>NC_136817.1:70944841-71401156 GCF_951394365.1 Tetrao urogallus
CACCTGAAGGACCCCCCCCCCCCCCTCCCCATCACCGCCGGCGGTGCCCGCGGGATCTGCCGGCGGCTGACGCAGCTCTGCCTACTCCCGTCGTTAGAGCTGCAATTATCTGATCAGCACAGGCACGGCTGATAATAGCTCGTTAGCTGCAGCACGCCCGGGAAGGCCGCCTCCTCCGTGAAGGGAGCGCTCCTTTGTTGGAACACTTCAGGCTTTGGGGTTTTGCACTCTTTTGACCGCTCTGTGCCCCGGGAAGGAGCCTCGTTTGGGTCTGATGAGGAATGTGGGGCAGCACAGGGTCAGGGACAAACCTGTGTGCTGCTGGGACGGGGAGCAGTCAGGATCCCCCGCTACCCCCAGCAGTGCTGGGCTGGTCCTGCTCCCAGAGCCCTGCTCTGCTCTGCACCGAAGGCAGCTGAGGTCTGAGGTGGGACAGAGCTGCAGGCTGCGGCATGGTCAGATCCCCACGGTGCCTCCCACAGCTGTGCCCCATTGCTGTCCCCACGGCACACGGCCCCTTCCCCACAGCCGTGCCTCTCTGGCAGAACCTCTGACCATCGCTTGTGGTTCCACCACAGAGGGTGCAATCAATGCAGGATTAAGGAGTGGCAGAAAAATTAATGTTAATCGGCCCAGCTCGGCTAAGCATGGAGGTTAATAAAGAAATCAAATGTAGGAGATGCTTGTTCTGAAGCTGTGAATGTGACTGAATGAGATAACCAAGGCAGCATGTGAGACTAGCAGCGGTTCAGCTTCGTACAGTATTCTGGTTTAAAATTAGAGTGGTATGAATGCATTAAAAGAACTGCTTTGTAATCTGTTTAATATGTATCTCCTCAGTAGAGAAAAGGGAAAGAAGCAATTAGGGATGGAGAGGCATCCTGCAGGGATGGGCATTTCTTTGGGTCAGAGCAGCGCTGCTGTGCTGGGAGCATCCCTGGGGCCATTGGAAAAGAGACACGGGTGCCATGGCAGTGATTTTGGGTGCAGGGTGTGGGCAGCGCAGTGGTCACCTCCCTGTGTGTTTGATGTCTGTCTGTCCGTCCTTCTGTCCATCCACGCTGCCCCACGGCCGCGTGGTCATCAGCCTCATCTCTGCGCAGGGAGCAGCCCTCAAGTATCTGCCTTCCATCCTGGAGGACGTCTTTGGGATCTTTGATGCCTCTATGTTGGGGTAAGTGTCCCGGCCCCAGCCCCACTCCCCCCCGCAGTGATGCCCATCCCAGCCCCCCCAGGGTGGGCAGAGCCTCTCAGGCCCTTCCCGTGCAACGTGGGGATTTGGCTCAGTGCTGGCAGGGGTCAGCGGGGGGCAGGGCAGCGCTCTCCCGCTGCCTTCTCCAAAGGAAAGGGGGGGCAGCGCTTGGGGCCGCAGAGCAGCCTGGCCTTGGCCTGGCCTTGGCCGGCTCCCTCAGCTTGATGGTTGGTGCTCATTGATTCTCCTATCTGCACGGCAGGCTCCTGCTGCGCGACTTCATCGGCAACCTGCAGCCCCAGCGCCTGCTGAGGCAGAAACTGCAGTCCCTGACCGACATCGTCAACAGCAAAATCTTCCAGTCCTACGGTGAGAGTAGCGTGGGGTCCTGCGGCCCGGCCCACGCTGCTGAGCACAGCACAGCTTGTGTCCCCCCACCCCGCTGCCCCCCTTTGCTCCGGCAGCACCAAGTTGTGCCTGCGGGACCTGAGCTCCCAGAGCTGCTGCCAAAGGCCTCTCGTTGCCGATGCCTGGTGCTGTGGTACTGAGCTCCAGGAACGGCTTTCAAATGTGTTGCAGAAGGAAATTGGGCCTAGAGGGAGGAAAGGGCTGTAGAGGGGTGGCAGCGGTGATTTTCAGGGTGAGGATGTTGGTGGTTTGCTGTCCAGCGGGAAGGATGCTGTGTGTGGTTCCACAGCTCACGCTGAGAGCCGTGGCACCACTGAGGTTGGAGAAGGCCCTTAAGACCGTCCAGTCCAACTACTGATAGTAATACAGGTGGTGATTAATACAGGCTTGTTAAGTTTTGCCTGCAAGGAGGAAGGGGCTGCCAGAGTGCGGCTGTAAGGGTATCTCAAAGCTGAGCAGTGCCGTGCGGAGGCAGCGCTGGCCGAGCCCTGGCAGCCAGGGGCTGTTTGAGTGAAAAAGTCTCCATCTGTTGAGTTAAACCCAAAGCACCCTTAGCAGAGCAGCACTGCGGAGTCGAGGAGCCTTTCCGTTAGCATTTAAAGTCTTTCCAGAACTCCAGGCTGCGGCCCAGACGCTTTGCGCTCCCTCCGTGCTCTCAGTCCCTCTCAGCGTGGGGAGCTGTGGGTGCCCTCTGCCAACCCCACACCTCCACCCGCCCCACAGAGTGCCGGGATCTGCTGCTGCGCATGGCCGTGCCCGTCCTGCAGGACCTGATAGAGAGGGGTGAGGAGGAGGACGCCTGCGTTGAGCTGCTCAGCACCATCCTGGAGGTGCTGTACGCGGCCCAGAAGGTAGCGCCCAGCTGCTCCGCTGCTCCCTGCTCTCTGTGTTGGCTTCACCTTGGAAATACGTCTGGCTGCTGTTTGTCGCAGGGGTGGCTGTGGGGGGACTGCGCCGTCCTTGCGGGCTTTGCGCTCATTTGCAGCGCTGTGTTTGTTGCAGAGAGCAGAGGAGGAGCGGAGCAGGGAGCGTGGCGACTCGGAGCTGGTGAGTGCCAGTCCTGGGGGTGTGCAGGGGAATTTGGGCACCCAAACCTGGGGGGAACCTCGTGCACCTCCTGCCCAGAGCAGGACTGCGGTGTCTCCTGGGGTCGGCGCACGGAGCTGCGCTGCTGCGGGGATGGAGGAGCCTCCTGCAGCAGTGCCTGAGGGCAGGAGGCTGCAGGCTGTGCTGCGAGCCCTTAGGGCCCACACCAGCTGGGTGTGTGTACGGGGACGATGCTCTCCCAGCGGTGCTCTGTGCCATGGCCTGCTTTCCACGAGGTTTTCATTACTTCTCACTGCAAGGAGTTCCCTCAGTGAGGCACTGTGGCTGAGGTGTTGTTCTCTTGACCCACGGCACTGACTGAGACCCTGCTGCTGCTCGGCTCTCTGCCTGCCCAGACAGCCCTATAGCTGCTCCACGAGACCGTAGCATCCAAACAGTTCCCAGATCTGCTGTGGTGGGTGATGAGGCCAGCCCCCCCCACACCTCCAGCAGTGTCTGCCCTGAGACCCGCGGTGCTGTGAGCGTGCTCTGCGCTCTGCTTGGCTGCACTGGCTGTGGTACAAGGTACAAGGCAGCCAGGCTGTGCACTGGGGCAGCTTTAGGGCTCGGGATGCTGCAGCCACGAAACCTCAGCAGGTTCAGCTCAGCTGCAGCGCCAGGCTGATGCCTTCAGTGCAGCCGTGCCCGTGCCACAGTGGTTCTGCCCTGTCCTTTTGCTGCACGCCACCCCACAGCCCCTGAGGCCTTGTCCTCTGCCACCCTGCAAGCCTTTGGTGTGTCCTGGCAGCTCCTGGTGCTGCTGTTCCTGCAACAGTTTAGGAGAGCACAGAGAGCTGTGCTGCAGCTCAGCAGGACGCTGCCCCTGCCTGCTTTCCTGTGCTGGCAGCTGTGCCTGTGCCGTAGCCCAGGCTGTGTCTGGGTGCCCTCCAGGTGTCTGGGACCCCCTCAATGTGTCCCGTGATGGAGCAGTGTGTCACTTTTGGAAAGCTGACCTCAGGCACACAGCAGAAGCACTGAGATACCCTGCAGCACTTTGCTGCACCGCTTTCTTGCGGGCATCTCTGAGATTTGAGTAGGATTTCCTACAGGAGATCTCCTCACTACATCTCTGCATTGGGAACAAAGTGCTCTTGTGCTCATATGACATCCACCTGGGGCTGCCAGGGGCCAGCATGTGCCTCGCTTGGAGGACAGGGACAGAAGGCAGCAGGCAGTGAGGGGACACTGAGTCTGAGACAAAAGCAAAAGCTGCAGCAGGTACAGCTGGAGTGGGGCTGAAGTTGGGTGGCAGGGATCGTGGCTGCCACCAACTGCACTGCTCTGCATCCCTGTGTGGGGACGGGCACAGCCAGGCGCAAAAAGAGGAGATGTGCATGCTGAGGATGCAAGCTGAGAGGCTGCTGAAAGGATGAGGTCCTTCCTTTCACACAGCCCCAGTCCTGTGCTGGGCAGGAGGTGCACGAGGCTCTCCCCAGCGTTCGGGTGCCACGCTGGGTCTGCTGTGCCCAGGGTCAGCTGGGATTTCTGCACTCCGAGGTTTCAGTGTGCAGTTGGAGCAGTGGGGATTTTCGGCTGCTGAGCAGAAGTTTTGGGAAGGATGAATGGATGAAGGAGTGAGCGGAGCCAGCCGGAACAGGAGACACAGGCTGTGCACAGGGGAGCAGCTGGGGGAAGTCTCATAGAACCACAGAATCACAGAACGGCCTGGGTTGCAAAGGAGCACAGCGCTCATCCAGCTCCAACCCCTGCTGTGTGCAGGTCAACCAGCAGCCCAGGCTGCCCAGAGCCACATCCAGCCTGGCCTCGGATGCCTGCAGGACTGGGGCATCCACAGCCTCCTTGGGCAACCTGTGTCAGTGCCTCAGCTGAAGGTGCCCCAGTTCTGCCCCTTCCCAGCTCTCTGTGGGAACTGTGTGACAGCCACGGGTGTCAGAGCTGCAGCTCAGGAGCACGGAGGCACAGCCTGGGTTGATGTGTGCTCCTTGCCCTGGGCTGTGCTGTGCCCCATGGTGAATTCGAGGCCTCTGCTGGCACTGCCAGTGCCACCAACCCCGACGTCTCCTGAGGGTGGCTCTGTGTTACACATCCCGGCCACCTCGCAGGAGCCAGGGCTGCCCAGCAGCACCGCAGGGCCCTGCTGAGGGCGTGGGGACGGTTCCACCTGTGCCCACACGAAGAAAAAGCCCTGCCAACTCTGCAGCTTCCAGCTGGGAGCTGCGGCAGAGCAGGAACCGGTGCTGGGGCTGCTCCCCGTGCCAGCAGCTTCTGCTCATCGGGCTGCAGATGCCTGTTGCTCTCAGGGGCGCTGTGTTGGCACAAGGGCTGCCCCCGGCCTGGCTTGGGGTCACCTGGGGAGATGCGCATCGCCCGCACCCCACCGCATCCACTGCGGCCGTGACTCCCTGTGCCTTGCAGGTGAAGGTGAAGAGGCACGTCCAGCTGATCCTGGAGCGGCTGCTGCACACCGTGAACCGGAGGGTGATCGTCCTGGAGAGGGACAACAGCCTCAGGGTGAGTTACCACCGCCTGGCCGGGCGTGGGACGGCTCCGCCGCTCCGCTTCCAGGGGAATGAGGAAGTGAGGGAAGGGCTGCGCGGTGTGGGGATGGGGAGCAGGTGGCAAATGTTCCTCGGCGGTGCCGTGGTGTCTGGCAGCAGCTGCTGGGGACGGGTTTGTGGGTATTTAACGCAGCAGGATGCACGAGGAAGCCCAAAAAAGGAAGGAGGAAATGCGGCAGAAGCAGGTCGCGGAGTAGGGGGAGCGCTGGGAGGAGCACGCAGGGTGCTTGTGGTGCAGGAGGCTCGTCTGGAAGCAGATGCGGGGGTTTGGGCTGCATTCTCTGGAAAGCAGTGGTCGGACCCAACAAGCGTTCCTCATTTTACACGTGGGAGCAGCACGCTGGGATGCCCACCTCGTGCTGAGCTGTTGGCAGGCTGCAGCACGGCTGAGGCTCTGCGCAGCGCAGCTGCACCGGGTGCAGTGGTTTCATCATGCAGGAGGAGGAAACGTGTTCTGTGCAAGTGTGGACAGCCAGGCTGTGTGCAGCAGGCCGGGCACGTGGCTCTGGGCTGTGTGGGGCAAGGGGAAGGGTCTGGTGGCATTTGGGGTGCAGTGCTGTGGGGCCCTGCCATGCTGTGTCATCCTGTGCTGTGCTGTGCCGTGCATCATGGCTAGGGAGGTTTTGGAGCAAACCTGTAGTTCTGCCATTCCACGCTTGGCTCTCATTCATAAATACGTGGCTAAACCAAGGTGCTACGGGCAGGATGGGACCTTCCTTCTCACTGGCCATGCTGCTGCTACTGGCAGAGGGGTCTGCCTTCTTCAGGAGCCATTCCAGACAGCATCTCTGTGCTCTTGGAGTGACCTCACTGCTGAGATGGTGGAGGGTGCCGTCCCTCCTATACATCTGGCTGCAAGTAGCCCTGTGCTGGGATGTGTCAGACTGTGCTGGGCTGTGCTGGGCTGTGCTGGGCTGTGTCAGACTGTGCCAGACTGTGCTGTGCTGTGCTGGGCTGGGCTGTGCCAGGCTGTGCTGGGCTGTGCTGGGGCTGCGTTGGGCTGTATAAGTCTGTGGCAGACTGTGCCAGCAGTCTGGGTGGGTGGGCTCTTGCTGGTTGTGATTCAGGTGGATTCAGGCAGGCGATGCATGCTGGGTTGGGTTTGGTATCATCTCGCTTTTAGCCTTTGTTCTCAGAATGCATGATTCAGTGCCAGAGGAAGTGAGAGCAAAAAAAGAGCTGTTTGAAGCTACCTGTGGGGCTGTGACAGAGATAACGAGCAGCGCTGGCTGCCGGAGCACGGCCTGATGCGCAGCGCGAGGAGATGGAGGGCAGTGCTTTGGCTGAGCCTCGCTCTCTGCGCGCTCCTCTTCCCCCGCTCTGGCCCTGCTGTGCTCCAGAAATGCTGTCTGGCAGCTTTCTCACCTTAGTTCATCCCTTTCGTGGTGCTGTCACAGTCCCAGGCTTCACCCCACTGCTTGCAGCCCCCAGCCGGGCTGCTGCTGCTGCTGACCGCTCTGATCCAGAGCCATCGTTACATCGATGCTGAGCTGCTCCTTTTGCAGGTTGGAATATTTGAGCTGCTGAATTCTGCCCCCACGTAATCAGCTGGTGCATCCTGCAGCCGGGGGCCTGGCCTGACACAGAGTGGGGGGGTCAGCTCCTGCCCTGGGCTGTGCAGGGACGGCCAGGCTGCAGGGTGACTCCAGCACACAACGGCCTCAGTGGGCACAGAGCAGCTCGGGGAGGGGAGGCGGTCTCTCATTGAATCAGGAGAGGCTCAGGTTGGATCTCAGCAATAATTTCTCCTGCAGAGCGGTCGGGTACCGGCACGGCTGCCAGGGAGTGGGGGTCACCATCCCCAGAGGTGTTCAGAACCACAGAGATGTGGCACTGGGGGACAAGGACAGTGGGCACGGTGGCGTGGAGCCGGGCATCTTGGAGGGTTTCTCCAGCCTGGGTGACTGATTCTATGAGAGCAGCTGCACTCCTGGGTCCCATCCTGCCCTCTCTCCTGCCCTTCTCCACCACCCCTGGCAACGGGCGTAGGGCTCTCACGGTGCTCCCACTGTTCAGTGGGGTCTCTGAGAACCTGCTGGAGCCGCGGGGCTGCTTGGGGCCAGGATGGGATCGCAGCACTGATTTGGGGCCGGGCGGCAGCTTCAGCTGCATCCAGAACAGAAGCGCACAGCCAGGAGAGGGTGTAACAAAAATAGCGTCTCCCTGGAATTTATTGGTTTCTCCATCAATACAGCCGCTGCTCCCCCCCCCTCTTATTTACACGGGTTCTTCAGTACGTTAAACGGAACGGTTAAAAGTATAAAAGCTGGTGCTACCCAAACCCTAACGTCAGAGGGAGGGAGAAGAGGCAGGAGCCGGTGTCAGTGCCGGGGCTCACAGGAACCAGAAGCACTTGCGCCGGGATTTCTTGGCGTCCAGCTTAGCAGGGGGCGAAGCCTCCTGCCGGCCGGGGGGGCCGGGCCCCGGTGCGGGGCTGCTGTGTGCCGCGTCGCCCTCCATGTGGCTCAGCACCCGCTGGAAGCGGCCCTCCTGCTGCCGAAAGTCGTGCTCCACGCTGCGGGGAGAAGGGGCGGCGTCACGGCGCTGCTGCGGCGCCGGGGGCTCGGCTCAGCCTGCAGCCGCTGCCCCCCACCGCCTGCGTGCAGCGCGGCTGTGAGTGGGGTGGGGGCCGGGCCGGGGGCGGCTGTCGTATCGTGCAGAACCGTGTCCTGTTCACACACGGCACCGCGCTGCAGCCAGAGCACAGTGGGACCCTCAGTTCTGGAGGGACGGACGGACAGACAGCCCTGACCCAATGGCGCTTCCCCCTTCATTTCTAGCGTCAAAGCTGCTCTCAGAGCTGCCCCTGGCTGTGGCTCCCCATCCTTTTCCTGCCGTTCCATCCCCTCACCCAAGCTCCGTTGCCTTAAACACCAAATGCACCAAATCCCTCCTGCAGAGCTGAGCCGCTGCGTGGGCCCTCCCCGAATGCCCGGAGCTCATCTGCACTCTGAGCTGGTGGCACTTTGGCACCGGGTACTTTGGTTTTGTGCAGCGGGGGCTGAGTCCCAGCGGTAGGAATGCAGCAGCACCGGGCTGAGGGGCGATGCTGTGCCCACACCAGGAGGGGCAAGGGCTGGCCGTGTGCCCTGCGGGTCTGCTGCAATACAATGCTTTGAGTATCGACCTGGCCGGGGTGGGAGCCAGGCCCCCGCCCCAGCTGGGGAACAGCTTTGAGACTCATGAGAGCCCCCGGAAAGGGGCTGTACGAAGCGCTGGGGTTACAGACCCCCACTGCCCTCGCACCCCTGAGCCCGGTGCAGCCACAGCACAAGGAGCCGGGGTGAGAGTCTGAAACCAATCCCGATGCAAGGCACGGGGGCACCGTTGGTCCGGGTAGGGAAGGAGGGGACGCATCACCCACCGGCACCACCAGCTCTCCTGCACGTCCCCGGACCCCCCGCTGTCCCCGCAGCAGGCAGGGCGCGGGAGGCCACGTGCTGCGATGCTCCCTCACCCGGAAAGCACTTCCATCTCCGAGCAGCCACCTCCCATCACATCAGCGAGGTGCTGCCGCCGACACCGCACGTGGCTCTGACAGCCGCGCAGCATCCCGTGTCACCACACACCACGAGGGCAGCGTTATCCCCAGCTACCTCTAGCAGAAAGGGCGAGCTCGGACAGACGGCCGAGTGCCGGGCGGCACGGGGAGCCGCTCACAGCGCAGCCGCCGTCCTGCAGCCCCTTCCCGCTGTGCTCTCAGCCCACCCGTCTTCGTTCTGCCCACCCGACCACCGCCGTCCCCCGCAGCCGCGTGCAGCCCTGCACAGCCCCGTGGAGCTGCCCCCGTCCCGCCGCCCCCCGCTCCGCTCCCACCGTGTCCCACCGGAGCCTTTTCCCCTCACGTGGAGGCAGCGGAGCCCGGCCGGAGCCCTCAGCAGGACCCTCCTCCCCAGCGGTGCCATCTCTCCCAGCCGCAGTGCCGCATGGAGACAGCCTCGTCAGACCCAATTAGCGCTGACGGCCCCCACGAGCTACCGCGGGGAGTCGGCTCTGGGCTCGGGTGGCAACGAGCCGCCGCCGAGAGGCAGCGCCAGCAGGGCCCGGCCGTGCGAGGGGACGGAGCGCGGGGGGGGGGGGGGGCGGATCTGGGGCACCTCCAGCCCCGATGCGGCCGAGAAGCGCGCCCTCCGCCCATGGCGCTGCTCAGCGCCGGCTCTGAGCGCATCACCGCTACCGGCGGGAGGAGCCGGGGCACAGCGGAGGTGCCGGCGGGGCTCCCGGATCACCCTGCACTGGGACAGCGCGGGGACCCTGATGGCACTGCATCACTGTGCCGCGTCCCGTCCTCGGGCTCAGGGAGGCGTTTCTGCTACGAACAGGGAGCGCGGCGCCGAGTGACGGGGGAGGAAACGAGTGCAGGAACTTCCCCGGGGCGGCAGCGCTGCCCCGTACCTGTAGATGATGCAGGCGCAGTCCCGGCACGTCCCGCAGTTGGCGATGTCCTGCCCCGTCCGGTACGAGTGCCGCCTGCAACAGAGCGGCAGTGCAGTCAGCCAGGAGATCCGCACCCAGGGCCCCCCTCTGCGCCGGCACCGCGGCCAGGAGCCAGGGATGCAGCTCCGCTCCCAGCCCCGCTCCCCGATCCCGGCTCTTCCCCCCTCCTCCCCATGCAGTGCCCTTTGGAGCCGTGCCGAGCGCGGTGAGCACGTTTCTCACTCGCTCGCAAACCAGACGAGCGCGGCAGAAGCCCCGAATCCTTTGCACGCCGTCAGCCTCATCTCATCACCACCCCAGAGCTGCACCTCGTGCCCAGGGCCGTCCCAGGACACCCCACACACGGCACGATGGGGGGAGTGGATCGCGGGCAGTGTGGGGTCTGTGTAGGAGCACCGCAGTGCCCAGCGGTGCCCAACAGATGGGCAGGGGGAGAGGTGCCAGCCTAATCACCAGCCTACGCTGGATTTATCTTTTTATTTTTTTTGATGTTTTTGTACCAAAGCATCCTCCTCCTCCAGGGAAGGTGCATGGCACTGAAATAAAGCAGAGCTGGCTGATGAGCCCCAAAGGTCAGCTCAGCCCCAGAGCCATCCATCCTCCTCCAGATCTCTGCAGATCTTCTCTGCTGGTGCTGAGCGCTCGTCCCGCGCGGCCCCACGCAGCACCAGGCTGATGGTTGCTGTGGGAGCCCAGAGCTCCGTGGGCAGCACCTCGGGCACGGGGGGGAAAGCGCCCCAATAAAGGCCCCCAGCAGATGCCCCCTCCCCACCTCCCCTCAGGCAGCCGAGAAAACAGCCCCTGTCCCACAAACCCGTCACATTTCCCTGCTTAAACCGTTTCCCTGTTTCTCGACCTTGATCACGGTTGTTCTCAGCCCGCAGAAACTGGGTCTCGTAGCGCACCAAACTGCACCTTGCAGTTGGGATTATAGCGGCACATAAATTAGATCAGGATACCTTTTATATACATACATTAAAAGCATGGAAATACGCGCGTGCACAGCCGGTGCTCTGTAAGTGGCACTGTGGGGGATGCGGGGATGCTGTGGGGCACTGTGGGGCTGGTGGCACCGCCGGTGTGTGCAGCCTCAGGGCCACCCCTGACACTGACCCACGGCAAAGGGGCCGGGCCGTTCCGCAGAGGAAGGACACTGGGATCACCTTTATGGGATTTCCTACTCCTCTCCTTGTATCTCTGGGCGTCTTGTTTGCTCATTTGACTGTGGCAGTCTATGGAGCTGAGATCTTAATTGAGCTGCCCACGGTGAAGCTCCATCAGCGTCAGCAGGCAAACTCATCCCGGCAGCAGGAGCGCGGCAGCCCTTCCGACCGGCTCAGCTCTGCTCTTCACAGCCAGGCTGTGGGCAGAGATGGCGGCGGGTGGGAGCTGCGCTGCGGAGGGGGCGCTGTCAGCCGCGTCCCGTGCACGACACACAGGGCAGCGGACCCCAGCAGCCCTGGAAGGTGAGGGCCGGGCGGATGCTGCGCTGGGGAAGGGGCTCGGCGCCGTGCCCCTAACGCTTCTGTGGGATCCTCCATTAGCCCTGCCTGGGAGGAGGCACTTAGCGGCAGTTTAATTTGGTTAAACAATTAAGCGCGCTCTCGGGCAGGAGGGCCAGGGCTCCAGCAGGTGCCCATCTGGCAGGGCAGAGCTCGCCACGGGAGCCGCCCGAGCGCGGTGCCAGACGCAACGTGCGCGCGGTGCTGTGCGCACAGCCGGCTCAGCGCCTGCAGCACCGACAGCTCTGCCAGTGTGAGGACAAACTAACGAGCTGCCAAGCTAATGAGCTGCCCCGTCTCAGGGCCTCAGGCTGTTCCCACAGTGTGGCTGCAATGCCACCTGCAGCCGGCGCAGGTCGTGGTCCCCATCAGCGCCGTCACTACTGCTCTTGGGCCACGTTAGACACAGGCAGTTCATTTGGCAGGTCATGTGTGCCAAACCCTGCCCAGCCCCACCGACCCTGCCAAGCCCTGCCAAACCACGGCAGACCGTGCCCAACCGTGCCAAACCTGACAAGTCATGCCAAATCCTTCCAAGCCCTGCCAAAACGTGTCCCCTGGACAGTCCTCCCAGCATAGGTGCCCACGCAAAGGCTCTGCTTCACTGATAGCCGAGCCAGGGAAATTCTCACAGGTCATTAAAGGGAACATCCTGTGCCATGGCCAGGGCAAACCAGACGGGCCGTGGGGCCTCTCCTGTGGTGCACACATGGCAGCTCAGAGACCGACCCCTGGATACGGCCCTACGCTTCCCAGGGAGAGAGCAGGCAAGAGGAGCAGTTTGCGCCTCGTGCAGGAGGGCAGGCACAGCAGGGGCTGTCCACAGGGCATCTGCAGCACCAGAGCCCATAGCTGGGACACACTGTGCCAGGTCTTTGCTCTCACTGACCGATGGGCACAGCAGAACCAAGGGGTCCCTGCTCCCCTCGTCCTCTGGCTGGCACAGGAGGAACAAGCCAAGGGTTGGCAGACCACTACACCAAGTCACCGTGCCAAGCAGATCAGGATGGCAGCTCTGAGCTGCTCGGAGGGAAGCACGTCCAGAAGGTGACGTGGCTCCCATCTTTGGCGTGGCCACCCCTACCATCACCAGACCCCCATAGAGCCCAAACCCCCCCCAGATGCCGCCCCATCTACTCACCCGTCACGCTGGGCCTCCTTCTTCTCCAGGTCCTGGATGACGTCCAGCAGCACACGGATGGTTTGCTGGCTGGTCTCCAGCACTCCTTCCAGGGACTGCAGCTGGGACTGCAGGTCCCCCTGTGCCCCCTGTCCCTGAGATGTGTGGCCGTGCTCATCCCCCGCCGCGGCTCCCGGTGTCCCCTTGGCTGCCACCACCATCTGCAGCAGGTCCTGCACGTGGCGTAGCGTCTCCGATTGCTGGGTGCTGAGGCAGGGCTGCCCGTGCTGGGGGGGCTCCGGCTTGTGCCCACCGGGCTGCACCACTGCACTGACGCCGTGCGGGGGTCCCTCGTGCCTCTCTGGAGCTGCCTGCTCGTGGCCGGGCTCGGCAGCCCGCAGCTGGCTGCAGATGTCCTGCGTGTCTGGATGGCCAAGTGCGGCTGGCGCGGTCTCCGGTGCAGCGGTGGCAGAGCTGTGCCAGCCCGGCGCCGGTGGGACGGGTGCTGGGGTGCAGCAGGGCCTCCCCCAGGGCGAGCCGCAGAGCCGGTGCCGGGGTGGCGAGGGGTCGCGAGGGGGGTTGCCCTGAGCTGGCTGGTGGAGGAGGGGCGGCTGGCGATGCCCGCGGGGCAGGCTGCGCTCCGAGTCGCTGCGGCCGAGCACCCACAGCTCGGAGGAAGGCTGAGACCGGGCGCAGGGCACGGAGGCCGGACGCTGGGGGGGCTCCCGCCCATCCCGGGGGGTCCCGCCGGGCCGGGCGCAGGGCTCGGCGGAGCAGCTCCTGGCCGAGGGGGTGCAGCTGGCAGCGGGGCACCCGGCCGTGCCCGGGTACGGGGGGCGGGGATCCCTGGGCGGTGGCGGCGGCACGCGGCACGCTGCGGGGCGCGGGGCGAGGGAGGGGGCGCGCTCGGCTGCGGGCGCCCGCGGGGGAACGGCCCGCATCGAGGAGGTGGGCGCAGCTCCCCCCGGGCAGCGGGCGCTCCCCAGGGCGGCGAGCAGCCCCGTGTCCGCGGCCGCATCGCAGACGCTCCCGCCGTGGGGCCGGGGGGCCGGGAAGGGCTTCTGGAGGCTGGGGGAGGTTTGGATGGCAGCGCTGGCGCGGGCCTTCCCGGGCACGGGCAGCGTCAGCGAGCACGGCTGGGCCTGGGGCCAGCTGCGCCGCGAGGCACAGAGAGCCGCCGGCTCAGGGGGGGCCCTGGGGGGCGGCGAGGCACGTGGGGTGTTGGGGCCGGGGGCGGGCGCCGGGGGGGGGCTGCCCTCCACCAGGTCCTTGAAGCGCACCTGCTGCGTGCGGTTGCGCCGGCGCTGCAGGCGGCTCTCGATGTCGGGCGAGTCGCGGTTGAGCAGCACCGAGCGCACCGTCATGGCTTTCTCCTGGCCGCCCTCGCCGGAGGGCAGGGGATCCCGGCTGAGCATGGCTCACAGCCCCGCCGCCGCGGCCCCTGCGCCGTGCCCGTCCCCGGAGCTGCCCGGGGCGGCGGGCGGCCTCATCCCGCACCGCCGCGCAGAGGGGATGCCGCGCAGGAGGCGGGCGCGGGGCTGCAGGGCATGCTGCCCACCTCCCGCACCTACGGGCCCCGGCACGCGGGCGGCCCGAGCGCCCCGCTCCGCATCGTGCCTCCGCGCTGGCAGCCCATGGTCCCGCAGACGTCCGCTGCGCTCAGAGCTCTCTGCGCTGAGCTCCGCGGAGCTCCGGACGCCGTCTGGCCCCGTGCATGGCTCCCGGCTCCCTGACCTGCGGGGACAAAGAGAGGCGGCTGACCCGGCCTTGCGCCCGCCGTTCTTGCGGCCCGGGATGTCTCCCGCTGCCCCGCGGAGCTCCCGGCCCCCGTGCACCCTCCCACCCTCCATCCCGCGCGGCCATCACCAAACGCAAAGAGACAAGCTTTGATCTCTGGCACTGCCTCCTCAGCACAAAGGGAGAAGGGAAAGAAAGAAACCCCTTTAGCATAAACACGTTACAAGTTCACAGCTCAAATCAAGCAGAAGCAGCCGTTAAAAATAGCTCTGCCTTGCTGGGACTCGGTACCTCGTGTTCGGATGGTGTGGGGAGCGCAGCAGGACGGGATGGGCACAGCCCTGGGGCACAGGGAGCTCAGATGTGGGGACAGGCGGACTGCATCGCTATCCTGCCATCACTGGCACACAGATATGCGTGGCTCCCCTCCCCGAGCAGAGAGGATGCAGCCCCTTCCGAGCCCCGCACCCGCTGTGCCCCCTCAGCAGCGCTGAGCCCCCGTGCCCATCCGGCTCTCCTGCCCATACTAATTACCCACCACTGCCTGGCCCGTTGCCCTGTTGGGGCACACAGCACCACGCAGAGCCCCGTGGCACCACGCAGTGCCTGCATTCTGCTCCTGGCACCCACTCGCCGCAGCCAGCAAGAGCCCTCAGCCCCACAGAGGCCTGCAGGGACGGTTGCTTTGCTCGCCCTCCTGCCGTCCTGCACCGCCGTGCCTGGTTCTCACTGTAACAGAGCAGCTGTCTCAGCACTGAGGCCCGGAGTCCCCGTGCGCCGGTCATGAGCTGATGGTGCCGGCTTCCACGCCTGTCCTGGCATCCAGCAGGAGCTCAGGGAGCACCCAGCTGTGCCAAAGCAGCGCAGGTGCCACACACTGCACCCGTCTCTGCTGCCCCTCGCCCAGTGCCGTCAGGATGCTGCTCCATGCACCGCTGCCTCCCAGCTGTGCCAGCACCGGAGGTGTTTGTGAGGCAGGAGGTGATGGGGCATCTGTTGGTATGGACAGGCTGAGCTGGGGAGTGGGATCACTGCTGCACGAGGCTGGCGCCTGGCAGGGAGGAGTGGACCCGTGCTCAGCCCTGGTCTGGGCGGCTGACTGAGATGGGGCAGACCCACCGGGACCACAGGACCCGCTGCAGCCCCACGGTGTGGGAGCGGTGTCCAGCGACAGCCGTGCCAGTGCACTGCCACCGAGTGCATCTCCTGCATGGACTCGTGGCACGTCCCTGTGCTGCGCCCACCTCCTGCGTGTGGGCCGGCTCCAGCACAGCCGGGGGGCGCTCCCAGAGGATGGAGTGCCAGGAGGGTGCCAGGGCCTCCCACAGCCTGGCACGGGGCGAGAGCACCGTGGGCACATGCGGCCCTGCAAAACCACAGAGCAGCCCCAGCTTGCTCCACTGCCCACGCAGCCAACGCGGTGCTGTCAGTCAGCAGCGCTCTGCCGAGGCGCCCCGCGCCTCCGAACCGAGCACCGCTGGAGATCTGAGGCACGGCACAAGGACAAAGAGAAAGCCAATAAATTATACATGCGCTGACTGCATTTGGAGAACAGTTCTGAGGCTGTCAGACACCAAAAGCTTGGACCCTCCCGCTCGTCCTTCTGCATATGCATTACGGTGCGGCCAGGTTTAGTGCTGTGCCCAGGCGCTGCTTCTGGCACTCCTGCATCTCCCACTGCTAATAACAAACCCTGATGGGGGCTGAACCAGGACCACGCGACCAAGCGGCTGCTGCATCTCACGCACCCCCTGTACCAGAGCTGAATACGAAGGAAACATCTCTGCTGACAGATCCAGCTGGAAGCACAGCTCCAGGGACATTTTGGATGCGCAGAAAAGGCCACTGGGAGAGGCTGTGCAGGAAGCACAGGCACCCAGCGCTCAGCACATCGGGGCTCTCCAGCTGCTCTCTTCCAGCATGTTTGCAGGGAGGTGGTGCCCACGCACGCCGATGCACCGTATCCAACCTGCCTTCCTGTGCCCACAGCTCCTGCACCAAGGCACCCTATGCAAGGCCTGAGCTCCCAGACGGAGGCACAGGAGTAGAAGTGTCCCTTGTTAACGTCACCCTCCCCAGAACAAGGCACAGACGGCTCTGCTCATTGCTGAACAACACAGTGAAGCCTTTCTGGGGTCCTAAAACCACATCAGCCCCTTCAGGGCCGAGCCCAGGGCTGCAGCTGTTCCAGCTGTTCCTCTCTGCAGGAGGATGGCCAGGACCACGGGAATGGGCAGACGGGAGGGGGCAGCTGAAGGATGAGAGCCACACGGTGGCTGAGCTGTCCTCAGGCGCCCCGTGCCTGCAGCCCTCCAACAGTCCCTGCTCCAGAGCGAGTGCGGGGGCTGCTCACGCCATCACCCCGACCCCGTGCCCAGCACACACAGACACTGGTGTCAAACCCTCGGGCTGCATGGTGCCCGAGGCCACAGCAGGAGGCAGAGAGGACTGAGCCATCCCAGCGCTCTGCTTCTGTCTGCGCGCTGCAGGCACGGAGCACAAGGGGCTGGGAGTCCCTGTGCCCGGCTGTGCCAGCAGAGCTGTGCTGAGGAGGGCAGGCTGGCTCTGCCCACCCTGCCTGCTTGTCCGACCAGACCGACGTGCACAAACGCGGAGCAGCCACTCCTGGAGGTGAGGCGCCACCGGAGCCACGGCACTGCCGTGCAGCGGAGCAACCCAGCAGGGAAGCCTCAGTGCCACAGGGCCCTTCTCCTCTCCCAGCCCCGGGTGTGATGGTGGCATCCAGACCTCAGGAGAGCTGTGGGATGATGCGCTGGAGGTGGAGGGGCGCGGGGAGCAGCAGCACAGCAGCACCGAGGGCAGCAGCTCAGAGCCTGATGAATGACGGCTGAAGGACGGCGGCGCACACCAGCAGTGCCAGCCTGCACGGGGCTCTGGGAAACACGGCTCATCAAACCCATTTGCTGTCTGTTTTGATGAGATTCCCGGTTTGGTCAACGGAGGTAAAAGCCTCCTTAGATCTCTGTAAGGCATTTGACATTTTCATGGAGAAACCGGAAAGATATGAAAGCGATGTGCCACGCGTTAAATGGATTAAAGCCAGGCCAACCAGCGTGTCTCAAGATATAACCATCCAGCACCCAGCACCAAACGGCCGTGCTGCTGGCCAGGTCCCTCAGAGGGGCATTGAGCCCCACGGTGATGCTGGAGTCAGTGACCTCAAAGAGGAAAAGCCTGCACTGGCAGAATTTGGATGATGCGGAGACTGAGAGAAGGATAAGGAATGAGAATGACAAATGTGGTGTCATGTGGGCATCAAGGAAAGAGCGCTGCAGGAAAGCAGTTCAGCGGTGGGAAGCGGCTCTGCTCTGCAGCCCCACAGATCAGTGCAACAGAACAGTGCCTGAGAGCCAGAGGTCAGCGCTTCCAGATGGGGAAGGGCCTTCCTGAAAGGTGAGGCCATTCGGTGCCGGAGCAACTTGGACAAGATTCAGGTGGTGATGGATGCTCTCCTGACAATTATTTAAGGTCTGAGTGTTTTCCTCCTCTTGTTCAATTACAAGCAGTAGATCATATCAAGTGATTTACGGACAAAACCAGATGACGCCACCATAATGCAGTAAATGACAGGAGCACCTCAGCGTGGGCTGCGCTGGCTGCTCGGGGCGGTGGGGATGGGTGCCGTGGGCTGATCGGCACCTGGAGCCATGGAGGCACTGAGGGTGGGGTCCCCATCTCCTGGCCACCGCCACCACCACCCAACTGCAGCGCTGGATCCCACCCTGCAGTCACACTGCCTGGCACA
Source organism: Tetrao urogallus (assembly GCF_951394365.1). Lineage (NCBI taxonomy): Eukaryota > Metazoa > Chordata > Aves > Galliformes > Phasianidae > Tetrao > Tetrao urogallus. The sequence continues at coordinate 70,962,609 of NC_136817.1, forward strand.
CCGTGGACCCCTGCTGCCCGGTGCCACCCTGCCTGGCACACTGTGGGTCCCAGCTCCAGGCTCCTCGGGCAGGACGCCAAGGACAGGACACCCTGCCAGCCCTGCTGGGGGCCCTTCTGCACCCATCCTCCACCTCCTCTTCCTGGCGACGTCTGTGGAAGAAGGAAAACCAGAGCAGACACATAAATCTTCTCCTCAAGACGCAGGAAGCCAGGAGATTAGATTTATGAGAGAGGAAATCATCTACTTCTGGAGCTGCAGAGGAGGGTAGCTAATTACCCGCCCCTACTACGGGGTGCCATGGTTCCTCCTGGGACGGAGCCTTTGCTGCCCCTGAGCTCAGCACGGCGCGAGGTGCTGCGGCACTGGGAGGCAGCGGGGTGAGCTGTGTGCTCACAGCCCACGGCCGGGCAGCAGCCAGGTGCACAGCGCAGTCAGCAGCAGGACTTCATCCCAACTCGGCTCCAGGAGGATCGGTGCGTTGCTGCTCAGCACGGAGCATCCACGGCACTCAGGGGTGGATGACGGCGCGTTGCTCAGCAATGGCAGCACGCAGCTCCTCACAGAGGCAGTGCCAGCACGAAGCCAGCACGTGCCCTGCCCTCACAGCTGCTCTTGGAGGCCCTTCCATCACCCCATCTTTGGAGGCGTGCAGACCTCCTGGTTTCCTGCAGGCTCCTCATCACTGCCACTTTATCTCCCCCATCTGTGCCTGGGCCAGTGCCGTGCCTTCTCTCGAGCAGCTCTGCTCCCCCTCAGCACAGAGCCCCGTGTGCCACATCCCAGCCCTCTGCGCTCTCACGGCGAGGGCGTGCACCCCTCCATGGCAACGGCTCCCAGGTCCCAGCAGCACCCGTTGCTCCCTTTACCCCATACCTGCAGCGTTCACAGCACTGTCTCACGCTGCTCCTGCACCTCCGTGGCCCAACCAAAGCCCTGTCAGTCTGAGGATGGCCGCAGAGTGCCGCGACGGAGCCGTGCACACTCACAGCCGACGCCACGCGGGCGCTGTGGAGGAGCCCCACCAGCACAGCGGCCCCTTTTTGGCTGCAGGTGCCTGGTGGAAGTGGCAGCTCGCATGAGCCGAGTGATCTGCGTGCATCCATCTTTATTTAGGTCACTGGCTGAAGGGCCCTGCAGGAAAATGAGTCACACTCCCAGCCCCGGGGCCAGGAGAAGGCAGGTGCTCCCTGTGCCCCAGTGCCGAATGCAGGGTCCTGCAGCCCTGAGATGGGAGCCCAACGACCAGGGAAGAGGCAACGACGTCCTCCCGGCACCTCATGTCATGGCAGCATCACATCCTTTCTTTCAGCCTCACGTGCGTGGGTGCAGTTGGACGGGGACTCGCTGTGGCTTGGAGTGCAGCAACATACGAAGCCTTTGCAGGAGGTTTTTAGGGACCCACGGAGGCCGAATCGTTCTGTCTCCAAGGCTAACGCAGCCGTCCTGGCAGCAGCGCCGCTGCCCTGGCTGGGACTGCCTTCACCGCCACCTCTTTGCAGTGCAGAGGAGCGCGGCTGTCACCATTTCAGATGAGAGGTGTGGAGGCAGTGAGCTGCCCAGAGGAGCACGGAGGAGCACAGACCGCACGGACAGCGCGTGTGGAGCAGGGAGAGGGGAGGAGGTGGCTTCCCATCCCAAGGCTGTGCTTAAAGAGAGCATCGCTGCAGCGCTGCTCGGCCGCCCCTCCTGGGGGTATGGAAGAACAAGGAATGGCGTGGCTGCTGCCTTCCCAGCACATGGTGTGGGCAATACGATGTTCCTCCAGTCCCAGACACGGCCCTGCAGGTACAGGGATGTGGGGAATCACCTGACGTGAGACCTGGCCGGAGATCCTGCAGGCTGGGCTGGCTCTGCCCCGAAGTAATTACAGGACAAATGAAACAGGACGTGGCCTGGAGGCTCGTGGTCATGGGAGGCTCAGCGCATCGCGAGGCATCTCACAGCTTCCACGGAGGGATGCGCTGCCCCTCACAGAGCCGGGATGGGGCTGCATCCAGAGCCACGGCATCAGCAGCAGCCTGCAGGCTGGGGAGCCCCGCAGCTCCTCTCCACACCAGGATGTTTTCAGACAGCCTCAAGCTGCCTGCAGAGCACATTTCTGGAAGGAGCTGGAAAGGTTCTGCCGCCCCGCATTCGCAGGCAGATGGTCACGATGCTGTGCTTTGTGTGCCTGTCCAGGGGGGTTCAGCCCCCCGGGGGGCTGCACGGCCCCATTGCAGCTCCGAGCACACAGCCCTGCGTGGAGCAGTGCCCCGTGCCAATGCCACTCACACACTGCAGCCCCAAGAGCAGCCACTGCTGTGCGGGCAGTGGGAGCTGAGGCTGCTGCGGCTGCAGCTCCCATCACCGGTGCGGAGAACGTTGTCTCAGAATACAAATTCCTGCCTTTAAGTGGATTCCCATTGCCATCCAGCAGGAACCCCCCCCCTTTATCTTTATGTGCCTTAGACAACACTCGCTGCCAGGGGAATTTGGGAATTAGTGAGTGTCTTTCTGCGCCACGTGCCTCGGTTTCCCCACCCACAATGCAGCCAGGATGATTTGGATCACAGCTATAAGCACACGAGCCACACACCGTCCAGAAGCACCGGTTACGACTGAAGCATTGTTACTGCAGATGGAAATGAACCCACTCATTATTTGTGGCCTCTGAGCACTACCATACTATTAAGCAATTATAATAATTGTAATTCGTCAAGAAGATAACCTCTGTCTAAAGGAGTTCCCGTGTTTAAACCTGTTCTGCTGCTCCGCATGCACTGGATGGATTCAGAGCGCTGCAGACACGACCCACACCAGGAGCTGAGCGGGACCACCAGGCTGTGCCCACCGCTGCCTGGAGCTGCCTGCCGGGCTCACAGGGATGCAGGCAGCGCACAGCTCGCAGCCGGCGTTCCCAGCGTCCGGGAGGGCGCATCCCTGCAGGCCAGCAGAGCTGAGCACCGCGGGCTGACACACCGCTCTCTGCCCCGCCACGAGCGCGCAGCCACTCACCAGCCCCGCGCGGGCGCAGCTGCACGGCCGGCTCTCAGCCATCGCCCTGCGCACCCGCCTGCGCTCTGACCGAAACGACGGCTCCGCGCAGAGCCTCCTGCTGACCCCCGCGGCCCTGCGAGGGGCTGCAGCCCGCGCCGCGGGAGGGGGGAGCCGAGCAGCCCCGGAGCGCGGTGCCCTCACGTCTCACCCCGCCCGGCTGCTCGCGCGAAGGCCTTGAGCTGAGCGCACGGCGCCGGGAGCAACGTGGGCTGCATCCCTCCCTCCGGCGCCGGCGGCCGTCCCCGCGTCAGCGCGGCGTGCGGTACCCGAAGTGACAGCCCCGGCATCGCGTGTGCGCGTGTCAAACACAGCCCGGCTCCGCTGACGGACGTGTCTGCTAACGAGGGGCAGCAGCGAGGCGGGCGCTGCCGGAGCCCTCCCTGCCCGTGTGCCCCCCGGGACCGTTCTGCCAGCGGCGGTGCCCCGCGCTCCGGGCGGCAGCGAGGAGGGGCTGCGGCGCGGGGCAGAACCCGGGGGGCTCCGGCGCTTCTCACGCGGCGAATCCCAGCGCCGCGGAATCGCCTCCCCCAAGCACACTCTACTGCCTCCGGCGTGGCCGTGCGCCCCCCGGAGACCCCCGCCCGGTGGCCCCGCGCCCCCCGCACTTCCCGGGGAGCTCCGGCGCGGCGGCGGAGCAGAGGAGCCCCGGGGGTCCCTGACCCCAATGACACCCGGGGCTGCTCGGCGCCGAGCATCGCGCCGCTGCCTCGGGGAGAATCGGGAAACGCCGCCCGAGCACCGCAGCTCCTTCCCGGGCATCCCGGCCCCGCGCCCCTCCGAGCACCGCGCATCCCGCGCCGCCCCTGGGTCCCGGTCCCGGCCCTGCGATTCCCGTAACGCTCCGGCCCAGGGATTCCCCGCACCGCCCCGGCCCCCACGCGCTGCGGGGCCGATCCCCGTGGGGCTGAGCCCGGTCCCGGCCCGGCCGCCCCTCCCCGGGCTCCCCGCTCCCAGCCCCGTACCTGGCGCTCGGCGGCGGCGGTGCAGGGCGGTGTGCGCGGAGCACGGCCGGGGCGGAGCCGCGCGGGCTCGCCGGTACCGGGAGGAGGAGCCGGAGGGGCGGGGCGGCGACGTGCCCGCCCGCTGTTAGCGGCGGGGCTGGGAGATGCGGGGAACCCCGCCGGACCCGCACTGAACGCCGTCCGCGCAGCACGCGGGGACGCACCGCCGTCTGCCCAACCCGGGTGCGGGCAGCGCGCACCGGGCGCCTCCTCGGTCCCGTCCCCGTGCGGCTCCCGCAGGTCGCGCCGCCGGACTTTGCTGTGTTGCCCCGTTACTTCCAACCTCTCGGCCTGCCCCGACCGGGAGCAGCGGGTGTTTGCACCGAGCGGGCCGAAGGGGAGCAGGAGGTGGGAAAGCGCCGTCACGGAGCGGCCAAAAGAAGCTCGGCGTCCCGCGGCCACCACAAACCCTCTCCTGCTCCGATGCTGCCCGGTCTGCGGCCGCTGGGCTGAGCGGCGGCTCCGGGTGCTGCTGCGCTCGCGGTGGCTTTGCTGAGGAGTATTTGGGAGCTGAGTCCTTTCTGTCTGTGACCAGCGGTGGGTCTGCGGGCTGCTGCAAGGGTGGACGTGCCGTGTGCTGTGCCGGGCTGCTGCTGGGTCTGTTCCCCGCACATACGCCATCTGCCAGCTGAATATCTGTACGTGCAGCAGCACCCGGCTGTGGCTCACCAGTAATGTAATTTAAATGTAAATGCAGCTTCTCCTGAACAAGGTGTAGCAGGCCGTGCAGGGAGTTCACCTGGATCTAATTCCAGCTGCCACCAGAACAGCTGCTTTCAGGTGGCTGAGCTGATCTCATCACATCCCCGGCACATTCTGCCTTGCAGAGAACTTTCCTCCTGCTCTTCCTCCTTGCTGCCAGGGGGCTGTGCTGCCTTGGGCCGCCCTTCTCCCCGTGCTGGTGGTGGGTAACATCCACACTGTTGGGTGCATGAGAAATTCCCCCCAGACCTCCATGAAGGTGTGAACTGCTGCTGCTCCCCAGTGCACAGCGTGTCGCACAGCCCGGCACACACTGTGCCACTGCTCTTGTGGATGCTCAGGGATGTGGGTGGATTTGTGGCAACCCCTGCTTCACCGAGTGCTTACTCTGGAGCAGGCCTTGCTGGGATGGTGGCCGTGCATGTCGAGCAGAGCTCATCCCCAGCTCTGCCTCTGCAGCTCCACGTGCAGCTGCTGTGGCCGTGCCGTGTGCTGTCCTTCAGCTTCAGGTCTGCAGCTCCACACTGATGAGAGCAGGACTGGCATTCATGGGGTCGTCATTCATCTGCTTCTCACGGGATACCCGCCGAGCTGCCTCCACCCCCAGCTCCAGCCGCTCCTGTCCCAGGGCTGCCCGTAGCACCGATGTGCCCACAGGCAGCCCAGGCCTTGCCCGGCCCCCACACAGAGGCACATCCTGGGCACCTGGGCTGCTTTATGTTCCCCCTGTGAGCGTGCTGCTCTCCTGGTCTGCAGCCAAATGCCACGAGCTCAGACCTGAGGCTGAGCAGAGCCCGTCTTCAGGGGCCAGGAGCGCCGACCCTGCAGCTCTCAGGCTTCAGATGCCCATCGGGGAGTTTCCAAGAGCTTTGTCCTGTCACCAAAGCTTCCTCTTAACAAGTTAATATTCAAAGCACTTCAAAGTCTGCTGCAGACTCAGATTTTATGTTAGAAGCATCATCAATAATGGGCTGCACTAACAGGCTAAAGGGGAGATGAAAGAGAGGGGTGAGCAGCAGGTGGTCCCTGCTCTGCCAGCTGCTCCTCTCCCGTTCCATGAACAATGCAGACCTGAGATTAGCATGGCTGGTCCTGCTGTGCAGAAGGGAGTCGTGGGCAGCGCGCTGCACCTGCCCCCCTCGCCCTGGTTCAGAGCCACAGGCACACAGGGCAGAGCTGGAGCTGATGGCTCGAACTGGGACTCTTATTAAAGGCAGCCTGGATACACTGGCCTCCAGAAGGAAGCTGTGAGCCACTTCCACGATGCACTTACAGCCACATATTACTTAAATGATCTTAAAATCCACAGGTTTACGCTAGCAAAAGCGTTGTGCTTCTGTCCATGTCCCCTGCTGCAGTGTGGTGGGTCTCAGCTCTGTCCCACCCCAGAAGCAGAGAAGGAGCAGAGCACAGGCAGAGCTGGGAAGCAGGCAGGGCTACCAGGGCAGCAGAGCCTTGGGGGGGAGGAGGGGGTACACGGCCCTCCTGGTGCCAGCCCTGCAGCCCCTGACCCAGCTGCTCTCTGCCAGAGTCACTACGTGGCGTGCATGGCCGCCATCCTGAGCCAGATGGACGCAGACCATTACCACTCCTACATCCAGGCCTTCCCCTCCCGGCCCGAGCTGATGGTGAGTGCCCGCCGTGCAGCGAGAGCCTGGCCCTCGTGTCACCACCCCGCTGCCGGCGCCTCCTGCGCCCCTGGGTGCTCCCAGCCCTGGTGCTCAGCGCGGCACTGCATCAGGACGGCTCTGCGGCTGTGCCCCAGCCCCTGACGTCTCCTCCTCACAGGACTTCCTCATGGAGACTTTCATCCTCTTCAAGGACCTCATTGGCAAGACGGTGTACCCCCCCGACTGGATGGTGATGAACATGGTGCAGAACCGGTGAGGAGCCCCGAGCTGGGAGGGACCCACAGAGGGGTCTGGGGCCGCAGCCTGGGATGCCTGGCCCCATGCTGGGCTGCACCATGAGGGCCGAGGGATGAGGGGCCGTGGGGCTGTGAGCAGGAGCGCACTGTGAGCTCCGACCCCAGCGCCCCAACCCTCACCTCGCCGTGACGGGGGCTGCCAGCCTTGCTCCCCCTCTGCTGTGTGCTGTGGGCCGTGGGCTGGCTGTGCCCTCTGCTCAGCACCCACACCCCTCCTGCAGGGAGTTCCTGCGTGCCATCAACCAGTTTGCCAGCACCCTGACAGAGATGTTCCTGAGCAGCAGCAGCTTCGAACTGCAGGTGAGGGGACACCGACCCGGCCCTGACAGGGTGGCAGGGATGTGCCAGACGCTGTGTTGCTCTGCCTGCCGTTTGTCCCTCTCTTCTCACCGCAGCTTTGGAACAACTATTTCCACCTGGCCGTGGCTTTCCTCACCCAGGACTCCCTGCAGCTGGAGAACTTCTCGCAGGCCAAGCGCACCGCCATCCTGGCCAAGTGAGTGGCCCTCCCCTCTCAGGTCAGGGCCCCGGCCCCAGCCCCAGCAATGCTTGCAGATGGGGATTCTGGAATGTGCTCTGCTGGGGCTCCTGGCCTGGAAGCTGTGCCATGGGCTGTGCCCATGGAGTGATGCTGAACTGACACTGTCCTGGCAGGTATGGGGACATGAGAGCCAAGATTGGAGCAGCCATCCGGGACATGTGGTACAACCTAGGTGAGCTGTGGTGTTACCAGCAAGGAGGAGGCTTGGAGAGTGCCTGCAGCCTGGTGTCCATCAGCACCGGCCCCAGAATGGGTGCTGGGGACTGAGAGATTACTGGTGTGGGGCATGGGAGTCTGTGGTGTGTGCAGCCTGTGGGTGTGCACCATGTGAGTGTGCACCATGTGAGTGTGCACCCTGTGGTGTGTGCATCCTCTGAGTGTGCACCCTGTGGGTGTGCATCCTGTGAGTGTGCACCCTGTGGTGTGTGCACCCTGTGAGTGTGCACCATGTGAGTGTGCACCATGTGAGTGTGCACCATGTGAATGTGTACCCTGTGAGTGTGCACCCTGTGGTTTGTGCACCCTGTGAGTGTGCACCATGTGGTTTGTGCACCCTGTGAGTGTGCACCATGTGAGTGTGCACCCTGTGGTGTGTGCACCCTGTGGGTGTGCACCCTGTGAGATGCTGTTGGATGTGCCAGCCCATGGTGCTGAGCTTGCTCTTCCGGCTGCAGGCTCCCCTGTGCCCAGCATGCAGCGCTGGGCATGGACTGGGGAAGCCCTGCTGAAGCTGCATAGGGCTTGCAGAGCTCTGCTGCCACCACTCCTCAGCCTCTCGCAGGCATTGCTGCCTGTTCCTGTGTGCCCCAGCCTTCCCTGTCGTTCGCAGGCCACCACAAGATCGAGTTCATCCCAGGCATGGTGGGCCCCATCCTGGAGATGACCCTTGTGCCGGAGCTGGAGCTGCGCAAGTCCACCATCCCCATCTTCTTTGACATGATGCTCTGCGAGTACCAGCTGACCGCCAGCTTCAGCCGGGTGAGCACCAGCACTGGGCTGGGGAGGGCGGTGGAGGTGAGGGGCTTGCCTGTCATGGGGTGACCACCCCTATCGTGTGGGGGGAGGCACTGCTTGCCCTCCTCCCCCCTTTCCCCCTGCACTCCTGGGGTGTGGGGATGCAGCAGGGAGGGATGGGAACAAGTGAGAGGGGTAAGAGACAGAGATGAGGGACAGTGATGAGGGATGGCGATCTGCTGGGGCCGTGGAGTAGGAGGGAGTCTCGGAGCAATGCCAAGTGTTTCCCAGGGACCAGCAGGCTGCACACACTCAGCAGGTCCCAGCACTGGCTGAACACAGCAGCACAGTGGTAGGGGAGAGGTCTGTACAATCTTCCTGCATTGCCACTCTTGCCAAGGTGCTGTGAGCTTTCCTTGTGCAAAAGACTTTTCCACCCCATGCGGTGTCCCTGGGGGAAGGGCTGGGATCTCTCAGAGCCCGGCTGTTGCTGGATCTTTGCCCCTTGTCCACACTGGACACTGAAGTTCAGAGGACCCAAGAGCTTTGTGGGTGGCATCTCCACACCGTTCCATGCAGCCCAGGCCTGGGGAGATGCTGTGCATCACTCAGGGGATGTGCAGACCCAGGGGACTCAGTGCAGAGCTGAGGGGCATCAGATGTGACCCAGAGCCCCCATATCCTGTGCTGCACACATTGAAGGACCTGCCAGGCTTTGTGGTCCATCTGGTACACTTAGAGCACAAACCCCAAGGCCGTGTCAAGGCTGAGCATCAAGTGTCTCAAGGCTGAGCATTAGCTGGGAGGTGGGAGGGTCCTGGGCAGGCAAGGGTGGCTTTAAGAGGCACAGAGCACAGCCCAGTGATTCCTGGGCTGCCTGGGCTGCAGGACGCAGCCCTTCCTGCAGAAGCCACATCGGTCATCTGGGCTGCTGGGAGATGGCAATGCAGCAGAAGCAGAACGGGGAGCTGGGGAGCAATGGGGGCTGTGTCTGAGCAGGGGAATGGAAGTGTCCAGGTGACGTGGGAGGAAGGTCTGCAGGAGCAGAGCCCGGGCTGCTGCTGGGGCTGCCATCAGCCTTTTCCTGCAGCGCCTATTGCCCAGTGTCCCATGGAACTGTGGCCGTGCAGCCTTGGGGCCGAGCTCCGCACATCCTCAGCTGTGCTCACGTGCATCTCTTTGCAGTTTGAGGATGAGATCCTGCGCAAGCTAGACAGCGAGGTGGAGGGCGGCCGGGGCGACGAGCAGTACAAGCAGCTTTTTGAAAGCATGTGAGCGTGCAGCGCAACACCGTTCCCTTCCTCTGGGCATCACCCCTGCTTTGTGCCCTGCCCCTGCAGAGCCAAATCTCGGCCATCCTCCTCCTCCCTGCTGTGCTTTGGCCCAGAGCGCAGCTCCAGAGGGGGGTCTGACAGGAGGGGCATCACTGCCTGGTCTGTGCCTCACGCCTGCTAGAGAGCAGCACAGGGACGGCTCTCGCTGCTGGCCTGGTGCCGCTTTTTGTCCTTGGCTGGGGCGATCGGGGTCCCACACCTCAGGGCAGCTGAGTTGGGTCGGCGTGGAGCCCAGCGTGCAGCCGCGCTCCCTCTGCTCCACAGTCTGCTCAGCTGCTGCCGGGCGCACCCCGAGCTGTCCCAGCCTGGGGAGAGCTTCGTGGCGTTGGTGACGGGGCTGCTGGAGCGGCTCCTCGACTACCGGGCAGTGATGAACGATGAGAACAAAACCTACAGCATGAGCTGCACCGTCAACCTCCTGGTGAGTGCCTGCACCACATCCCCCATCTGCGGGGCCCGCAGCATCCCCACGCAGCTGCCCAGCAGCCCTGTGCCCGTGGTGGCAGCAGGACTCCAGGTCAGGGATGGTGGGGGCTGCAGGAGAAGCCCTTTCCTGGGGCTGCCTCAATGCTTGCTCCTCCCCAGAACTTCTACAAGGAGATCGACCGCCAGGCCATGTACATCAGGTGAGCGCTGCCTCATCGAGGCCCCCGCACCGTCAGCACACCCAGACCGTGCTGTGGTCCCGGCCCAGCATGGGAAGGTGCCAGCATCATTCAGGAGGCTCCCCAGCCCTGAGCTGCTCCCACCCCACCTGCTGTGACCCTGCGTGGGGCGGGGATGGGGGAGCGGGCAGGGGGCACGGTGCCAGATCCCCCCCGGCACCACATCCAACAAACCCTGCCCTGCCCCCCAGGTACCTGTACAAGCTGAAGGACCTGCACATCAGCTATGAGAACTACACAGAGGGTGCCTACACGCTGCTGCTGCACGCACGGCTCCTCAAGGTGAGGCACGGTGGAAGGGGGGGGGGGGCACAGCGCCCCCCTTGGCTTAGTGTGACGCATGGCATTCCCGCTGCCCCACACAGTGGTCCGACGAGGCAAACACAGCACCCATGCAGGGCCTGCACAGCCCCAGCCTGCACACCCAGCGCCAGCTGAAGGAGGCTCTGTACAACCAGATCATCAACTACTTTGATCAAGGCAAGGTGAGCACAGCCCCGTGCAGCACGGACCGTAAGACCCAGCTCCGAGCCCCCACCTTGGCACCGCTCACCATCCCTGTTGCCATGATGGGGGCAGAGTTGCTCTGTGCCAGGCAGGGTGCTGTGATCCTGTGCTGAGCAGTTCATCCCTGCAGCCACTACAACTCCCAGTTGCCTGTTCTGCCCCTACTTCTGGGGAGATGCGGGGAGCTTGGACACCCCAGAGAGGGCTGGGCTGTGGAGGCCTGGCAGGGGCTGCGTGGTTGCAGACAGCAGGCAATGAACCCTGCTGCAGCCCTCCAGGGGCCCGTCCTGCTCCTCGCACAGGAGTGAGGCTGCAGGAGCCCTGCAGGAGGAGCAGGGCCCCCTTGGAGGTGCTCAGGCGCCTTCCTGCCCTGCTCACCTTGCACTGTGCAGATGTGGGAGGAGGCCATCCATATCTGCAAGGAGCTGGCAGAGCAGTACGAGAGTGAGATCTTTGACTACGAGATGCTGAGCGAGATCCTGGTGAGTGCCAGCCGGTCTGGGCTGGGTAGTGGGGCAGAGTGGGGGCTGAAGGCACTGCACAGTGCAGTGTGAGCCATGGGGCAGAGTGGGGGCTGAAGGCACTGCACAGTGCAGTGTGAGCCATGGGGCAGAGCGGGGGCTGCGTGGCTCCTGCCCTTTCCAGCGTGTCACCTCCCCCTGCAGCAGCGAGAAGCCAAATTCTATGAGAAGATCCTGAAGGTGCTGCGTCCCAGCCCAGACTACTTCGCCGTCGGCTACTATGGGCAAGGCTTCCCCACCTTCCTGCGGGTGAGAGGCTCCTGCTGCTGCCTGCAGCCCACGCTGCTCCTGTGCTGCTGTGCTGCACCCTGCGCAGCTCTGCCCGGCAGCTGTGACCATCTCAGGGCATCTCCTATGAGCAGAGCCCCAGGGCTGTCCTTCCTCCTTGCCGGGTCACCATGGTCTGAGTGCTCCAGCCCCGGTGGGGAGAACTGGTGGAGGCTGGACAGCATGCAGGATGGGGCAGCCCTGAGGGATGGGGCAATGGGGAGCTGGTAGGGAGCAGCCCAGCGTGCCTTTGGGTTCAGCACTTATGGAAGGAAAACACAGAAACTGGTGATTCGCTATAACAAATGATGGAGAGGAGCCCAGGTGGTGTTCCTGCACACAGGGATGTGGTGTCTGCAGGCCTCCTGGCCCTGAGCACTGGGCTGTGCTCTACCTGCAGTGCACGGCTGCAGCTGCACTGCTCCGTGGCTGCACCACGTCCCGCTTGGGGTGCAGAGCCGGATGGATGCCCTGTACGAGCTGCAGGGATGTGCTCGTGCTGACTGGGCTATGAATGCATTTGGGAATCTCCTGGAACTTCTCTTCAGTGCCCCACAGCTCGCTGCCCGTTATTCCATCTACCTTTCTGTTGTTGGGCTCGGGGAAGGCTTTTCCAAGAAGGGGTTCCCCCTCGGTTGGCACCTCAGTCTGCCACGACTCCCGCGGCACGCAGAGCTCAGCGCAGGGCTCGCAGCGCCGCCCCTTCCTCCCGCAGAACAAAGTCTTCATCTACCGCGGCAAAGAGTACGAACGCCGGGAGGACTTCGAGATGCGGCTGCTCAGCCCCTTCCCCAACGCCGAGAAGCTGCAGACCACGTCCCCGCCCGGCCCCGACATCACGGAGTCCCCGGGGCAGTGTATCCTTGCGGCGTGGGGACGGGCAGGGCCGGGGGGGTTCCCTGAGCCCGTGGGTCCCGCACAGCCACAGCCCCGAGGCCCCGCTCTCCCGACAGCCCCGCGGTGTGCGCCCGAGGCTCCTTCACTCCCGCAGACATACAGTGCTTCACTGTGCAGCCGGTGGAGGAGTCCAGGATCCGGCTCAGGGACCGCAGCATCCCGGAGCAGATCACCAAGTGCGTGCCTGCGGCGCTGGGCGCTGCTCGGTGTGGGGCTGCGTCTCCTCTGCATGCAGCCCATCCTCTGCCCCTTCTCTCCTGCAGTTTCTACAAAGCCAATCACGTCCAGAAGTTCAGCTACTCACGGCCCTTCAAGAAAGGCCCGAAGGATCCAGACAATGAATTTGCAGTGAGTGCTGATGGGGACCCCGGGGTGGGCAGAGCTGCAGGGTCCTGTGGAGCACCGGGTGTCCAGAGGAGGGCAATGCAGAGAAACTCGTCTGGGCGCTGGGGTGGGAAAGGCAGCACTGCCATGGCCACAGGCAGGGGAGGTGGGACGCTGCGGTGATGGGAGCTGTGGGACTGATTGTGTCCTGCCTGCAGAACATGTGGATCGAGCGGACCACCTTCGTGACAGCCTACCCACTGCCCGGCATCCTGCGCTGGTTTGCAGTGACCTCCACCACCACGGTGAGGAGAGGGTGGGAGGGGAGGGGGCTCTGCTGGTACCCGGCTCTGCGCTGCCCCTGCCCACCCAGCAGCTCCGTGTGGGGGTCCCACACCGCAGTCAGAGGGGGGGGTTGGGCATCGCTGAGGCTCTGGGTGCTGCAGCAGTGCAGGAGATGGGTCATCACTGCTCTGGTGACAGTTGTGCTGCAGAGCAATGTACAGCAGCGCTGCCACACGTGCCTGTGCCTGGACCACGCGTGCTGCTGCTGCACGGCTGCTCCTGCAGTGCAATGACATTTACTTGGCTTCCCACAAGCTCTGCACTGCACTGCTGCTGTCACACAGCTGCATGAGGCTGTGGTCCCTCGTGCAAGGCATTGACCTTGCAGGCAGCCCGGAGTCAGGGAGCAGAACGATACATCCCCTTGGGCCCCAACTCAGCTCCATGCACACGACTCATGGGTTCGAGGGGCTCCGTAGGGGTCCTGGGCACCGGGGATGGGGAGAAATCACCCACTGGCCCCAAGCAGAATGGACAGTGTTCTTTGCCAAGCAGCTGCTGACCTCCTTCCCCTGGCACAGACCACCATCTCCCCCCTGGAGAACGCCATAGAGACCATGATGAAAACAAATGAGAAGATTCTGAGTGAGATCAACCGGCACCAGAACGACCCCGGCCTGCCCATCAACCCGCTCTCCATGCTGCTCAATGGCATCGTGGACCCCGCCGTCATGGGCGGCTTCGCCAAGTATGAGACGGTGAGGAAGCGCTGCACCAGGGCTGGGACTGAGCAAGGGGAGCAGATTGAGGGGCACCGCTCCTTTCCCTGCCCGACCCACAGGGGTCAGCCATCAGGTGCTGAGCAGCTCGCTGCAGGCTTTCTTCCAGGAGCCGTACCTGGAGGAGCACCCCGAGGACCGGGGCAACATCGAGAGGCTGAAGGACCTGATTGCCTGGCAGGTACTGCCCACAGCCCCGTGGGGAGCCCCTCACCCCTGCAGCCCAAGGGGAGCCCGGGCAGCTCCATCCCCCCCCCTCCTGCAGATCCCACTGCTGTCAGAGGGAATCCGGATCCACGGACAGAAGGTGACGGAGGATCTGCGGCCCTTCCACGAGCGCATGGAGCAGTGCTTTGTGCAGCTGCGGGCCAAGGTGGAGAGCCAGTATGGGGTGCGTGAGATGGTGAGTGCTGGGTGGGGAGCAGGGCAGGGCAGTGTGCGTGGGGGAGCTCAGCTTGACCCTGCTTGACCCTGCTGTGGGGTGGTGGCACATGGCCAGGACAGGCAGGGAGGCACTGCTGACTGAGCAGAAGGGAGCAGAGGGGCACTCGGTGCCTTCACCTTTCCTGGCTGCTTCTCCCCCTGTGCTCCCAGATCTCCTTCGAGGACCGGCGGAGCGGACGACCCCGGTCTGTGACCTGGGCACCAGACTGGGAGCGGCTGAGCCACGCCAGAGACAGGCGAGTGCAGCAGGGGAGGCACCACCTCATCCCCACACCCATGAGCCACTCGTTCCCCTGCGCCCTGTGCACTCCCCTCCCACCTGCCCCATTCCGATGCCCTCTGTTTCCCACTCTGGTGTTTTGCACCAAGCCCCACTTCTGCATCCATTCCGCCATCCGTCACGGCGGCCCCATCCAGTGGGAGGACGTGGAGCAGAGACACCCAGTGCAGCCAGCACTGCGGTCACCTGAACCACTCACACCTGTTCTGCGGGTCCCCGCTGAGTTTTGCCGTGGGCTCTGCCTGGCACAGCTCAGCTCCCCACCCCTCACCAGTCGCAGTTGCTCTGCAGCATGGAGGCATCCCCGATCCCGAAGCCCACCCCACGGAGCACCGAGGAGGAGCGCAGGGAGAACCGCTCCAGCACGTTCTTCTCCTACCGCCGGCCGGAGCCGCGCCAGTCCGCCTCGGAGCTGCCGGAGCCAAAGGTGATGCAGTGATGCCACCCGCACGGCCCTCCGCTCGCCGTCGCCGGCCGATGGTGAAGAACGGCGCTGGGGCTCGGGGGTCACAAAGCTCAGAGCTGGAGAGCATCGCGACCCGCATCGCTTCTGGGACCTGCAGCCCGGCTGAGCAGCCCCGGGAGCTGACGCCTTTTCTCTGCTCCAGGACGACAGGCGGAGACGCTCCTGCAGCGTGAGTGAGAGCGGCCCGGGCAGCCCCGATGGGAAGCAGCCGCCCCAGAGTCGCGACTCGGCGGGCGCTCAGCCCGGCCCCGCAGGTACCGGCAGACCCCCAGCCCCACACCTCCCAGCCCCGCGCGGGTTGCGCTGCCCGACCCGACCCGACCCCTCCGCGCAGTGCTGTCCCCCACCGGCTTCTGCGGCCGCGTGAAGAGCGCCAGCAAAGCCCCACCGCTGCCGCGCAGGATCAGCCCCGCGGTGTACGAGACCTTCCTGGAGGGGAGCGATGCTGCCAACGGGGGAAAGGTACCGCCCGGCCCCGCTGCCCCCGCCCGCGGAGCCGTCCGTCTGTAACTGTCCGTCTGTCTGCAGGCGCTGCCGTCGCTCGCAGATGGGAGCAAAGGGCTGAAGTCGCCTCCGCCTCCGCCCCCGAAGTCTAAACGGCTGTCCCAGCTCTGAACCCAGGACGGGAGCGGCGGGCCGCAGCTCGAGCGGCTCCCGGACAAATCCCCTCCTTACCCCCCCGCAGCTCCTGCACAGCCGCGGACTCCCGAGCGCTCCGGAGCACCGCCGTTCCTCGAGCGTCGGCCGTCACCGCCCGCTGCCCCCCGCACTGCAGCGCTCCGGATCGCAGCCCCCCGCCCGCCCGGCGCTGCGGCCCCCCGTGGCCGACGGGACCGTCGCCCTCACTGCCGGCGCAGTGTGACAGCGGTCCGCGCCTGCCCTGAGCCCTTTCCCCGCTCCTGCTCCCCCCCCCCAGTGCCTCCATCCCGCAGCTGCTCCCGGCCCGAGCCCCGCACGGGATTCGTCCGGGCTGTGAGCGCATGCGAGCAGCGCAGCGCGTTGTGCGGTGTTCGCTCCCGCATCTCTCCGGCTTCCCAGCCGCACCGCACCGCCCAATAAAGGAGCCCCGCAGCAGCCGTCCGTGCGGCGGGGTCGGTCGGTCGATCGGACGCTCAGCGCTCGCCCCGGGCCGGGCGGCGGGCACAGCTCCGCACTGCGGGTCCACCGCCGGTGCTGACCGCACGCGGTTCCGCTCTTTATTTCCACGCGGCCCCGCGGGTTCAGGGCCGTACGTACAGTCCACCGTGATAACGAGGAGCCCGGCGAGACGGGGGGGGAGGGGGGATGGAGGGCGGAGCGGGAGCCGCCAGCGGCGGTGGGCTCCGGTGGGGCGAGGAAGGGATGGGGGGAGACGGCGCCGCACCGAGCACCGGGCTGACCCCGCAGAGCGGAACGGAGGCCGCTCCTCGCTGGGCCCGGCGCTCACAGCGGGTTTGCCGAGGAGGCCGCCAGCCGCTTCCCGATGTAGATCCTGGAGGGCAGAGAGGCGGCGTCGGACTGCGCGGGGGGCAGCCCGCTACGAAGGCCGAGCACGGCAGCCCCGCAGGAGCCCCGCAGTCACTCACCCCAGCCCCAGGGTCAGCGCGTGGCTGAGCAGCAGCGGGGGGATGACGAGCAGCAGCAGCTCGGAGCCGAAGAGCCGCTTCTTCCTCAGCACCGCGCCGTCCCGCAGCGCCCACCGCACCGGCGGGGTGGGACACGCGAAGGGGAGGTGATCCCTGCGGGGAGCGGGGTTAGGGCCGGGGCGAGGGGCCGGCGGGGGGACGCGGGGGGGCGGGCGGCTCACTTCGCACAGCGGTGCTCGGGGCAGCGGGCGCAGCTCCGGCTGAGCGCTGCGGGCTGACGGCGCTCGGTCCGCTCGGCGTCCTGCGGGGCGTCCCGCGGCGCGGACGGCTCCGGGCGGGACTTCGGCGCTTCCTCCCGTCCCGGCGGGGTCTGCGGGCGGCCCGGGGGGGGCGGGAGCCGCTCGCTCACCTTCGCGGCGCTTTCCTCGTCCCGGGCCGGGGAGCCGCGCGCCGGCAGCGCCCTGAGAACAGCCCCGCGTCGGTGCACCGCACGGCAGGGCGCGGTGCGGAGACGCTCCGGGACTCACCACCCGTCGGTGCCGTCCGGCTCCAGCTGCGCGTCCAGCAGCATCCGCTCCACGTCGGCGTGGCACGAGAAGGGCGCGGGGTCGCAGCGCAGCTCCACCCAGGAGCCTGCGGGCGGCCGTCAGCCCCGCACCGCCCGGGGACGCGCCTCACCCCCCCGCCCGGGAGCGCTACCGGAGACCGCGGGCCGGCCCCTCCGTCCCCCGTGGCTCCCGGTGCCCCCCGGCCCGCCCGGCCCCCGCCGCACCCCGAGCCCCCACCGCCTCCCTCCTCCCCCGCCCCGCACACCGTCGTCGCCGCCGCCGCCCGCCATGGCCCCGCGCTTCCCGCCGTTCTCAGCCCCCGCCCGGTGCCGCGGCTCCTTCGGTCACGTGACAGCCGCGAGCCCCCATGTAAATAAAACCGCCGGCACCGGCGGCCCGCGCCTTAAAAGGGCACCGGCCCCTCCCGTCGGGCCCGCGCGCCGACGCCCGCCGCTCCCGCCCCTCGGCAGACGCGGGCGGCGCTCCTCGCTCGCGTCGCCCCTTTAAGCGGCGCCTACGTGCGGGCAGCGGGCGGGCGGCGGCCGCGGCGCGTGCAGAGCCGCACGGAGCAGCGCGGCCCCGCCCCGCCCCCCCGGACACCGCCGTTTGCTTCCAGCGCCGTTTATTGCCGCTCCGCCGCTCCCGGCCGCGCCGCCCCAGCCCCGCGACGCCGCCGTTGCCGCTCCGCTCCGGTCGCTCAGGGGCTGCCCCCGGCCCGCGCCGCGCCGTGCTTCTCGGCGAACCTCCTGCGGAGAGACGGGCAGACGGTACCGCACGGCACGGCGCGGCCGCAGCGGGACCCCCGGCGGGGACAGCCGCGGAGCCGCAGCGCCAGGAGCACCGAACGAACGGAGCCGGGAAAGCGAAGCCCCCCCCCCGGCCCCGTCTGCGTTCGGCAGCCCCAACGCGGGCGCCCTGCCGAGCGTAAAGAAACTCGTCGGGTTCGGCTGCAACCAGCGCGAGCCCCGCGCCTCTCCAGTGCCGCACTGCGAGGCGGCGGAGCCCAGGAAACAGAGAGCGGAGGGCCGAGAGCGGCACAGGGGGGGTGGGAAAGGCCAGGATGGGCCTCGCAGCCCCTGCAGCCCCTGCAGCCCTTCTCTCTGCAGGACAGATCCCAGCGCCGCGCTGAGCATCTCGGCCCGCAGCAAAAGGCATCGGAGCAGCGGAGGGAAAAGGAAGATGGGGGAAAACGTGGGTGTGGGAGCTTTGTAGCTTCAGGTTCTGGCAGCGAGATGGGCCTGCAGGAATCCCACATCCCTGAGGGTGAAAGGTTGGAGCTGAGATGGACTCGGGGATCAGGTCGGGCAATGGCCTCGACGGGAGGGAACTGCACGATGTGGGTGAGGCTGCTCTGTGATCTCTGGCTGGGAGAGGAGCCCAAAGGAAGCGAACGTCCCTGCTGTGTTCAGTTAGGGCAAGCAGGGGCTGAAGGAAGCAGGGCAGTCAGCCTCACCTCCATCTGCGCCCCCAGTCCTGCAAGCCACTTCCAAACACACGGGGGAAAAGAGATCAGGAGCAGTTAGCGTGGATCACCAAGGGAAATATCACCCACAGCCCTGACACAGCGCAGTGAAACGACTGGCCTGGCTCTGACACTGCTGGAATGGGGGCTGGATGGGCAGTGAGGGATCAAACGCCACCTGGTTGGCTGGGCCCAGAGGTGGCAGCCAGGGGTGAGAGGAGAAGCCCAAGGTTAACAAGGGGTCCAGCCCTGTCTGCCATCTGTGCTAACAATCTGGACAGTGGCACTGACTGCATCCTCAGGAAGTCTGCAGGTGACACAAAGCTGGGGTGAGCAGCAGGTAAAGCAGTGTCACACTGCCATGGGGACCCGGCCTGACAGGCTGGAAGAACTGCAGGAACCTCAGCAAGAAGTGCAGAGCCCTGCATGTGGGAAGGAGCAGCCGCAGCACTGGGCTGGAGGCACAGCAGCTTAGCAAAAAACAGACCTGCATAATGCAAAGCACGGCCAGCAGGTGAAGGGAGGTGATTTATTCAGCACCAGAAAGGCCATCAGGGATGCTGGGTTCAGTTCTGGGCTCCCCAAAGCAAGAAATAGTGACAGAGTCAGGGCCACAAAGGCAGTGAAAGGACTGGAGCTTACTTCCCGTAAGGAAAGGCTGAGAGAACAGGGGCTGTTCACCCTGGGGAAGGGAAGACCGAAGGGAAAGCTCATCACAGTATCACAGAATCACAGAACAGCCTGGGTTGCAAAGGAGCACAGCGCTCATCCAGCTCCAACCCCTGCTGTGTGCAGGTCAACCAGCAGCCTGGGCTGCCCAGAACCACATCCAGCCTGGCCTTGAAACCTGGGGCATCCCCAGCCTCCTTGGGCAACCTGTTCCAGTGCCCCACCACCCTGTGTGTGAAAAACTTCCTCCTGATATCCAACCTAAACTCCCCTGTCTCAGTTTAAGACCTTTCCTCCTTATCCTATCACTGACAACCCATGTAAGCAGTCCTTCCCCCTCCTGTTTATGTGCTCCCTTCAAGTACTGGAAGTGCTGCATCAACATCAATAAATACCTGACAGGTGGCACAAGGAGGACAGAGTCAGGCTCTTCTCCTTGGTGCCCAGTGCCAGGCCTCGGGGCTCAGGCTGCAGCTGAGCTTGGCACCAGATGGCTTCTCCTGCTCACTGTAAGACTCCTGCACAAGGTGGGGACTCCACTCTGTAGCAGTTCTGTGCCACTTTGGACTGAACCAAAGCCTCTGTGATCTCTGCCATCTTCTAAGGTGTCAGCCAGGCTCACCTCCAGACACGCAGGCACCACGAAAACATCAGCTCCTTTGGGAGCTTATTCCACTGATTGAATAGATTTCCTCTACAGAAATAAGCTTACAGCTTCTGACCATTAGTTACTATTCTGCATTTCTTTGACAGATTGAAAAGCCTGATTCCTGCACCCAGAAAAATAATCACATACAGCGAGCCACCTCAGTTACTGTAAGTTTAACAGACTTCACTTCCTCTCCTATAATTTTACGGCTCCTCTCCAAATTCATCCTGAATTTTCTGCATCTTTTCTAAAAAAAAAAAAAAAGAAAAAAAAAGGAAAAAAAAAAGAAAAAAGCACCACATGCCAGAAGTGGACGCTCACTCCATTATTTGCATCATCTGAACTGCACACAGAGGTCAAACTCCCTCCCTGTCCCCTGTCAGCATTCTCCTCTTTCACTGAGGAAGATTAATGGCTGCATCCCTTTGCCAAACAGCAAAGTCCCTCTTCTAACATGAGTGTTCCACAGCACCAGTACTTATTTCAAAGACGTCCACAGTCTCACAATGACTCCTATCAGTCAAATCTGTTACACCAGAGAACAAAACCACTTTTTTTGCTAAGCTCTGTCCCTCAGAGATCGCGGTTCTGGCAAATAGCTTCTATCCCATTCAGTGCTCA
Organism: Tetrao urogallus; assembly: GCF_951394365.1. Taxonomy (NCBI): domain Eukaryota; kingdom Metazoa; phylum Chordata; class Aves; order Galliformes; family Phasianidae; genus Tetrao; species Tetrao urogallus. Next base: position 70,983,056 of record NC_136817.1, read on the forward strand.
CAAACAGAAACCCGGCGGCAGCTGAAGGCAAACAGAGATTTCCAAGATGACAACAGGCTGCACGCCTGGGAGAGGTGAAGCAGAAAAGCGTGGGCAAAGTATGGGGCAGACCGTGCTGGGATGGGCCTGGGGCTACACTCACCTCCTGGCATAGTCGTACAGCGCGCGCTTCCTCTCCTGCAGGGACAGGTGCCGTTCCACGGGGGACTTTGCAAACTGCTTTGTAGCTGGCTGGAACAGAAAGCACAAAAGTCAACTGGAAACAAAGCCAGGAAACCTCCTGATTGGCCCTGTAAGCACCCAGCATGCTGATTTAACCTCCAGTTTAAAACGCTCGGTTCCCCTGACGTGGCTGGCCCCAAACACAGGCCATCAGGCTCTGTCTGCGAGCCATCAGTGCAGGGGAGACATTACAACTCTCAAAGTACCTTGGAAGAAGGCAAAGCCACGGAGCCCTGGATGCCAGAAGCTGATGCAGCCCAGGAGGTAGATGGAGCAGGCAGGTCAGTACCAGCCTCACTTTCAGGGAAGAAAGGCACTCTCCCCTCCAGCAAGTTGGCAATAGTGGTATCCACACAGTTTGACTGGGCTGTAGGAACACAGGAGATGCGTTAAGAGAAGGAGCTGCCACAGCTAGGAAGCTCATTTTCTTTCTACTGTTGTGCTTCACAGTGCAGCAAGGATGAGGGGCTTTTGCTTCCAGGCGTCACCATCACATGGCACAGAGGGTGATCCTGTGTCCCTGCTAATACCTGGGTCTAAGCTTACCCAGGTCTGTCCTGATGACCTCCAGAGGCACGTGAGGCAGAACCTCCTTGACCTGCTGAGCCATCGTTGTGATCCGTGCATCCTCAGGAGCAAAGGATCCAATACCAGACAGGCTGGAAGGCATCCTGAGCCTGGCTGCCAGGGGCTGGCTTGAGGCTGCAGGAAAAGAAATGGGGTACAGGAGGGTGGCCTAAAGGCACACGGCCTTAACACATTGCAGCAGCCCCATTTCTCATGTCCAAATGGGAACATTAAGGAGTCAGGACCTCCTGCACACCACCACCAGGTCTGTGCTGAGGAGTGGAGATCCTCTCCCTTCCAGCAAGCTACATCTGCAGCATAGAGCATGCAGGCACCCCTCGTCCCTAGGAGGATGTCTCACATCTTTTCCTCTTCTTCTACACATGAGAAACCAAGAGCAGACTGAAGCGTCCCCAAAGGCAGAGCCTAAGTTGCCGTTCCACACTCGGGATGCCTACCTGGGGCAAGGGGAAGATGGGACGAATGTCTCAGCCTCTTCATGTGCTCAGCTTTATCTGCTGCAGTGAGCCGTGTGGATACCACACCCAGCTCCATGGCCAAGAGCTGCAGAAACACAGAGAGGACGCACAGCACGCATGACCCAGGCATTCCCATCTCGCAGGGAACGCATCAGATGTACAGTCTGTTTGGAGCCACACTGAGGGGAAGAGGCCTGGGAGCTGATTTCTGCAAGGCCTCAGTGATGCATTTCAGTGTTGCACGGAGCACACAAAGGACCAGGAGCGTGCAGTGTAAAACAGGCTGACACAGAGACCACATCTTTGGTACAGGACCTCCGAAGTACCCAGCAGTAATGGGAAGCCGGAGAAACAATCACTGTTTATTTGACTTGTGATATTGTGAAAGGGGACTTTTTAGCACATAGATTTGAGCTGGATGGGGAGAGCCTTGATAAGTGGCAGAGAGGATTGAAACGTCTGCGGCAAACAGGCCATGGAAAAACAGAATTACAAGGGGCAATAAATACAGGCCAGAGTTCCCATAACACGAATATGCCCAGCCAGAAACGGCCTTTGCAGCTCTGCTTGCACCCCGCTCTCCTCTGCGGCCATCCCAAACTTGTCCTACACATCCCCTCCCACGTTACCCTCCTACCTCCTGAACACGGAGCGCAAAATCCTCACTCAGCTCTTCAGCTCGTCTGGGGACAGACGGCATCCACCTGAATGGGGACAACAGCACTGGGCTGACTGCTTCCCGGGCTGCTGCAGGAGCCAGCCCCATCTGGGACCAGCAGTGCAGTGGTGCCATCCCACCTCAGCTCGCCCCACATCTCTTCCCACAGGACGAGTGTCAAACCTGCCCCCCATCGTGCAAAGTTAGGGAAAGGTATGATTCAATGACAAAACTGGCTCACCTGATCTTTATTAACACCCAAGCATAACAAAGTACCTCCTAATGAAGCTCCTAATGAGAGGCTCCAAATAACAAAATGCTGCCATTTATGCAGGAGCACAAAACAAATCAGCAAAACACGAGCCAGGTACAGCTGGGAAGCTGCAGCACGGAGACTTCATTGAGATATCCCAACCCCTAAAGGCACACTGGAAAGAATTTATCTCCAAGCCCCTCTTGCCTGCCTCTGGACCTTTATTACACCAAAGCTACTCAGCCAGCCTGGGCTCAGCTGGGCCTCAGACAGCTGATCTGAATCCTCTCTGCAATTCACGAGGGACTGCAGGGAAGAGAAGGATGCCAGAGGACTGAGCCGCCTGCACAGCATCACTCATGAGACCTGAGCAGCTCTCGAGTGAATTACAACAGAGGAGCTGGCTTCAAAAATACACTCATCAAACTTTAGGTGAAAGCCCTGCAAAACTCCTCTCCTGTCAGTGAATGACAGCAGGAACCAAAAGCCCTCTGCAGTTCTGAAGCTGGCTGAGAGGAGCACGGATCAGTAGCACTGAACAAAGCCGTGCTGCAGGATCAACAATTAGCGCATACCAGAAGATCCCTCACTTCAGTGGTGAAAATGTCAGTCTTACTGCCCACCCCAAACCCTCACCCAACAAAAGAGAGAGAGAGAGAGAGAAGATAGTACCTTACTTGATAAACTGTGAAGGGAACAAAGAAGGTCCAGAACAGCTCCGTAATCCAGGAGGAGTCAGCTACACTCTGGGGAAGAGAACAAATGAGGTTACAGCCGGCACAACACAAACCAGTCAGGTCATCCTGGGGAAAGCAGGCTGCAGAACAGAGCCAAGGGCTGGCAGTGAGTAACAGACACACAGCAGAGATGCAGAGGATGGGCAAGAGGGGAGGCTCACCTTCGTCAGGCCTCACCGTGCAGAGCAAGAGAGTGAAATTTTTCACTGCTCCAAGCTGCCTTTTCCTCTCCCCAGGATAGCAAGATTTTCTCTCAATACCTCCACATTCTCTTACAGATAATGCCTTTAGAAAGGACTTAAAATGCTCTGAGACCTATTAATGCTCGCTCGGAATCCAATGGGAATCATATGCGGATGGGAACAGCCTGTGTAATGACTCAGCTCCCAGCAGCTGTACTTACACACTATGAAGCCTCAAAGAACTCCTCCTTTTGAAAAGAAATCATTAAAGGTGAACCATAATTTAATACTGTCCTCCTATTTCTAAAAATTCATAAATAATCTCCCTAAGGACTGCAATGCCTCCCAGAAGAGAGCTGCTGAAGACTGGAAGAGCCGCACAGAGCTGGTGGGCTCTGCAACCTCAGCAGGACGCAGCTCAGCTCAGACCAGGAGTATTCTGACCGTGGGCACACAGCTGAACTCCAGAGAACCCCCCACCTACACTTTCCAATGGTTCTACCTGATTTTCAATTGAACAGTCGCTGTTCCTAGGATTTTTTAAAGCTGGTTTCTTTTGTCCTGCAGGTGATAAAGCTTTCCCCAAGCTGGTGGGAACGCCATCTCAACATCTACAGCTTGCAACACCGCTCCCTCAGCTTCTTTCACACGTGACTTTATCCTCAACCAAAGCCTTGCACGTGGTTTGTTCAGTCACGTAGGGCAACACGAAGAAGCCTCATCTCCTGATAAACAGAGCTGAGACCTGAGAAAACCAGGATCAAATGCCCTGTAGTGATTCCAGCACTCAGCTTCACGGTGCCCCCACTGCACAACACAAACTAACACCTTCCCTCTGGGCTTCCAGCTAATTGCAGCTAGAGCAAATTCCTCCTGAAGCCCAGCCGTGGTGCTGCTCAGCCTGGCGTCACACCAGGTGAGCAGCTACGTGAGCCTTCTGTACAGCACTGACTGAAACATTCAAAGCATTCCATCTCCTCACCCAGGAAGTTCTTGATTATGTAAAGCGACGTAAGAAATTCTACGCTGCATTTACAAGAAGTCCTGCTCAGCTCCTGAAGGTAAACACCTGAGACAAGAAGTGATCACAGCCATCACCTCCAAGCAGGCCGGCAGTTCTGTGCATGCCATCCTCCCCAGTGTTCACGAAGGAAAAAGACACACAGGCCTCCCACAACGTGTCACATCACACGGAGCTTCTCAGAGGAACCAAACCACAACAGACCGCTGACTCACCCCGAGCCATACGGAACAAGGCAGCTCTCCCACTTCACTGGAGCATTCATTCAAATACTTCCTCGCAGTTTGAAACCTTCATCCTAACCCAAAACTGAGCTCATGTCTTACCAAGATCTAGGCTCAGCACCTGCTAAGACTGCTGTGTGTTTTGTCAAAAGTTTCTCCACTTTTAAGCCACTTCTCCACTGCGCAAGCAGCTGCCCACCACCACCTCTGTGCCTTATCTCTGATAAGCTGATTAAACTGAGCACCTTTAAATCCTGCTCTCTGGATCCTGTATCACACTGACAGCCTTCCTGAGCTCTCTCTACTGCTGCCCCACTTTCTCAGCAGCTGGGCTACCAGAGCTTCACACTGTAATTTAGAAGTGGCTGCCACCATGGCACATGTGCAGCCAGCACTGCGTTCCTTGCTCTGCCACACATTCCTCCTGCTGTGCACCCACAGACCACATCAGATTTGCAGGTATCAGCACAATCCCATCAGTATTCCAGACAGTTCAATATTCACCAACTCCAAGGACCTCAACACTGTGGCCCGTGGACAAAAGCAGCAAACACCAAGTGGCAAAGAGCTAATTCCTAATGGAGTATCACGTGAAAAGTGTCTGTGTGGGCAGTAAAGTTTTATGGCCTCTTTGTACGTGGCTTTAAACCCACACAGTGCATCCTGCCCCCTTAAACAGACGGAAAAATAAAAAGAATCTAAAATGTCTGACAGACATAAAACGCATCTTCTAATCATGCACATCTATTAACCGTATCTTGAGAGGAGGAAACCGCACTCTGCAAATGAAGTGAGAGCAGTTTGACTGCAATCTGCTCAGCAGCACCAGCACCCTGTGAACTTTGCCACTTTTGTGCAGCTGGTGTTGCATCACGTTACACAGCAGGACCTGGGAGACGTGAGTTCAAGAACCTCATCCAGAGAGCGTTGAGTAACTCTGGAGTGCCGTCCAAACCCCACGGGGGTTGCAGTTATTCTTTCAAAACGCTTTAAAAGAAGGGAACTCATAAAGAGGGTATGAGGTGCCGATGCTACAAGCATGGAAGCCAGACTAAGAACGTCTACTAAAACTGTGAGTGTAAAGAAAAGAACGATTTAGCCAAAGGTCTCTGAGAGAGGCAGTTGAAAAGCCAACTGCAAGCACGCAGAAACTCATCCTCGGGATGACAGGAACAAGGCCAGGCTGCTCTCTCCACGGGTTTCAAAGCAGAAGCAAAATGAACGACACGACGGAGACCCTCTCGGGCTTTCAGAACTCTTCCTTGCCCTGCGTCACTCACCACAGTGATCAAAGGCCTCTGAACCTGCAGGGCAACCGGCTGCACCACATCCAAGATGGAGAACGGCCAGGAGCTGCAAAGGAGGAGTAGAGCTGTCAGCAACTTCCAAAGCTGAGCCAACCCCGAGGACGGCCAGCTCAGGACCCGACTGCAGCACCTGAAGCGGAGCAGGCCGGCCCGGCCATTGGTGGCAGCTTCCTCTGGGAAGAGCAGCAGCGGTGGGTTTCCTCTGTGAGACGAATATGCCTTCAAGGAATCGACCAGCTCAGCTCGGCTCCCTGTCACTCCCAGCTCCATGAAGCCCCGCGACCAGCAGATGAAGCCAGGGGCACCATTCAGTGCGGGCTGCAAGGAAAAAAAACAAGACAAAGGAAGAAATGTCACTTCGTTCCCCCTTCAAGGCCTACTTGCTCAGGTGTAAATGGGAAACAAAATTTCTGCTTGCTAGCAAAAATGCCTCTGGGAGGGAGTTGAGGGAACAACCCATATGCTAACAATGCTAGCAGCAGAGAATGTGCTACTTCCAACCAGGCTTCGGTGGTGGCTCTGGCCCCAGTTCCCTGGGAATTTGACTCCTGATCCACAATTCAGATCATATCCCATCCACCTGAGCAATGAATTCCTCTGCCTTGAATGTCAGTCACATTCCCCACAGTTTCTCTCGGAATTCCCAACATGCTTGGCAAGGGATACTTCCAAGTGCTGGCTCTACCCAATTAAGGGCCCAGTCTACGGCCATTCAGGACACACTGTACCACTCAACTCCCAGGAACATCTGGTGCCTGTGAATTCAGGAACTCCACACCCCAGGGAACTTTCTGAGTGCAGGGAAAGTCACACAGCTGTCAGCCCGGCACAACAGCCTGAGCACAGCATCCTGCTTGCCCTTGGTGCTGCCGACAGGTATAAAAAGCACCCAGCACTGTAAGGAAACCCCACACACAATGCTGCTTCTGACACAAAGGTACACGTGTCCAAGGAGGCTGTGGATGCCCCATTTCTGCAGGCATTCAAGGCCAGGCTGGATGTGGCTCTGGGCAGCCTGGTCTGCTGGCTGGCGACCCTGCACACAGCAGGGGTTGGGACTGGAAGAGCATTGTGCTCCTTTGCAACCCAGGGCATTTTATGATTCTGCAATCTTATCCACTCAATAAAACCAATCCTCACTGTAACCCTTATTGTTACCTCTCACCTTCAGTTTTTCATGCAAGCATGAAACTGAACCACAGAAAAAACTACTTCAGGCTTGCACAATCCTAGGTTAATAAATAAGAACTAAAAATGGTCAGAGCAACATCTAAACTCTGAAAGAGCCATCTGTGTGCTTAGAAAGGTCCGTACAGCCCCGCCATGCCCTGCAAGGCATCACTCACCGTGTTACACGAGGTCAGCAGGTTGACGACGTTGTGATCAAAGTGTGTGACGTGGTTGGCAATGTACACCTGCACAGCGGCATCGCGGGGACGGGAACCGCTCTGCTGCACAAAGAGCCCCAGCACCGAGCACATCACACGCACAATAAGGCTGGGGGGAGAAAAAGGGTTCCTTCAGATTCTGCAGTCTGAGCCACGGCGGCCTCAGAGAGCCATCAAAGCAAGAAGCCAGGACTCGGGGTGGTTTAGGGAAGGACACGGGTACAAAAGGGGCCGATAGGACAGACTAGAACCGTTTGGGGCCGCAGACCAGGGCTGCCTGCAGAGCTGCCAGTATAGCAGGACGCGCAGGGCAGGAGGCTGAGAGCGCCGGGGCTGACAGCAGCGTTTGAGGGCACAGCCCGGCCCTCAGCGCGGCGGCGGTGGAGCCGCAGGGCGCAGAACGGCCCCAAAGCCGCCCGGGAACCCCGGCCCGTCCGCAGGGCCCGTCCCGGCCCGCCGGAACCCCGCCCGGCCCGCACGCACCGCCGCAGCATCCCGTCGGGCAGGATGCAGCTGACCAGGAAGACGTGCACGCCGATGAACAGCCGCAGGACGAGCAGACACAGCCCGACGGGGGCGTACAGCAGCAGCGCCAGCAGCACGAAGCCGTCGGTGGGAAACCTGCGGGAGAAGAACCGCGCGGATGGGCGCCGGGGCTCGGGGCGGCCGCTCGGCCCTCCGCCCGGCCCGGCCCGGCCCGCCAAGCCCCCCGGCCGCTCCCGGCCCCTCCGAGCGGAGCGCGCCCGGCGCCGCGTCCCTCACCGCTGCGAGTCGAAGAGCCGCTCCGGGCCCGGCGCCGCGCTCCGCTCCATGCCGCGCCCGTCCGCTCAGCGCCGCCAGCCGCCAGCCGCCATCTTGCGCCGCCCGCCCGGACCGCGCGGGGCGCCTGGGAGGAGCGCGGCCTTCCCGGCGGGCACCGCGCCCGGCCGGGGCTGTGAGGCTCCGAGGTTGCCGGGCTGCGAGGGCGGCCCGCAGCGCCCGCGGATACCGGCGGGGCCCGGGGACGGCGGCTCCGAGCGCGCCCCGCTCCTCCCTGCGGGCCCGAATCGGCCGCGAGCACCGCCGCTCCCGGCTCTCCCCGCTCTCCCCGCAGCACGGCGCTATGGCTGCCCTGGCGCGGTGGCTCCGCGCTCCGCCGGGCGGGACGCGCTGTTGCCGGGCGCTGTGCGTGGCCGCCGCCGCCGCCCCCCGCGTGCCGCCGCCGCCCCCTCCGCCTCCCCCCGCCCCTCCCGCCGGCTCCCGGCTGCTTGCCGCGGCTCTGGGCGCCGGGGCGGCGGCAGTGCTGCTGCTGTGGGCCCGGGAAAGCCGCCGTTCCGCGCTGCGCGCCGCCGTGCCCGCCCCGCCCGCGCCGCCGCCCGCCTCGCCCCGCGCCGCCTTCAATTTCATCGCCGACGTCGTGGAGAAGACGGCGCCCGCCCTGGTCTACGTGGAGATCGTGGGCAGGTACCCCGGCCCGCCGCCGTCCGGCGCCCTCGGCTCCCCCTGGCCCCGTGGCGCGGCTTCGCGGCCGCCGTCGTTGCGCTCGGGGCCTCCGGCAGCCCTGAGGTGCCGCGGCGCTGCCGCTCAGCCGGCCTTACGCTCAGCTTGCATGCCGCCCGCGTGGGCGCTGCTGAGATGCTGCAGTATTACTGTTTGTAATATTGCAAAATTGCCCCGTTACCTCCTGATCTGCGCCACCACTCATCGCAGCAGCCGGTCGGGTTGGTGCCCGTGTTTCGACCCGCGGTGGGTCTGTGCCGCTGCTCCCGGCCCCTTTTGCTTGCTGTGTGCATGGAAGTGCTTTCCTGCAGAATATCCCCAAAGGCAGGGTGAAACTGGCCGGTACTTTGGCCTCCATATCCTCGCAGGTTGCTTTGATGCCTTTTTTCAGCAGTTGGGAACCACCTTGAGCCACTGTGACTTTTTAAAGGTCATTGATAGACTCACGGGGACATTAGCTCATCCTGTTTGGTCCTCGTGGCAAAGCTCTGTGTGTTCAGGTTATATCCCTCCATAGGTCTGTGCATGTCTTTCCTAAAGACTGCAGTGTCTATTGCAGCTCTCTGTTACTGTGCGCTTCCCAGTGCGCTTCCATGGTCCTCGTGAGGTGACACTTTTGCCATTGCACGTGGATTTCTGGTTCCTCCTGCTTGCTGCCCCATTGCGTGCAGGGTTGTGCTATCTCTTGTGATGGACACCATCACGGGGCTGTGAAGGAGCTCCCACGTCCTGCTGTCATCCGGGCATCCCCTTGCGGTCCCCCGCTACTACCCGGCCCACTGGGCTGAGCCATGCAGCTGCCAGCTGCCCCGGCCTCCCACATCCCCACCTGTCCCCTCCAGGTCCCCACACCCTCCTGTGACCTTTGCCCACCTTGCAGGCACCCGTTCTCAGGCCGTGAGGTGCCCATCTCGAACGGCTCTGGATTCCTGGTGTCTCCCGATGGGCTCATTGTGACCAATGCACACGTGGTGGCCAACCGGCGGCGCGTGCGGGTGAAGCTGGCCAGCGGGGAGCAGTACGACGCCGTGGTGCAGGACGTGGACCAGGTCGCAGACATCGCCACCATCAAGATCAAGCCTAAGGTGCGTGCCACGTGGTGGAGGGGCTCCCTTCCTCGCCTGCCTTCTGCTAACCCGGATCCTCTCTTCCAGCGCCCGCTGCCCACGTTGCCCCTCGGGCGCTCCTCCGAGGTGCGGCAGGGGGAGTTCGTGGTGGCCATGGGCAGCCCCTTCGCCTTGCAGAACACCATCACCTCCGGCATCGTCAGCTCCGCGCAGCGCGGCAGCCGGGAGCTGGGCCTGGCCGCCTCCGACATGGAGTACATCCAGACGGACGCCGCTATCGACGTAAGGCACCTCTGCTCTGGGGAAGGGCTCTGGGTGCCGCGAGGCGCAGGGAGGCTGGGCACAGCAGGCTGGGAGAGGGGTGTTTCTGGTTGGTGGTCTGGCTCTTTCTCGGCCTGAGCCCTGTTCTCTGGGCTCTGCCTCCTCGCTGTGGGTTAGTGCTTGAGGTTTGCTTTTGTGGCCTCATTGCTGCTCTCTCTGCTGTTTCAGTTTGGGAACTCTGGTGGTCCCCTCGTCAACTTGGTAAGTTCTCCTGCATGTGTCCCAGCGGACCTTTTCTCCTGGGGCTGATTGCCTTCAGTGCAAGCGTCCTCACCTGTGAGGTGGGAAGGAGGAACTGTGTGTGCTTTAGGCATCTTAAGGGGTGGGATCAAGGAATTGGCTTGGAGTGAGAGCCCTTCTTGGTAGGACTCATCCCTGCCCAGCCTCAGCAAGATCAGACTGCCTGGATGGGACGGGTGCACAGGTTTCAGGTTTTGCAGAGCTCCATAAAGGTGCAGGTTGGAGAACACAGTGCCCTTTTCCATGCAGGATGGCGAAGTGATTGGGGTGAACACCATGAAGGTGACGTCAGGCATCTCCTTTGCCATCCCCTCAGACCGGCTGCGGAAGTTCCTGCAGAAGGAGGAACAACGCAAAAGTGAGTTGGAAGCTTCTCTGCTCAGGTGCTGGGGAATGAGGCCTGAATGAGGGTGATGAAAGAGGGAAGAAGCTGTGGACATAGCTGAGCTCCCTGCACTTCTTCAGAGAGGTGGGGAAACACAGAAGAGGAAGAACCTTTGGGGACTAGGAAGATTCTCCCGTTGGGCATGAAGCAGTGAGCCCCTCTGCCATAGGAAATCCATATGCCATAGATAAGGCTTCCAGGGTTTCCAAGAACTCTGCCTTTTGTTCCTTTGTGTTTGTGGTAAGTTGTTTAATGCAGATTCTTGCTGCCTGGTTCTCACGTTGACATCATGGACTGATATTCTCAAGCACAACAGTGATATCTTAAACCAAGAAAAGAAACTGTGCAATAGCTATAAAGCCAGTAACTGAAACTGAAATCTTCTGTTGGTAGGGAACCAGAATCACTGCCTTGAGGCGTGCAGGCTCTGTGATTTGCTGGCTCAGCCCTGTGCTTTTTGGGTGCATGTCTGTTTTCAGCACTGTTGTTAGAGGTCCTTTCTGCCCACAGGCTCCTGGTTTGGCAACGCGGAGACGAAGCGCCGTTACATCGGGGTGATGATGCTGACTCTCACACCCAGGTAAGCGCTGTGAGCTCAGCGGGACTGGTCTTGTTGGGAGCTTTTGGGAGGATTGCCTTCACAAGGTTAAGCATTCACATTCAAAAGTCTCTTTGCTGGTATGGTGTTCAGACTTTTGTGTGTCTGGGGTAAGTTAGAAGTTCTGTTTGTGGCAGAATCTGCAAGCAGATAAAACGTCCCTAAATCTGCTGCATCAGTGTGTAATTTCATTGGGAGTTCCATAAAGAGGCCTTGCAACACAACCTGGACAAAGAGCCACCAGAAATGTTGTGTAATTAGCAGATAAGCATTGTGCCATCTGAAAGCTTTTGTGCAAAATGTGTGAACTGTACTCCTGGGAGGAGCGGTCTGGTGGGTGAACTGCTGTGGTGCTGATTTCGTGGCAGAACGTGGGACTTTCAGAATAAGAAAGTGCACGTTTGCCTGCAGGAGAGTTGGCTGCTGGGGAAGGAGGCAGGCAGGTTGCAGAGCGGGCTGTGTGGGCACACAGCACGGCTGCCTCTCAGTGCTGTGAGGCTCCTGGCTGGCAGGAGGAAGGTTGGGTGCTGCCTCTGGAAAGGAATGGTGGTGCTGAGCAGGACAGCAATGGAAAATGGGAAGGGGATGACCTGCAGGCCTGAGGCTCTTCGCCCTCCTCTCTGTAGCCTGGCAAGAGCACTGTGTTTCCTCTGCATCTGAAGAAATGCTCTGGTTGGCAAAGAGAATTGCAGCCAGACTGCTTGCTTCGGTTCTGCTGGCCTCCAAGACACGGGAGCCAAACCCGGTGCCCGGGGCAGATGCCCTGCGTGCTGTGTTAATGTGCCTTGCTGAGTGCTGGGAGCCCTGCTCAGGCCTATGGAGAGCTCTGCGCGCCCTGGGACAGCATTGCAACTGCTTCACACAGCGTGTTTGCGGCTCCAAGGTGCAGCAAGCACAGCCGTTCGGGGAGCGGCGGACCTGCAGTCTCCCCTCTGTGAGCAACCCTCCTCCTCAAAGGTTTTGTGCCTGAGCGGCTCTTGAGAGATCCCCGCGGCGCAGTGTGTTGCTGGGCTTGGTGGCTGCCGTGTGCCTGGCAGAAACGCGTTTCAGGGCCAAAGTTCTGGTGGCTCCTGTACGGTTGGTTGTGTTTGTGGACCGGATACCGTGAGCGGTGCTGGCTCCTTGCTGGTGCGCAGGCAGGGGGAGCCGGTCTGCGCTTCGGATGTCGGGCAGCGGGGTGAGCGGGGGGCGCTGCCTGCACCGCAGGCCCAGCAGATGGCGCTCGTGCTCGCCGTTGGCGCCTGGGGAGCGGGCGGGGCGGCGGGCGGCGTGAGGTGGCGGCACGGAAATGAGGCGGCGTGGAGGCTCAGATCCACCAGTGCCAACAGAACAGGAGCCGGGGGCGGAGAACGGAGCCCATGTAGGCACCCTATTGCTGCCCACGGAAAGTTGTTACTGAGATTCGAATGATTCTGTGGGGAGGAGAGGAAAAAAGGCTGGGAAGTATCAAGCTGAGGAAGGGTTGAGCTCCCACTGCCCTGCGTTACAGCATGCAGTATGTGGGGAGGGAGAAAAGGGCTTTGAAAACAGAGGTGCTGGTTGTTGGAAATGAGTTCTACGTAAAACATGCAGTGCTGGTGAGGCGTGTGAGCAGGGAAACATTAAAACACATGAGGCGCTTCTCTGTGCTGTGTGATAGGACTTGCTGGTGTAGGGTTCCAAAAAGCAAGTGGGAAACCTAACAGAAGCAGAGCCTTACTGCTGTCACGTGCGCAGGAGCAGCAGGCATGAGGCACAGTCTCGGCTGCACGGTGTGTGTAGATGTGGCCCTGGTCTGAGCGAGCTGTGTGCAGGGCCTTGCTGGGATGGAGATCATTTCTTTTTTAGAGTCTTGTATGGTTTTGTGTTTTGGATTTGTGACCAAAGCAGTGTTGATAAACAGAATCATGGAATGGCCGGGGTTGGAAGGGACCTCAAGGATCACGAAGCTCCAACCCCCCACCAACGCAGGGCCACCAACCTCCCCATTGCACAGCAGCCCAGGCTGCCCAGGGCCCCATCCAACCTCCAACACCTCCAGGGATGGACGCGGCATCACAGCCTCTCTGCAGCTGTTCCAGCCCCTCCCCGCTCTCACAGCACACAACTTCCCCTGACATCCAACCTCAATCTTCCCCCCTTCAACTTCAAACCAATTCCCCTTAACATACAACGTACCAATGCTTTAGCTACAGCTGAGCTGCGCTTATGCAGCGTCCAGGCCTTCACTGATTCTCATACTGCTCCACACAGGGAGTGGGCTGAGGGTGGGCAGGAGGTGGGGACAGGATGCAGTGGGGACTTGGCCCCAGCGATGGCCCAGTCTGCACAATGTTATGCTTAGCACTAAAACTGGGGAGAAGCTTTTCCACAGCAGCTGCTCAGCGACTGGGAGGCAGTTACTGTGTTTGTACAGAGACTGCAGAAGGGCACATATGGTTCTGTGTTAGCGAGTGGACTGAAGAAGGAGATCAGTCGTTGTAAATGTGAGCAGTAGCCCTGGTAGTTCTGATAGTTCCCACTGGCAGGACAAGGGGCAATGGCACAAACTGAAATGTGTGAGATTCCAACTGAACACAACAAGCCAATGGTTTTAACTGTCAGAGTGGTCAAACCCTGCAGCCTGAGGGGTTGTGAGTCTCTGTCCTTGGAGATCCTCAGCACCGGTATGGACAGCCTTGGGCAGCCTGCTCTGGCTGGTGTAGGACCAGCTCCCTTCCAACCTCATCTGTGCCATAATACTGCGACATTGAGAAGAGATGGCAGCTTGCAAAGCTCAGTGAAAAAAAGTACAGTGCAGTTCAGCAGCAAAGCAAGGAGCCGTCACCAGTGGGGAGCAAGGAGCTGGGTGCTGTATTTCCTGGGGTTACAGTGGATCTGAACTGGTGCTGAGGCTGTTTACATTATGCACAGCTGTGAGAACCAGCTGCAGTGTTGTATCCAGTGCTGGATGTGTTGGAGAGAATCCAGAAAGGAGAAGAGAGAGGAGAGGAATTGAGAGCTGGGGCTAGAAAAGCTGATCTGGGGGAACACTGCAGGAATTGGGATTGTTTAGTCTAGATTCCAGCAGAGAGATAGAGGTATGCTTCTGCTTGACATTTCTAGCAAAATCAAAAGGATGTAACTTTTCTTCTGTGACCGACCCACAGAAGAGGGAAGTGAAACTTCAGCATGGGAGCTGCAAGTCTGATACCAGGAAAGCTGTCTGAAGTGGGGCTGCTCAGACACAGGACGTGCATCACCAGCAGCTGGGATCCAGCTGGCAGCAGTGCTGGTAGTTTCCAGTTCTCCCTAGCACAGTCAGGACTAGTTTTTGTCAGAAAGGTGGTGGCATTCGAGTGACCCCAGAGTTTGCAGCTCGTCACTTGTGCAAGGGCACAGCAGGAGAATTCTGCAGCATTTTCCCCAAGCGTGGTCCTGGCTGGATGGGAGCCCTGCTCTGCTTCCCAGCTCACTACTGTGATGCTCATTTTCCCTCTGCAGCATCCTAGCTGAGCTGAAGCTGCGTGACCCCAGCTTCCCTGATGTCTCCTATGGAGTGCTAATCCACAAAGTGATCATCGGTTCCCCGGCCCACCAGTAAGTGCTGCCTGGTGCCTGGGGTGGGAGAGCGAGTACACAGGGCGGGACGGGTTTAGCTCTGAGGGCTTTGCTGCAGAGCAGCAGGGGTTGGGGCCCGCAGAGCAGCAATCTGCAGCAGGAGCTGAGTGGTGGAATGTGCTTGGGCTTGGCATCCCTTTGACCAAGCTACCTGTGGAGCTGAAGGAATGCCTGGCACAACAGCCCCAGCTTCCTGAAGTGCCTGGCTCTCCTTCCTTCCTGGAAGACGAAGCCGCAGACAAGCGTCTGCTTCACTTGCCATGAATTTCTTTCCTTCTCCCCTCAGGGCAGGGCTGAAGGCGGGCGACGTGGTGCTGGAGATTAACGGGCAGGCGACGCGCCGTGCGGAGGATGTGTACGAGGCAGTGAGGACTCAGCAGAGCTTGGCCCTGTTGGTGCGGCGCAGCTACGACACCTTGCTGGTGAGCGTCGTCCCTGAGGTCACAGAGTAGCTGTGCTGCAGAGCAGGCCGCTCTGTCTGCTGGCTGACTGCGCCGGCCAGGAGCCGAGGACGCAGGACTGAGGCACATCTGTGTGCCATCGGGGAGAGACTGGGAGCTTGCGAGGGCCTGGAGGGGCCAGGCAGGGGGCAAGGCACTGGGGCAGACTCGGTGTGAAACCACTCCCCTCCGTGCTCAAATAAAGTGCTTTTCTAGGTGCCGTGTGGCCTCCTTTCCCTGGCACACGGTGTCCCAAGTATGACCTGCGAGCAGCTGGGCTGTGAGAGCCGCCTCCTCCTGCCATTGGGAGGAGCGGTGCTAGGGGAGAGGTGTCCTGTCACCTCCTCAGCATCTGTGGTCTGGGCTGTGGTCCGATTCCTCCATCCGTAACGTGTGGCTCCTGGGGGCACCTTCTCTGCAGGTGAGAGCGGCCCTGGAGCTGCAGAGGGGCTCCCTGGGGAGAGCCGTCACTGCCTCCCTCCCTGCGCAGGCTGAGCTGCTCCTAGCCAGATCTCACTGCTGTGGCTGCTCCCAGAAGCCTTCTGGGAGTTGGCTAACATCCTCTGGGTCAAATCACTTCCACGTGGAGCAAGGACTCCAGTGTCGGTGCCCGCGTCTGCACGCTGAGCGCAGCTCTCTGGGTCGCGCGGGGAGGATCTTCAGTGTGATGGCTGAGCCAACCTCGGATCTGGCCGGGGCAGCGTATGGCCAGCCGGAGGTGCAGGAGGACCTGTGGGAGCTGTGCGCGCTGCCCTGGCGCCGTCTGTCTCTTCCCCCTCCCCATCCCTCCCCCAGTTGTCTGTCAGCACCAGAGCGCCGCGCTCCCACGCACGGAGGCGTCCCGGGGGACCCGACCGGCCCTTCCCCACTGCCTTCCTCGCTTGCTCCCTCCCCGTCCTCTGCAGCTGGCGGCCAAGAGCTGTGCTGAGAGGGAGCAGCTCGGGCTGTCCTTGCTTTCCTGGAAGAGCCCCGCTCCGCTCCAGCCCCAGCGCTCTGCCAGCGGCCGTGGGAGGCGAGGAGCGGGGAGCGGCGCTGCCCGGGGCGCTGCAGTGACCCCACTCCAGCGGCAGGAATGCGAGCAGCGGCCGGGCTGTGCCCGCGGAGGGGCTTTTGCCCACCCTTGGTGCTTTCAGATGAAAGCAGCACAGTTCCTTGGGGGGCTGTGGCGGAGGGCAGCTCCCAGCGCCGCTCCCGGCGTTCCCCTTCTGCCGCCCAGAGAACAGAACAGGGCTCCTTTCAGGCTGGCCCTGGCCTCGCCGCTGGAATTTGTTCCCCGGCGAAACCCAGCCGCGGGAGGGGCGGCAGCGCGCAGGGGAAATAGCTGGGACGTTTCTCACATAGCTGCTCCGGCAGAGCTGACCGCAGCGCTTTCCAGGGCCGCGGCCAGGGCCTGCCCTGCTGCGTGCCGACGGCCCGAGCTGCTCCTCCGTGCTGCTCTGCAGACGGGGCCAGAGGTGCTGGCTGAAGGATGAGGGCTGCGGGAAGTGAGGTGGCTCCCGCTTACCTGAACCTCGTGCCCCACATCCATCCAGTCTCGCTGGCTCAGAGGGGCTTTGCTCCCCCCACGCCGCTCCCTGTGGGGTTGCTCCCTTTGGAGGCAGCCCGGAGCTGCAGTCCCTGCGGGGCTGTTGGGAGTTCGCACTGCTTGGGATTCCTGCCGCGTAACATCTGTGTTGCATCTGGCGCGGGGCATCCTGTGCTGCGCTGCGTCGGGGCTGAGCCAGGGTGGCCCCATTTGCTCCCGCTGCTGTGGGCCTCCCACAGCCCCAAGAGCTGCTCTGGGGCATCTCTGGGCTCCCGCAGCCCCTTCTTCTGCCCTGCAGAGGGGCAGCTCCTCTACCCCGTGCAAAGCGGCCCCCGGGCCATGCTTCCTTGCTCTTCCTCCCACCCTGGAGAGGAGTCAGCAGGATACAGAACTGACATCTTTATCAAGAAAATAAAATTACAACTAAGACACGGGTGTGGGAACCGCTGCCGGGCAGCCAATGGCAGCACTGCTGTGCAGGGCAGCCACACTGTCTGGAGATGGGGCTGCTGGAGCGCGAGGGCGGCCGGCCCTGAGCAGGGATGGGGGTCCCTGGGTAGGGTCCTGCTGCCGGAGGCGGGCAGAGCCCCAGAGAGGGTGGAGCAAGGTGAGGGGAGCTGGGGCTGGGGAGCAGGAGAGGCACAGCTGGGGTGGTGGGGCCTCCCCGGATCGTACCCTTGTGCTGCAGCCTGACTGGGGTGCAGCGTCTGGCCAGTGGTCGAGGGCTGGAGGTGTGGTGCTCAGGGCCCCCAGCCCCGGCAGTGAGTCCTGGGCAGTCCCTCGCGCAGTGCAGGCTGTGATGGGGCTGTGTGAGCCCCCGCCAGCCCCACAGCGGCTTCCTCCTGCACGCAGGGTGAAAGAGGGAGATGGCATCTCCCTGGGCCCGGGCCTATGAGATCTGGTTGTTCAGCTGCCCCGGGTACTGCTCGAATCGCCGGCTGGCCTCTTCGCTGAGCGCATCACCTGTGTGATAGGGTGAGAGCTGTGGCTCCGGTGCTGCCTTGCCACCATCTCTGCTTGTCCCCAGCACCCCCAGCTCCTTCCTCTGCACCTGCCCACACCCCACTGCCTGCTCAACCCCACACCCTGCCCACGGCTCTAATTATTCCCAGCCCCGATGTGCCTCAGCCTGTGCCACGTCCCCAGTTGTTACCGATGTGACAGCTGTGCACCCAGATGCGGTGCCCGTCGTACTTGCAGTTGCATTTCATGGCGTTGTTGGTGAAGTCGCTCTCTGCCACCTCAAAGTTGGGGTTGATCACCACCTGTGGGGCAAGCGTGAGTGGGTCACACAGCCCTGCACATCTCCAGGCAGCGGGGCAGGCACAGTCTCCCCATGCTGCAGCTCCTGGGGCTGTGCATCCTGTGAGGACCACGGGGCGGAGGCGAGCTCCAGAGCCTGCCCAGCCCCACGGCACAGCCCACTCTGTGCACTCTCAGCACATCCTATGCATTGCCACTAAGGGTGTGAGGGGCTGGGGCACAGCTGCAGCACCTGCAGGATGTAGTTGCCTGGCTTGACGTCAGTGATGTCAATCCACTGGCAGTCGATGTCGTGCCGGTACAGGTCCCAGCAGCCCACCGTGATGCCCTGCTCCCCAAAGTTGGCACACTCGTACCGCTTGGCCACATCTGAAGGCAGGAAAAGAACACGGCTTGTCTCTACCACAGCCCCTGCATGGGGGGGACGCAGCGGGGACCCAGAGCTTCATGGTGCCCCGCAGCCTCACAGCCCCACCTTCCTCGCACTCGGTGTCCTCAAGGCAGAAGCTGGCTTTGTGGCCCTCAGCCACCTTGGTGCCATTGGGAGTCAGGATGTCGTAGTGGGTGAAGATGTCCATGCTGTGATAGTGCCTGTGAGAGAGTCCACAGCGCCTGCTGCCCCAGAGCCAGCCCTTCAGGGAGGGCGGAGGGGCGGAGGGGTGGTGGAGGAAACCCCCAGAGTCGCGTGCCCATCCCCGCTGCTCAGGAAGGTCTGCACGGCCCCTGCTCTGGACGCAGCACAGCAAGGCTGAGGCACAGCTCAGCCTCACCCAGGGCTGGGATACGGCTGCCACCAGTCAGACGGCCCAGACAGGGGAGGTTTCCCCAGGGCGCAGCCTGCAGCCCAGCCTTAGCGCCGCTCCTCCAGAGACAGCCCTGAGCCAAACTGGGGAGAACAGCATAGGGCCCTCACCCAGGCTCTGTGCCTTGCGCAGCGCCGCTGTGACCTGGCATCACCCTCACCCTGTGGCATTGCTCTCTTCCTGTAGCATTACCCTCAGTTTGTGTCACCAAGCCCGGCACAGCACCATCAGACCCAGCCCAGGCCATTCCCAACCCTCCTGCCTTCCCTGCCCCTGCCACGCACGCACCGGTGACACTCGTGCCAGACCCAGGAGTGCCGCCCAGCCTTGGGGCGAAAGTCAGCGCGGCCGTTGTTGTGGATCTGGGAGGAGAAGCGGAGCAGACGGCGGTGCCCGTAGGGCCAGTTGGCGTGGCGGGCTGAGCTGGACAGGCAGTTCTCCTCAGCGGCGCAGTACAGCATGTGCAGCGGGCGGTCCTCGATGTACGCCGTCTCCTGCACCAGCGGGGCGTGCAGCAGCAGGTCGGAGGCGGCTGGGGACAGATGGCAGCTCAGGGCTGTATGGCCGCCCCAGGCAGCGCAGTGCGGGGCCGAGCCAGCTGGGAGAATTCATGGCCATCCCATCATTGGGGCACAAATCGAGCCTACGGCCTCACCCCCTGCAGCTTACGGGCTCTCAATATCATCCCCTGGACCCACAGCCGCGGTGCCTGCAGCCACCACGGCCCGCAGCCCCATGGCTGGTTGCCCCCATTGCCCGCAGCCCCCACGGTCGCTCACTTTCAGAGCAGATGACGCCCGCGGCGAAGCGCGTTCCCGTGTTCCTGCAGTTCAGGCTGCTGCCGTGGTGCTGGCAGTGGTTCAGGGACAGCTCGTGGCCGGCGCACTTCACCCCACTCAGCACCATCTCCGTCACGTTGCTGGCATCCCAGTACCACGTTTCCTGGAGTGGGTGAGAAGGCCGGGCAGGAAGCCATTCATGCTGTAGTACCCCCGGCCTTGCACCCACACACCCACAGAGACCCCATCCCACGGCACGGATCAGCCACATCCCATCGCCCTGCGCAGCCCCGTGGCAGTCAGGGCAGCACCAGGGATGGCCACCGCCCCGCACCGCCCCGCACCTACCGTCACCGCGTGCAGGGAGTAGCCCAGGCCCAGCTGGCGACAGACCACCATCGCCTCCTTGGTGGTCCAGCCGTCGCTGCACACAGTGCCCCACTTACTGCCACGCTTCACCTCCACGCGGCCCTCGAACTCCGTCCTCCCCCCGGCCAGGCGGATCTGCGGGAAGCCCTGGGGCCGTCATCACCCCGCAGCGCCCCGCAGCGCCCCGCACCGCCGCCCCCCCCGCATCTCCGTCCCCGCAGAGCAGTGGTGCTGCTGTCTCGCCTCCCCGGCCGTGCTGGCTCTGGCACCTACTTGCAAGCCGTGGTTAGCGAATCCCAGCCCCAGCTGGCGACAGGCGACCATCGCCTCCAGCGTACCCCAGCCTTCGCCGCACACCAGGCCCCAGCGCGGCTCGTCCCCTTCTGCAGCCCCCACCGCCACCTCCACGCGCCCCTCGAAGCGGCTCCGGCCCCCGCTCAGCCGAATCTGCGGAGAGACGCAGCGGCTGCAGTGCCGTCACCGCGAGCAGCGCCCCGGTGCAGCAGCATTGCCCAAAGCGGGCAGAAAGATCCATTTCAGAATGGCATTCCCATTTCTGAAATGACGGGCGTGGGAGTGTTAGAACGGTTAAGAAGCCCAAAGTGGATGAGATGAGAGGGCGCAGCACGCTGAAAGGCGCCGATCCGTTCGCTCATTTCATCAGCAGTCCCCCAAAAAATCTCTCACAGCAATTTTTTTTGGGGGTGCTTCAGGTGCGGATGTGGCAGCGGCAGGCAGAGCTGCACAGTGTGAGGGGTGCTGCTGAGCCCCACAGCCCCCTCCCATCCTGCCTCCTCACAGGGCAGCGTGCGACCCCTGAGATCCCCACCCCCCAGGGCAGCCCTCGTCCCAGACCAGGGGGAAACGAGGGAGCCAAAAGGGTTCAGCAGGGGACATCCTACATTGGGTCCCATGTGACCCCACGCTCTCTAAGTGCCACGGACACCACTGCCATCCCTCGGTCCCCCTGCAGACTTGCAGCCCCCCCCATGGCACGTACCAGGTTCTCGTAGCCCATGTAGGGGATGTTGCAGCGCACGGCCGCGTCCTCTGTGTGCTTGCAGTCCTCCTGCGTGATGTTCTTGAAGGGGCAGCTCCAGAGGGACTTCTCAGTGCCCAGGCACTGCACCTCGTTCAGGTGGATGGGCCCCGTCCCTGCAGAGGAACAGCAAGGCTCAGTGAAGCAGCACAGGGATGCTGTAGCCCTCCCATCCCCACAGCCCAGCCCTGCCCTCCCCAGCAGCCACCAGGGGCAGACCGGCCCAGACTTTCCCTGCCCCTGCCACGCTCGCACCGGTGACACTCGAGCCAGACCCAGGAGTGCCACCCAGCCTTGGGACGAAAGCCCCAGCTCTGGAGATGCTCAGGGCAAAACCCACACCCTGCATCCAGGCGCCCACAGGGCACGTCCAGCACAGAGGGCTGAAGGCAGTGCCTGACCCCCCTGCCACAGCACGCTCACCTTGGCCCATGCGTGCCCCGGTGAGGGCCTCCTTGGCGCTGCCGAAGCCCAGCTCGCGGCACACCACGCTGGCAGACAGCAGATTCCAACGGTCATCGCAGATTGTGCCCCACTCGTTGTTCTTCAGCACCTCCACACGGCCCTCCCCAGCCTTGGCACCGCCTTTCAGCCGGATCCGTGGCTGTGGGGCAGAAGAGTCAGGGCACAGCATGGCACGGCACGGTGCAGCACAGCATGGCACACCATGGTGTAGCACAGCATGGCACAGCACGGCACAGCACGGTGCAGCACAACATGGCATGGCACAGCATGGTGTAGCACAGCATGGTACAGCACAGCACAGCACGGCACAGCACAGTGCAGCACAGCATGGCATGGCACAGCATGGCACAGTGGAGCACATGGTGCAGCACAGCATGGCACTGCATGGTTAGCACAACACAGAAGTGGCTGCCACGACTCCGTGACGTTCAGGGGAAGGACACCATCCCCACCTCCTGCCCTATGGGTTCCCTGCACCCTTGCTCAGCCAACTGAAGGCACAGAGGGACAAAGCCCTGCGCAGGGCAGCAGCTGTGGTCCACCGCAGGACCCACCCGAGGCTCACCTGGCTTTGCTGCTGCTGGCGCTGCTTCTTCTTCTGGGCACTGCCAGTGGCAAAGAGGGGCCCGGGCAGGCAGCTGACAACAGCGGGCATGCCAGTGCTGCAGGCTGCAGAGGAGTTGCCCCGGTAGAACTGGAACGTGCACATGGAGATGTGCACCTCTGTCCCTGTACAGGACACCGAGTGCAGGCGGTAGTTGAGCTGCTGCCGCTCTGCAAACAGCCTGCAAGGAGAGAGCAGAGCCTGAGGCGCAGCCAGCAGAGCAGAGGTGTCACCTGCCTGCAGCTGTACTGTCCCTGGGTGCCCACCCCTGCCTGCTCCATGCTCACGTCCCAGCAGCGCAGGGGCACACAGCCTCAGCAGTGCTGAGCTGGGATCCTGGCACTCAGGCTCTCCGCTGGAGCCATTTACCTCTTCCTGGACCCTAAGTCCTCCCTGCGCTTTTGTTTAGGCTGAGATTTGGAGGCCAGCCTGGAAAACAGAAAACAACCGTGAAGGTGGCCCAGATCAAGCAGGCCGCTCGGGAGCCTCACGCGTTCCCTTTCACGTCATGTGTGGATACAAAGCATCATCTGCTGCCAGCAATGTGACACAGCTGTCCTCCACAGCAGCGATGCAGTTTCCGGCCCACATCTCACCAGGAAACTGTGACACATGCAGCAACATCCTGTGCTGCTTTGGCAACAGCAAAAGATCAAACAGCAGCGCAACAATTTGATCTGTTGGGTGCAAGTGAGATGTGCCCCTGTCCTCATCTGGACTGCAGGCAATGTCACTGTGTGCTCCAAGGGGAGCAGCACACCCAGCGAGCTCGGCAGGAAAGAAGTGTGATGGGAGCACAGACCCTGCACAGACGCTTTGTTTTTGTCCTGCTTGGTGGGAGGGAGATGCTGAGCAGAGCTGCAGCTCCAGGGAGCAGGAGAGCAGAGCCCCAGAACGGGGCAGGGGATGGGCAGCACCCAGAGACCAGGGGCCAGGCACAGCCAGCCCCACGGCAGCTCTGTGTCAGCCTGCATGGCCCCAGGGCACTGCGCAGGCAGCCAGGAACCTGAGGCACAAGAACAGCCAGAGGACATCAGCTCCCATCAGCACTTATGGGACCACAGCTGGATCCTGTGCCCCCACACAGAAGGACATCTGCAGAGGGCGCAGGGACAGACGGGGCTGGGAGAGGTGGGTGCAGTACTGCTGTGAGGAGGAATAACCAGAGGACAGTTTGGTGCTCGGGCAGTGCTGAACCTGCACTGACACGGGGCTGCCAGGGAGCTCTGCAGAGCTGACAGAGGTGCACAAGAGGAAGTGGGCATAATTTGCAAGAAAAGGGTCGTACTGGATGCAAGGTGAACATTTTCCCAGTGAGGGTCATTCAGCACTGCAGCAGAGGACTGTGAGATCTCTGTCCTCAGAGGTTTTCAGAAGCCAAATGTATAAAGACCTGAGTGCTGTGGGAGAGGATGGACCAGAACCCTGAGCCCCCTTCCAGCTGGGATTACCCTGTGACCCCGCAGCCTGAGATCAGCCCAAAGCTGCTCCTGTGCCAGGGACGGTGCACTCCACCCACACGGGAAATGCCCACACAACAGGCACCAACCACCCAGACAAAGGAAAAAGAGCAAATTGAAGCAAAGGACATTGATGAGAGCTTGAGGAGATGCCGCAGTCTGACCCCCCTGGATTTCCATCAACAGAGCAGGCAGAGCTGCAGGAGCTGCACTGGTGACACAGAGCTGGACAGCATCACAGCAAAGGGCCCAGGATTGGGGCAGAGTGCCTTTGACACCACGGGAAGTGGTGAGACCAGGGTGAAGCTGTTTGCTGGGGGCAGAGCAGCTGCTCCACGTGCTGCTGGGATTAAGCAGGAGGTGCCACACGTTGCCTAGGCTGTGGCTGCAGCCTGCATCTCTGCCTCCACCACCAAATCTGGCAGCAGCAGTGCAGGGTCAGAGGGAAAGAGCAGCTAGGCCTTCCCTGGGGTCATGCAGGATGGCAGCAAAACGATGGTGAAAGAGATCCCAGGTGGATGCAGATCTTGGGACAAGGGCTGCCACACTGTGCCAGCACTACCAGCATTGCTGAGCAAGCTCCTCATCCATGCGAGCTCAGGCAAATGGGAGGTACACGGCCTTTCCAGCTTCCCCACTGCAGAGATAGCTCCTTCCCAAGGCCTCCTTGTTCCCATAGGGCACAGCACAGGGTGCTCCAGGCCTCTCTACGCCTTCCACTCAGACCCTGCATCTCCAGCACCTGCCCAGTGCATGGGATGAGGCTGCTCTGCCTGGGGAATGACCGGCCTGGGAAAAGAGCATCTCTTCAGGGGGACAAGGGACCACGTGTACCAGACAGGTCCCACCAGGATGGACTCATCCCGCTCAGCACAGCCCAGGCCCTCAATCTGTTCCAAGCAGATCCACATTTGTAAGATCCACTCAGACAGCAGAGAACGGTGGGGCAGGACAGCCCAGCTCTGCCCAGGGCACAGCAAGGCTCAATCCCAGCCCCTTACCTCCTGCCTGGCCTCGTGCTCCGGCCCTTCGTCCTGACTGCACGCTTCAGCCGCCTGCAGGGCAACACCGTGGCTGCACCGTCAGCAATGCACACAGCACTGACCCACGCTTTGGGCAGCACAGCCACAGCCACACACTGCACAGCACACCCACAGCTGTGCCCAGGGCAGAACACCCACAGCTGTGCCCAGGGCAGCCCACTCATGGCCAAACCCCAGGACAATGCGCAGTGGTGCTGCGGCAGCGACCCTGCCCAGCTCAGCACAAACCACCCCTCAGCACAGGGTTCCCCACACTTCCCACCAGAGGGAAACATGGGAATGCATGACTGCCAGAGACCAAACCCAGCCATCTTGGGCAGAGATGTACAGGGAAGACCAACAGCCGTAACTCCCAGCTGTGCCATGGCCCCCAGCTGGGTTAGCAGTGCCCACGTGCCCTGTGGGACCTGGGCAGGCCGGGGGGATGCTGAACAGCACAGCCTGCTGTGCCCCAGGAGTGCTCCTGCATCCCCAGTCCCACAGGCTCCCAGCCAGCCCCACTTACTTGTAGAAGTTCCTGTTCACCTTCTTCTCGGTGGGGAAGCCCATCATGCCGCAGATGACGCGGCTGTTCTTGCTGTCCCAGCCCTCATCACAGATCTGTGCCCAGCCATCCTTGTAGCGCACCTCCACGATGCCTTCTGTCACTGGCAGCCGCCGCTGGGCCCCCGACACCACGGCACGCAGACGGACCTCCTCCACGTGGCTCTGCTCCGTCTGCAAAGCATGTCAGCCCCAGCAGCTGGCACCCGGCGCCCAGCACTCTGCCAGCGCCTCCCCAGGGTGTCCCACAGAAGAGGTCCTCCATCCCTGGGGAGGAGCGAGGACAGGCAGGTCCCACAGCCCTGCAGGAAACCTCCAGTGGCACTGAGAAGCCGAATGCCCAACTCCATCCCACGCAACCCTGGTTACAGGGTGCATCTCTGGGAGCGCAGCAGGACACGGCTGCCATCCCTTCGCTGCAGGGCAGGCCGTCTGCAGCCCCCTCACCTCGATGACATTGGAGTCTTTGAAGCCTGGGATGCGC
The DNA here is from genome assembly GCF_951394365.1 of Tetrao urogallus. Classification (NCBI taxonomy): domain Eukaryota; kingdom Metazoa; phylum Chordata; class Aves; order Galliformes; family Phasianidae; genus Tetrao; species Tetrao urogallus. The sequence goes on from NC_136817.1 coordinate 71,008,580, forward strand.
TCATCCTTGCAGATGACGCCCGCATCCTCCTCGTGGCTGCAGTCGCTGTTCCCCCAGCCGCGGTGTTTGCAGTCCCTGATGCTCTTCTCGTTCCCCGCACAGTTCACATTGTCCAACCAGATCCGCCCTGCCGCACACCGGGAATGGGGTGAGGGGGGGCAGAGCCCATGCAGCAGCCCCCAGAGCAGAGGAGGTGCCGCCACACACAGCAGTGTGGGGACATGGACTGGGGCAGCACAAAACTGGGGCCAGGCACACAAAAAAAGAAGGCTGGAAGGTGGAGGGAGTTTCCAGCAGACACAGAACATGAGCAGCAGGGGGACTGTATGGCACCTGGCACCTCGTCTGCGCTCAGCATGCTGCACCACTCAACGCACCCTCACAAGCACAGCCCTGCAGCCACCCGCAGCACCCAGAGAGTTGCACAGCCCCACAGTGCAGCGTGCACAGCCTCCCTGAGCATGGGATGGACACACATATGAATGCACACGTAGAGGTTCCCGTTCTGCTCTGCACATACACACGCATGCAGGCACACACACATGCACATTCATGCTGCATGCATCGTGCAGACAGAGCCCCGCTCGGCTCCAGCGCTGCACACGCAGACCCACGGCCTGGTGACCCCCATCTTACCAACTCCTTTGCCATACTTGGCGCTGTGGGCCCAGCCGGTGGCCCCCACGAAGCCCAGCTGCCGGCACAGCACCTGCGCGTTGGCCAGCGTGAAGTCATCGTCGCAGATGGTGCCCCACTCCTCATTGTAGAACACCTCAATCCGGCCCTCGTTGTGCTTGCGGGGATACCCAGCCAGACGGAACTTCAGCGGCGGCACGGAGCTGTGCGTGGGGCTGGGGGGGGTGGGCTGCGCGCCGCTGCCCCACATGCACAGCCCACCCAGCAGCACCAGCAGCTCCTGCCAGGCCCTCGCGCCGCAGCGTCCCATGGCCCTGCGGGGAAACGGCATCAGGGTGTGCGGGAGAGCCGCGCCGCGCTGAAACAGCCGCTCGGCACGCGGCTCTGCTCACTGCCAGCACACCTGCGCGGCCCCAGCCAGGGCCAGCCCTGCCGTCGCCCGCCCGCTGCCCCAGAGCTGCTGCTGAGCAGCGCCGCCCGGTGCCCCCCGCGCCTCATCCCCTGAACGCGGCCGCTGCTACCGAAACCGCGCTGTCGGACCGCACCGAGGGACGGCGATGGCAGCAGCGCCCAACAGCCCGCGTCACCCAAAGGAGAGGCAGCGGGAAAAGGATGAGGAGCTGGAACAGGAGCGGGGCAGCCCAGGGGGCTCGGGGCACCGACAGCCCTGCAGCCCGGACGGAGCTGCCGGTGGCGAAGGGCTGCCAAGCCGCGCTCCCACCCGCTGTCAGCAGCGCAGCAACCGGAGCGCGCTGCATTTCACCTGGGAGGCGTTTTCTTCAGCCTTTCAGTAACGGCTGGGCTCCTCAGATACCCGCGGGAGATGGCGGCATTTCTGCATCGGCCCCGGCGACAAACAGCGCTGCCGGCATTTCTCTGTGCACCACCGGAGCGCGCCCCGTCCGCCCGCCCGGCTCCGGGATCAACTCAGCCCCGCGCAGCGCCGCACGGGCGGCCCCAGCCCCGCTCCGGCCCCGGGCGCTCCGCAGCTCAGCCGTCGCGGCGGGCCGACGCCAACCCCTGCAGGGCGCTCACATCAGCTCCGGCCCCGCCGTCCTCTGTCACGGCCCGGGCCGTGGGGGACGCACTGCGCTGACGGGGACGGCGCCGGGGGGGCAGAACCCCGTGAGCCCCGGGCTTGGCGGTGCTGCCCGCTCTGGTACTGCGAGAACAAAGCGCGGCCCAGCGGGAAGCGACTTTGCGGAGAGGCAGCAGGGAAATGCTTTGCTGAACCTTTTAATCGGCCTTAAGGCAGGAGGGCAGAGCCGAGGGCCGGGCCGGCCCGCTCGGGGAAGGCGCCGGGGTTTGCCGGGGGCGGGCGGGGAGGGGACGCGTTTCTTATTTTGCCCAGGGGTCAAGGGGACGCCCCGACCCTCCCGAGTAAAGCAATGTAAATCTGCAGAACTGCACCGCATGCATGCACGTGCCGACCAAAAAGTGCCCATTTCAGCACGCCCGGTCGAGGCGGCGCACGCTGAATGCACGGAGACCAAAACCTCACCTGCGTATGCAATGAACGAGAGGCGAGCTCTGCTGCGGCTGACTGCAGGCTGCTTTGCAACGGGGCCAACACGACACCGAAGGGCAGCAGTATAGTTAACGCCAATCTCTACAATTCTTCAGAAATGGCCCATGTCACAAAGCTGCTGCGACCCTTTATGAGATCACAGGTCTGGTTAATTGCAGTAACTGTGTTGATATAACAGGCAGAGACTGGAAGGCATTTGATTCATCCTGCATGACCTTTTAATGAATAATTAGCACTCAACAAAATCAGTGCACTTTCCTCTAAATGGATTAAAACCGGTCACCTGCTGGAACTAAAATGTGGCTACAGCTGGGAAGCCACCCGTCAGTGGGGGACTGGAGGGGATCACATGCTTTTGCAAAACAAAACTTCATCTGGAAGAGGAAAGATGTTCTCTCTCAGTTCGCAAGGATGGAAATGGTGAGAGCACACAGAGCCACAATGGACCAATGTGGGCTGATGCAGCCACATCACTGCCCTCAGCCAGAAGGGACACTGAACAGCCTTCAGTCAGGAACAAAGCATGCAGGCAGAGACCAGAACACAACGCCGGGGAAAACACCCAGTGTTTGTGCGGCCACAGGAACCACTCCATGCCCACAGTCACAGTCACTATGGGCACAGGGCTTGGTACACTGCTATGGACTGGAAAGAACCACCAGCACATGCAGGGCTGCCAGCCCATGGCCAACAGCCCCAGCCCACACCCTGACACCACCGGTGAAGGAGGGAGCCGTGCAGCAGCGCCAGCCCACAGCAAACACCCCCAGCCACTCCCTGACACCCAGCTGGTGCTGCCCTGGGACACAACCCTGGTGTCGCCCTGCTCTGCACCCACAGCTCAGACAGCCCAGCCCTTGCATTCAGCAGCCCTGTTATTTCTTCTCTTCACAGTCCTTAGTTGCTCCTGAATCTGCACAAAACCCCCCATCTCTCTGCATGAACCCCACTCAGCCCTGCCACACATCCCGCTACCTGAGGAATGCCCTGGTGAGGTCTGTGCAGGACTGCAGCACATCTCACGCCGTATCCAGACTGTGGCAGCAGACAAATCCCCTTTCTGAGGGGTTGTGCAGAGCACTCCTGCCACCCTCAGCACACTGATGGGGCTCGGACGCATCCCGTTGGGCAGAGCAGGCTGTCCTCAGCAGACACATCCGTGGAGCTGGAGAGCAGCCCTGCTCCTTGCGCCTGCCCAGGAAACCTCAGGAATGTCCCAGCCAGGTGTGCGCTGGGCCTCTGTCACCTCCTGGTGGACACGGGGCTGGGGCTGGCAGTGGGCACCTGAGAGCACCACAGGGCTCAGACTTGGGGCACTCTGCACCCCCTGCCCCACTGCAGTGTCCCCGTGGTGCAGCACTGCTCGGTTTGCTCCCAACCAGCCCCACCGCTCTGCTCTTCCCGGCGGACTGCGAGGGCTCCCATTCCCAACACCTCTGTAGGAACTGCATCCTACAGCCAGCCAGCCTGCTGCCCTCATTGCTCCTGGCAGAGAGGCTGCTTCCTCTGGGGCCTTGGCCGTGCCATGGGGGAGAACTAAGAGACAGCGACAATGGGGGCAGGGGCTGAGCACGGGGGATGCTGGCCCCAAGGATTGCCATCCAGCACCCACAAGTGGAATGGGCTCAAGAAGGGGAAGCTGGAGCAGATCTCCCAGCAGCTCAGTGCATTGGCTACGTGTGCACATCAGCAGCCAGACACACATCATTTCTGCAGCGCAGGGACTCAGCAGTGCTGTGCAGGAGGCCTGCAGCATGCATAGGCAGACAGAGCAAAGCAGGTCCTGATGTGTGGAAGGGCTCGGAGACGACCGACCTGGGACACCCGTCTGCAGAAGGAGGAAGCGGCTCCCTCTGTTTATCTTTCCTTGGGAGGTCAAGAGGTGACACGATCACAGTCTTCCAGGGCCACGCTGGGGCATCTCTGGGAGTCAGGGGTCACGTCCCCAGCAGAAGGTCTGGTGGGTCTCATGGTTCCAGGCACCAGGTTCTGCTCCCTCCCCATCTCCTGGGGCCTCAGAGCCTGGCTTCCTGCGCCAGCCCTTTTGCAATCCGGGCTGCCTGGAAGGCCTCCATCATCCTCCCACACTTTGGCAGTCCAGGGGGGCTGGAGCAGAGGTCCATGACAACTCCTGCTCAGCCTCCTGCAGGGATCCCATGGGACAGGAGGAGCAGGGGACGCAGAGCCACGGCTAGGGCAGGGAGGAATGAGCTGAAGTGCTCCTAGGAGTGCTGGGGAGCAGCCCAGCACCACCATGGCAGCCCTGCACACTACTGGCACTCCTCACACCACCACCTCCCCGTGCAGTGAGCTGGGGGCTCCCTGTCCTTTGCTGCTCAGGAGGCAGAGTGCCAAATCCTTGCCCTAGTGCTGTGTACCTCCATCCCAAGCAGTGATAAGGACAGCCTCAGCTGGGGATAGAGCACTCTGCTGCACTTGGGGCTGCACCTTCCTTCCCCTCCAACTGTGAGCCCTCTGGACTGCCCGATGTCCCCCATTCTGCTGTCACCCTCTAAGTCAGGGCATAACAGATCCTTGCAGTTCCCGATACCACTCTGTTTCCCTGGGACACAGCAGGGCCTCCAGCTTTGCCTGCTCTACTCTGGGCTCCCCTGGGTTCCTCGGGGCAGGCAGGAACGGGAGACCTCAGAGGAATGTGCAGTTGCTGGGGAGCAAGCAGTGAGTTGGGAGGCAGCTGGCTGAGAGCTGCTGGGAGAGAGAAGTCCGGCTTTGCACAGGAGGATGGCTTGGAGGATGCAGTACCACCACCACCATCTGACCCAGGCCCCCCAGCCCTCACACCTCACATCTCTCCATCCATCCTCTCTTCCAAGAGCCACAGCAAATTCCACCTTCGCTAAAATTCTGTCTTTCCTCTGCCCTTTGTAAGCCTCAGATCAGCAAACGAGCATCCTGAAGCCAGGACGCTCTCAGGGATACACGCAGCACCCTCTGACCCGCTGGATCCTCTGGGCATCCCTTCCCAGCAAGCACATGCAAAGCGCAGGCAGTCTGCGTGACATAAATCCTCTCACCCTGCCAGACACGGACGCACAACTAAAACATTACACAGTTCCCCCATCCACTGCTGCCGGCACAGCACACAAAGCGAGCTTTCTGCAGCAGACACGAGGCGCTCTCCTTACAACCACAGACGGGGAAAGTCCATCTCACCGCCCCGCGCAGACGTGCGCTGACATCCGGAGCTCTGAGGCAGTACGGACACGTCGTGCCCCGCACGCAGCCCCCGCGGCCCCATTCATTCCCCGCCGGCAGCCGAACCGCACCCCGAGTCTCACTCCGCGCTCCCGGCCGTGCCCCTCCCGCACAGCGCTCCGTGCGAGCCGCGAACCCCCACCGCGCGGCCCGCAAAGCGCACCCACGCGGGACGGCCCCGCTCCGCGCCGGCGGTATCGGCGGTATCGGCGGTATCGTCTCCCGCACTCGCCCCGCGCCGCAGCCCCAGCACTGCCCTGCGCTCCGGCACGGCCCGGCGCGCCCACTGCCCCCTCCCCCCCGGACCGGTCCCGCTCCGGTCACCCCGGCAGCCCCGGCCGTACTTCTCTCGTTCCCTCGGCTACACGGCGGCGAAAGGCAGAGTCCGCCCGTCCGTCCGTCCGTCCGAGCGCTGCGGAGCCGGGCTGTGCCGGGCCGCGCTGAGCCGCTCCCTCCTCCCCGGCCCGCCCCGCGCACTGCCCGTGTCAGGGGCCGCCCCCCACCCCCCGGCCCGCACCGAGCAGCCCCGGCTCCCAGCCCGCAGCCCTCGTGGCGGGGACGTCCGGCGGGAGGGGTACGGCCGCTCCGGAACCCCGCAGTCCCGAGCTGCTCCTTTCCCCCGGCGGCTCCGCTGCACGGCTGCCGCTGCCCCCGGGACGGAGCCCCTGCACGGGACCAACACCGCGGCCCTCCCCTGCAGGGTCCCCGTCTCTCTCCGCCCCGGGACCCACGGTCGTCCCGGGACCAGAACCGGCTGCAGCCGCCCCTCGGAGCCGCTCTCAGACACAGAGCAGCGCGTCCTGGCCAGGCACGGGGAAAGCAGGGACTGCCCGTGTCCCCACTGCTCCGGGTACCTCGGCCACTCTTTAGCCTCTTCCCTGCCCTATGGGTATGGGACGGCTATGGAGAGGGAGCCTCCCGTGAGCCCTTCGTCCCTCCATCCCTCCTTCCAAACTCTTTCCCCACGACCGTGGCAGGACAGACAGATGTTCCTTCTACAGCCCTGCTGGCATGAGGAGCCCCCAGAGACCCATAATGGAGCCATTGCCACAGGAGACTCCATCCTGCAGAGGAGGAGCGGGGACCCTTTGAGGGCCATTCCTCATTGTGGTGAGGGGTCCCAGGCCGGGGAGCAGCTGGAGGCAGAGCTGTGGCTGCCGCTGTAGCCAAGGTCCCGCTGTGCTGGCTGCAAGCACGGGGCTGGGTGGCTGGCAGCTATGGGTTGCTGGAAGGAGTTGGTGGTATCCCAATGCTCTCCCCATGAGATGACCAACAACAAGGCCAGCAAATGCTTTATTACCAGGGATAGAACTTTCATCAGTCCTCGGGCAGCAGAATTGTGTCTGCCTCACTGTGCCCCGTGCAAGCTTGATCCAAGGCAGCTCCTGGGTGCCGAGAACCAGCCCCAGCCCCAGCCTCCCAGCCTGGATCCACACCGGAATGGAGAGCTGGGCAGCCCCACCTGCAGGACTGGCACACTACCGTGCTGTGCTCCAGGACCACCACCCCACACTTGCAGGCTGGGAGCTCTTCACAGCCCAGGGATGCCCTGCATCAGGGTGCTCAGGGTGCTCAGCCAGCAAGAGTGAAGGTTCCCAGTACCCATATCTCCCAAAAGGGCAGAAATGCTTCTCTCTTGCCAAAAAGCCCACAGCCTGGTGCACTGCACACACCCCAGGAGCACCTCGCTCACCCCCAGGCCACGCTCCCACATCCCTGCCTGGCCCGAGAAGCTCCACGCTCCTGATTCCTCCAGCGATCCCGTGTGGGATGGGGCCCCGTGGTGCTGCCCCATGGCTGCCCCTGATGCTCGCTCAGAGGAGACGTCCCAGGAGCTGCGTTCCAGGGGAGCTGGGACAGGGCAAGAGCAGTGCGACGAAGCCCAGCTTGCTGTAGAAGCTCAGCTGCTGGTGGTCTGCAGCACTGACTTGGCAAAACACTCCCCGTGAGCCTGGGAGGAGAGAGGAGAGCTCAGACCATGGTCTGGGTCCCTCGTGTCCCCTTGTGCAACTCATGGTGCTGGGGGCAGAGCCAGGATGCAGACAAGGAGCCCCAGTGAGGGCTGCCCCGGTTCCGAAGTGAGCAGGGAGCAGACAGGATGTGGTCGGGGTGGATCAGGGGTGCCTCAGCCCCACCAGCATGGAGCTCACCGTTGGCTCTGAGGGCGCTCAGCAGGCTTACAGCCAGACTGCGGCTCGCACCCACGTCTTGCACCCGCGGGGCCGTGTCCAGCTGCACCAGGGAGGGGAAGCGTCGCAGCACGGGCAGTGGCACAGCCACCGGCTTCGTGTGGAAGAAGAGCAGTGCTTCTTCCAGGACACCCTGCAGGCGATACACAGTGAGGGAACCCTCCCTCCCCAACCCCATCCCAGCACCACAGTCACACCCTCACCTGTCCCAGGACCCCCAGCTCCCGGGGGTACCTGTGCTGCATGGCCGGCAGCCAGCTGCTGTCGCGCTCTCGCAGGAATCGTTCAGCACAGAGCGCTCCAGCTGCATAGCCGCAGGGGCCGCCCTCATCCTCCAGCACGAAGGTGTACTCAGGGCTGAGGCTCAGGAAGCTGCCCAGCACCCTGCCAGACAGAGCAGGGCACCGCTGAGCTGGGGCCGAGCGCAGCACAGAGGGAGCACAGAGCTGCCGGCTGCCTCCACTCCTGGGACGCAGCACCCAGCACCCTCCCAACCCACTGAGGTCCTAATGATGCCTTCTGCCAGTGTAAACACTGCAGCCCCCACAGGGACCAGTGGGGACAGAGCATCTCTATCCCCATGGCAGCTACCAGGACCCCCCTGGACGTACCCTCCCTGCCCCACATCTGACACCACAGTCCCACAGTGGCCGTGGCACAGGCAGAGTTGCTCCCTGCAGGGACGAGAGGAGGGCCCTGGCTGGCTGCTTCCATGCTGCCTGGGCACACATCCAGGGGGTCCCCGTGGATCAGGTCTCACCTATCACCCAGCAGGTCAGGGTGGGCCGCGAGGACCTCCACAGTGCTGGGCTCACCATCCAGACCCTCCCGGAACATTTGGTACAGCTTGCCCTGGAAGAGCCCAACCCAGCTCAGTCCCAATCCTGCCCCACTGCTCCCCTTCAGCTTCTGCTGCTCTGCCACAGCCCCTTCGGAGTGTGATTTCAGGCAGCGCTCACAGCTGCCTGAAATATCCCCAGAGAGGAACACGACCAGAGCCACAGCCCTCGGCACCAGGGGAGGTGGGTGCTGCAGTGCGCGGGATGCTGGCGCTGAGCGACGCGATGCATGCAGCCATTGTGTGCTGCGTCCTGCTGCCACAGCACAGCGTGCTTTAAAATGAGCCATTGCCATTCCAGTCAGGCACCCCCTCGCAGCAGCTCCTGAGAAAATGCTGCTCAGCCCAGCCCAGAGCATGCTCAGAGAAGCTGAACAGCAGCAAAACATGCTCTCCATGGAGCACGTGCGAAGGGGAACCCTCTCATGAATTCCTGCCTTGGTCACATTAGAGCTCGCAGGGTCAGCACAAAGGACAACAAAGGACATCCTGGCAAGAACATGTTTTTCTCAAAGGAAGGCTCGGGGAGCAGCAGGGATAGAGAAAGGCACTCCTCAGCTCTGCTCCCACTGCTGGCCAAAGCGCTCGGCCGAGTTTTTCCCACAAAGTTCCAATGGAAAGATGCATTCAGACGTAATCTGACAACTGGCAATTGAAAACAAGCTCTTGCACTGGGAATTGCTGGCAGTCACAGTCTGACATTATAATCTGCTCTCATATGCCTGCAACTCCTCCTCTGTTATTTATAAGCACTAGCTGTGCCTTGCAGGGCACTGTGTTCAGCAGGCATGTGTGTGCTGTGCCCATGATGGTGGATTCGCAGTGTTAGCATTTTTTAGCCCGGCGGGGCGGCAGAGCACACAGAGCTGTGTGACCACTGCAGGCTGCATCCCATGGGACACAGCCCTGTGCAGTTAACCCCACACTGGCCTGATCCTGGGGTTTGCTTCCCACTGTCGTCGTCCTGTGCTGTGACCTCAGCTCCGCGGCTGGGAGTCAGCATGCACTTTTCTTCTTATGCCATGCAGGGTGTGATGCAGGGTGAGGGGCAGGAGGGGCTGCAGGGTGGCATGTTCCATCTCACCTTGTCCTGGGGCAGCAGCGGGCGCAGGAGGTACAGCTGTCGGGATGGGAAGAGCGGAGGTGGATGGCAAAAGAGGTCACAGCTGTTCCCCACGGGCAGCAGTGCCTGGAGGAGGCAGTCTGTCAAGGAGCAGTTTGCTCTGCCCCCCACACCTGCCCTGGAGCAGCAGGAGAAACGTCTCCATGTTCCACCCCAAGCCCCAGCCCCAGCACCCAAGCAGCTCTGCCTCTCAAGCACACGGGAACTCAATGGCAGGGCAGGAACAGCAGCTATGGTCCTGGCTTCCCAAGGGCTCCTCCAGTCCCCAGTATTCAAGGGCATGGTCTCACCTGCAGGTCTCCAAAGAGGCCCCCACGGCGCACCCAGGGCTCAGCGTCCTCCCCTGGGAAGAGCGGGGCAGTGATGCTCTGGCACCCTGCAGGCAGCAGGAGACAGATGTGTGTGTGACACAGCTCCTGGCACAGCCAGAAAGCTGCAGCCCAGGGCAGAACTCAGCACACTGCTTTGCAGCCCGGCCATTGGCTGGGACATCTTTCATTAGGTCATGCTGCCAAAATCCCCATCCAATAGAGCACCCACAGCTTTTTTGTTCCAGTGTCTCACCACCCCCATGCTAAAGACTTTCTTCCATGCATCCCTCCTACCAGAGAGGTGGTCCTGGGAAAAGGACCCAAGAAACTGACCTAGTAATAGACATTCCCTCTAAATCACAACAGACAGCAAAGTGCTGCTGCAATGTGTGCATGAAGTGCATGCTCCCTGAAGCATGATGCTGCTTCCTCTCCAGGCTGCTTCACTTCAGTTCCCCTTCAGTGGCTGCTCCCTCCTGACCAGATCAGGAGCCGTTTGCAGGGATGGTGCCTCAGAGCTAACAGCTGCTCACAAACCACTGAGCTGGGAGTTATGTCATGGTGTCCTTCTCAGAGGCAAAGGAACTGCACCAGATGACTTCTCCCTGCTGATGGCTGTGGGTGCGGGGCAGGGGCTCAGCCACTTGCGTGGTGAGGTGGGTGCGCAGCACTGGGACAATGTTGGGTCCCTGGGTGCAGAGATGCAGGGCTGGGATGCTGAGGGCAATGATCTCACTGTCTTGCAGAGAGCCCATAGCCCACATCTGGCTTCAGCACAGAGAGCCTTCACCCTCAGCTAGGCAGGGCAGACCCTCACGAGCCCTGTACCAATGGTGTCCTGAGCCCGCTGCCCTCTCCCCAGCAGCCATTCTCTCAGCACATAAGGATGTGCAATGTGCCAGCCTTCCCAGGCCCTTCACACCCGCAGGCAGCATGTGGGGAAGGTCAGCCCACTGGTGAGGACCCGAGGGCAGCAGCCCTTTGAGGGGGAGGGAAGAGAAAAAGTCAGCGCCATACTTACAGCCAAAGCAGCTTCCCCAGGTGCCCTTGTGCTCAGGGTCACACAGGAGGCGGCCATCTGCAAGGGAGGAGCACAGGGCATGGGATGCACACGGGGGTCAAAGGGAAATGCTCCCACCAGAGACCCTGGCATCTTGGCCAGACCCCAGGACTGCTGGGAGGGCTCCCAGACACTTTCACTTCTTTAGGCAGAATAACAAAGCGAGATTAAGGTGCTCTAGTTGTTCCACTGTGCCCAGGGGCCCTTTGGGAGCTGGGCTGGGTTTGGAGAGGTGTGGATAAGTGGCCCAGGGTGGAGAACTGTCCCCTGTGTGCCCTCATGCACGTACCCAACCACAGCACAAAGGCGCTGGCAGCCAGCAGCAGGTTGCGGATGTCCCACAGGTAGGGGTGCAGGTCGTAGAGCAGCGCCTGCCCCGCACTGCGGACGAAGCGGCTGTGCAGGCAGCACACCTGGGCACAGAGCTGCCCGAAGGAGCCGGCCCGGCTGCGCCACTGTGCAACCTGCAGACAGGGCAGGCGTCAGAGCAGCTGCAATGGGCACTGTGCCGAAGCAGCGCCCACATTAGCCTTACCACACAGGAGTCTGGTGATCTGCTGGGGACTCCCATGTTGGGACCGTTGGCCCGGAGCCACCGAAGGTCTTCCAAGAGATGCTGCGCCTGTGGCCCGTGATGGTAGGGCAGGTAGAAGAGCTCCACCAGCATCCGCGCCTCCTCCACGGTCAGTGGGGCACCGGAGTCCAACCCAGCCTCTTCTGAGATCAGTGGCACAGAGGGGACAGGGCTTACGGCAGTCCCGTTAGCGAGCAGTGCTGTGGGGACAGGGCTGGTGGTGGCCCCATCAACAAGCTGTGAGATGGGGCCAGGGCTGGGGTCAGCCCTAGACCCTGAGGGTATCTGGAGCACATCAGCAGTGCTGGCCCCAGGCTGGGGACTGCCAGGAGGGCTGCTGCCCCTTTCCCTGACATCACCGCTGTCCAGGGGAGCGCTCTGGCAGGTGCTGGCCCCGCTGCTGCAGCACACTGCTGTCCCCAAGCTGTGGAGGGTCTCATCAGCCACAGGAGCTCCTGCCGACCTGTCACTCCCTGCTGTGATGGGCAGAGCAGAGGAGGGCTCACAGCTCGCTCTGCTACCTGAAGTGAGCCGGCCCCGATCCTCTGCAGGGCTCCGTGGGCCACTGGTGGAGGCCCTGCTCCCATTGCCCTCTTCAGGCACTGAGGTTGCCTTCCTCTTTCTGTTCCCCGGTGTCACGTCACAGGGCTCCGGTTCGTGCTGGTCTTCCCCACTGGGAGCAGTGTCACAAGGCCGCGGGCCAAGCAGGGCCTCCTGCCCTCCTGCTGTGCCGGGATGCAGCCCTGCCTCTTCCTCGCAGCCAGTGCTGGATTGCAGCGGAGTCCTTCCTCCTAGCAAGAGAGCAAAGGGGCGGCCCCACTGGCACCTGCACCAGGATGGCTGTGCCCCGGGGCAGCTGTGCTGGGAGCTTAGAGCAGTGCTGGCACCGACCAGGGTCTGCCCAGACCGTGGGCTCTGAATTGTTCAGGACTTCGCAGCTGGGGAGGCTTTGCAGAGGCACATAGTGCAAAGCAACAAACTTGCACCACGCTTAACCCCCACCTCCAGAGCTCTGTCCTTGTTCCTAGCCTTCTACTGAGCCCATGGTTTGAGGAGACAAGAATGTGGAAAGCAGGAAGCATGCTTTGCTCTCCATCCTTGCAGCAAATGCCACATAATCCTCCTTCGGGCAGCTGGGCACTACCCAGAGCTGTTTACAGCCCAAAGCTGTTCCTGAACCACGCTGCGGGGTCACAGACTCATGCACATCTCCTGCACATGGTCACCCTGCCATGCTGCCCCCGGCTCTCAGACACCTCTCCCCATCAGCCTTCTCCCCCAGCACAGCATCTTCTCTCAACATCTATTTCTCCAAGTGCTCTCATAATGCAGACAGGGTCACTACTACATCTGCTGGTAGTATCTCCTGGGGCTCACCATCCTGCATCCCGTGGCTTGCTCACTTCTGAAGCAGGAGAGTGAGCCCAGCACACGAGTACCCATGGAACCAAAGCTTCGAACTCTTCTACCTCACCTTTCAGCTGCAAATCCCTCCTTTTCACAGGGCTACTCACAGAGACTCCCTCAAGCAGACCCTGAGCACACGAGGACCCCCCTGCAGCTCCCTCAGCCCACAGAGCTCCCGGCAGAGCTGGTCCATGCTCGGGACCGAGGGACGCTGCACGGTACCGGTTCACCTACCTGCCTCCAGCACCTGCTGCTTTATCTCAGCCACCCAGTCGAGCAGTGCCAACTCCAGAGCCTCCTGAGGGCTGTAACCTTCCTGCAGGCCCTGACCATCCACCAGCTCTGCTGAAGCTTCTGTTCCTAAGGAACAGAGCTCATCAGCTTGGGCAGTTTCACACGCTGCTTTACCGTGCCAACCCACGTGACACCAGTGAAGGGCAGCTCACCACCTGGGGGGACCCCGTGTCCAGAATGAACGTGGAGGGTCACCTCTCCCAGGCTGGTGGGCAGGGGGGCTGCAGGGCTATTGCAAGACTGGGCAGAGTCATCCTGGGTCCTATCCCATGCACGCAACCTCACTGTGGCCGTGGTGCCCCATGCACGGAGTGTCCCAGCGCGTGGGGCCACGTACCTGCGCTGTCGGTGCGGGCACAGCCCTGCAGCTCACTGCGGAACCAAGTGCCCAGAGTGTGGATGGGGATGAAGTTGGCCTGGAGCTCGCAGTTGGGGTTGAGGAGCAGCCCACAGAGCCGGGGCATAAGGCCAGGGGCACGGCCCGTGTAGGGGCCCAGGAAGACACGTCGGCAGTCGTAGTCATTGGCAAAGAGGTTGTCCCAGATGAGGAGGTGACGCTGCAGGACGTGCTCCACCTCCTCCACCAATGCAACCGAGAGCTCCTGGGACACCACCTTTGGGCCTGGAGCATCGAGGCACAGACACGTGTGGGATCACAGGAGGTGCACTTCTCCACGCACAGCACCGACGGTGTGTGTGCACATCTGAGCACCAAGTGCAGAGCTGCGCGCAGCCATCGAGACAGGCAGGGCACCCACCTGTCCAGATGACCCCAATCTCTGGGAGCAGCTCCCGGCCGAGGGTCTGCAGGTAACGGGACTGAGCGGGGCTGGGGGAGCAGAGTGAGCTGCAGTACTCTGCAGAGACAGCAGACAGTGGTTGCAGCAGGCAGGGACGTGGAGAGGAGCTGGGCAGGGGAGGTGGCACGGCCCTTCAGTGGGGCCTACTGCTGTCCGCCCCACTGCCTGCTCCTGTCCCCACCCTGAGGTCTCCCTGGCTGTCCCAAAACGTGGTGGAGCCCACAGGCTGCCAGGACAATCAGCCTGCAGGGGGAAGAAGGGCTGGGAGCAGCGTAGTGAGCACAGTGTGGCTGCCAAGCACCTGCAGCTGGTGGGGTACCTGTGGGGCAGAAGAGGAAGGTGGGAGGCAGGCCCAGCTCCCGGTACGCCTCGTTGGCCACAGACGCCTGTGCCTGTGCCAGGGAGGGGAAGACGTCTGTGTCAGCGCGGCACAAGCAGGGATCGATGTCGTCAAAAAGCAGCGCGAAGGCACCGCAGCCCAGGGCAGCCACCTGCGGGCACAGGACAAGCGCTAGGAGGGTGGCAGCAGGAGGATCTGGGGAGCTGGGTGAGCTCCAGGCAGGGACGGCAGAGCACTGCAGCACCCCAACAGACGATGCCCACATTGTGATACCCGCTGGGATGGGGCTGCTCCCTCTCTGCAGCTCCTGCATGCCGCCTGCAGGCATTGCAGCACCCACAGCTGCCGGCTCTGCTGCTCTGAGCAGACACTGGGGCTGCGTGAGGCGCCCAGATCTGCCCTGGGGTCAGAAGGAGCTCACAGCCCCCCACAGATGTTTGGTGTGGGCATGGGTCCTCACATGAGCATCTGTGACCCTTGCCAGGAGCCGTGGGGTGAAGGAATGGCCCACGGTACCTGCCTGAGTTTTTGCTGCAGCAGGAGCCTGTCCCCAGCACTTGAGAACACGATGTCCTGGCCAGCAGAAATGGCGAAAATGAACTCCACGCCGTGCTCCTGGGCAGTTTTGATGAGAGACTGCATCTGAGCTGGGGACAGAGCAGAGGGATGCAGTGAGATCTTGAAGGCACAGGAGGGGCAGAAGGGAGGCTGCAGCCTCAAGGATCAGAGGGAGAGAAGGGCTCTGGGGAGGTGGTGCTCAGGCCCTGAGACACACAGGAGCTCTGTAGCTGTTGGGATCCCCGGGGAGAACCCATAATAGGGAGGCTCTGGAGCTCCTACACCACACAGGGTTCCGTCAGGGGGAGTGTAGCTGCAGCCTGAGCCTGGCTGAGATGCAGAACGGTGGGACTGGAATGACTGCAGCCCCCCACGCTGGGGCCCAGTAGAGCCACTACCTGCCTCATGCTGTGTGTAAGGCTCTCGCCAGAGCAGCCGGTGCTTCAGCTCATCTTTGGGTGCATACATGTAGCAGTTAAGGCCCCAGCGCTTCAACCTGCAGCAAGGAAAAGGCATCACCCGGGGCTGCAGATGGGCTCTTTGCAAGGCAGTCTGCAGGCAGGCGTGCCAGCCCTCTCCTCACTGTGCCTGCAGGCTCCCAACCGCTGCTTGCAGCCCCCACTGTGCAGCCACAGCCCATCCTCAGCTCTCTGGATGCTGCACCGCAGTTGGAGTTGAAGGTTGGAGGTTGGCAAAGAGGAGTGCAATGGAGTGCAGGTTGGAGCTAAAGCAGGGCCTGGCTGTTTTGGGAGATGAGGCCATGCTGTCGGAAGGCCCTCCCTGGCCTCAAAAAGCACAGTTCTATCCAGAATCTGCACAGCAATCCAACATTCACTGGAGATCATCAGAACAGGACTGACACTTCCCTGGGCAATTCTTTCTGCACTCCTGCATGAAAGCCATCTGATTTACTCATCTGTTCTATTTATCCTCCCAAGTGGATGATGTTTTACATTTTCCTACGGTGAACAGACTGTCATGGACTGCATGACACCATCACATCATCTTATTTCTTCCCAGAGAAGGAAAACTCTGCTCACATAGGGGAACACATGAACGCGCACATCGATTTGACTGGGCCATCACCAGTGCTCCTCCCTAATATCATTTAAAACATATCTCTTGCTTTCCTTTATCTCAGCCGCAGGTTTTCCAAGTTTTTCTAAGTCCCATTTTTCTGCGTTCACATCTCCCAACGCTCCCCCAGCACATCTCCCACTCTGAGCGCAGCACCAGCGCTGTTGCCGGCGCACAGCGATCGCTCACAGCCCCCGGACCCTCCGTTCCAGCCACCAGCAGCACGCAGCTCCCCGCACCGCGCCGACCGCTCCGCCCGCGGCGCCCCGCGCGGCTCCCCGAACCCGGCCCGGCGCGTCCAGCGGCCGCAGAGCCACAGCGCCACCTGGTGGGCACGGCCGGCACCGCCGGCTCCTGTCGCTCCGTCCGCCGCCCCCTCGTCCCGCGGTCTCCGCACCTCGGCTCGGGGCAGCACAGGGGCTTTTCCCCTTGACCGGCCCTGGGAGCAGCGGGGACAGTCATGCGCCATTGGATTCCACCTTGTCTACCTTCCTAGTGACTGCAGAGAGCAAAATTCGTGGAATCATAGAATCACAGGATGGCCTGGGTTGCAAAGGAGCACAATGCTCATCCAGCTCCAACCCCTTGCTGTGTGCAGGTCACCAGCCAGCAGCCCAGGCTGCCCAGAGCCACATCCAGCCTGGCCTCGAATGCCTGCAGGGATGGGGCATCCACAGCCTCCTTGGGCAACCTGTTCCAGTGCCTCACCACCCTCTGGGTGAAAAACTTCCTCCTGATATCCAACCTAAACCTCCCATCTCAGTTTAAAACCAATTCGGGATACTTGCCATCTGAAGAGCAATTTCCTCTGTTCCATGGACCATGGCCTCCCATAGAAACCTGTGAAAGAGCAAAGCAGGTAAAAAGAGAGGCAATGAAAGGTGCTCCCTCTGCCTTTAAACACTGCAGCAACTCAGACTACAGCTGAAATGCGGCGATGCAGCTCAGTCCTCATTTGGAGGATGCATGCCTTGCAGTGGGGCACGACTTGGAGGCACATTGTGGTTTACCCCAGCAGCCAGCCGTGCACCACACAGCAAAGGGATGGGGAGAGAACTGGGGGAAAAAAAATAAAAAAATAGAAGTAAAAATTGTGGATTGAGATAAAATAATACTAAAAACAAAAGAATACACAAAACAAGTGATGCACAATGCAATTGCTCGCCACCCACTGATGGCCAGCTCCCCCCCCCCTTTCTCCCCCTGGCAGCACAGCCATTCCCAGCCAACCCCTCCAGTCCTATTGCACAGCACAGTGCCACACAGTGCCAACATCCCCTTGGCAGGTGGGATCAGCTGTCCTGGCTGTGCCTTCTCCCAGCTCCCAATGCTCCCCAGCCCCTCACTGAGAATCTTTAACTCCTTAAGAATCCTTAACTCCTTTAAGAATCCTTAAATCCTTAAGTGTGTGTGCTGATAAAAAACAACAGTGGTGTACTATCAGCATTACCCTCATCCTAAACCCAAAGCACAGCACCATGCCTGCTACCAGGAAGAAAATTAACTCCATCCCAGCTGAGCCCAGGACCAGGCAGCATCGCCGCCAGCGGCCGTGATCAGGAGCACACAATCTGTGGGGATGCCCTGATGGCACAGACCATTTCACAGAGACCTCGTGTGGCCTCCACTGGAAAACACCATCCCCACAGCCTTGTAGAGGGAAAGTCCAGACAAAGAAAGCACTGAGCAGCCCCGAGGGCTGTCTGCTGACAGGAATGCTCACCAGTGAGCCGGGGCATTGCCCTTCCCACGGCTCATACAGCAGAACTGAATGCAGGAAATGCAGATCTGCTGTCAGCAAGATCCGTGGTGTCTCTGAGCATTTCTACTTCTGCCACTTGCAGGTCTGGGAGGCTGCTGGGCACCGGCGTGTGACACGAGCTGGAGGCTGCAGCGTCACTCAGCCTGTCCTGTGCCGCCCGGGTGCAGCCAGGGGCTGCTGGTCCTGCAGCACCTCTCCCCATTGGGACCACTGTCAAGCATAGGGCCTTCCCACTTCTGCTCGTAGGAAGATCTGGGAGGCACAGAGCTGCTTGCAAAGCTAGCGAGTAAAAAAAACCAGAGGAGAGCAAGTTCATCTGGGAACAGTGGGAGAATGGGCAGAAACATGCATTGAGGAGATGCAGATTTGATTGCTTCTTAAAGAGCAAGTTAAGGGAAACACTTAAATGTCCAAGCTGAAATCTAGCAAGAAATGGTATTTCAGCCATACAGTTAAGTCTCAGAATCACAGAATCACCAAATGGTTGAGGTTGGAACAGACCTCAGGACGTCATCTGGTCCAATCTCTGCTCAAATAGAGCACCTACACCTACCTGCCCAGGTATGAAGCCTCACAGACAATACGTTGTCTTGAACAGCGATGGCAGTTAGCCGTTAGGGCAGCTTCCTAGTGTCAGATGGGCTCAGTATCACCGGCAGCTTTTAAATTAGTCAAGCACTTTCCAGCAGTCGAACCAGAACAGAGATTGAGAGAAGTGAATGCATTTGTTGTGCATCAGGGCAGACTGTAAGGACTCTGCTCACACAGCAGAAAGGATTGGCTCTGCGTGCTGCAACGAGGCCAGTGCTGCCCTGAGGTGTGCACTGCCTGCCAGGACCCCACATCCCTGCTGCCCCGCAGCAGCCAGCACAAAGCATGGCAGCCTGCTGGGCTGCACTGCAGCATGCGCTGAGCACTGTTGTTTGCCAGTGGATCTTTTAACAGCTTGAACATCCACATACCTGCTCCATTGGTTTTGAAGGAATATAGATTTGCTTTGCTAGCCATACCCCGTGCATGGGGCCAAATCTAGAGTCACCCAAAGATCCCGGCAAGTATTTCATCTGAAGAACGTATTTCCATGAAAAAGAGATTTTTCTGTTACCCACCCTATGGGAAGCCCTGCTCAGCCCACAGCTTAGGAGGCCCTGGGGTCTGCACAGCCCTTGCCTGCAAGGGCCTCACTGTGAGCTGACACTGCCTCACAGAAGTGACATTCCTTTCTGACACACGCCATGCCAGCAGCAGCACAGTTGAAAACTCTCCAAGAGTATTCTGCCCAGAAAAAAAATGATTAAACTGTACCAACAGAAACCTGTTGGCTCCTGCGGTGGCATCTCCATAGGAAGGATGCTCGTGCCCCGCTCTTTTAGGGACAGGTGAGCAGTGATGAGTATTGCAGTGTTTGCCCCTTGGCTCTCCCGTGGCCCAGAAGATGACAGCAGTACCCAGCCAGCAGCACTGTTTGCCATCCTCTGTGCTGTCGGTGAATGCTGGAGATGCGGGAAAGCAAAGTCCCAAGGCTGCAGACATTCTCCACTTCTCCACCACCTACTCTGTCCCAGATTTGCAGACTTGGTCACCCAGCCCCAAGACTGCCTGTGCCCTCTGGCTGCCTCCAGCACAGCCCAGGTGTCAGAAGGGAGCAGGGCTCTGTGTAGGACACGCTGGCCCAGCAGTGCCCAGCTCAGCACTCTGCCTGCAGCACCAGCACTTCCCACCGGTGTCAGTGCTAATGCATGGTGAGGGATGCTCTTCCTCCTTCACTTTCTAGAAATCTCCTCCTCCTGGAGCAGCTCTGCTGACAGCATCTCTGTCCTTCTCTTTCCCAGGTCAGCTTTCCTACACTGACTATTCTTGTCTGACTCATATTCCTCCTTGCGATCAGCTTCTCTGTTTCTACACTTTTTGTTTGATATGTGTTTATTTGTGGTGCTTTTGCCCCAGGCAAGGCAGCAGGCAGTGGGCTGCACTGTGGTGATGCTCTGCCATGAAAGGAGGAGATGCTTCTGACCAGCAGGTGCCAGGCATCGCCCAGCCGCAGAGGTGCGGAGCTGCATGCAGGAACAGCAGCTGAGGGGGGCAGAGCTACACGGAACTGCCACAAGAGCAGCACTCCCCGGGCAGCGCCAGGCACAGCGCTGTGCTGCAGGCAGCGAGGCAGGAGAAGCGCACCCCAGGGTTTGGGCCCCGTGCCTAAAGAGAAAGAGCCACCGCGGTGTGCTGGAGCCAGAGCAGCGCATCCCTGTGCCGCGCCGTGATGCTGGAAGGGGGCTGCGCTGGGGCTGCGAGGGACGCATCCGTGCTCTATGAGAGAGCTGGGGACCTTCGCCAGGGGCTGCCGGTTCCACACCCTCGGGCGCAGAGTGCCGTGCCGTGCAGGGCTGGGGCTGCCTCCCCCGTTCCCGGGATACGGGCCTCGGCGAGCTTCCCGGGAAGCGGCCCTTCCCGGCCGCAGCGCGCTCCTGGGGGGCCGGGACAGCCCCTGCAGCGCCCCGGAGAGGCACCGGCCCCGTGGGGACCGGCAGGACCTACCTTCCACCACGCCGCAGAGGAAACGCGGCCGATCGGCCATGACCGCGCAGGAACGGCCCTGCGGTGGTGGTTCGGGAGGAAGGGTGCGGGGAGGGATGGGGCGGTGCGGGGAGGGTACGAGGGTACGCGGAAGGATGCGGGGAAGGATGGAGAGGAAAGCCGAGGGACGGAGAGGAACCGAGGGGGGCGCGGATGGACCCGCGCACGGACACCGCGTGCCCGCCCCGCACAGACGCGGCCGCCGCAGCGCAGGGGGCGGCCCCGGCAGGTGGGGCCGCAGAGGGGCCGGGCGCGGGGCGGGGAGCTCGCGCAGCCCGCGGGCAGCGGCCCGGCGGCTTCGGACGGCCGCGGGCGGTGCCAGGGGAGGAGCGGTGCGAGCCGCCGCCGTGCGCGGCGCCTCCGCAGTTCCGGCGCCCCGCGCCGCTTCCCTCGTGCTGTGCGGGCTGCGATGCCTCCCCCGCCCACCGCGTCCGCGGAGATCGGACTGTTACGCCTTGTATGTGATTTACCTGCCCGCAAACATCTGGCCTCGTCACGCTGCTCTGGGCTGTTGACGCAGTTTGGCTCGTGATCCTCGCCGTCTCACAGGTTCTGGTTTGCAGAAGTGCTGCCACGTCAGTACTTCCCTGGTCTGCAGCTGCACGGACACCGGTACCTGCGTGCGTGCAGAACCTCGTGTTCGTCATCACTGTGCTACTCTGCTCTATTTCTGGCTGCTTTTCCTGTTTGTCAGACGAATAGTGAGGCAGATCTGTGTCCTGCAGCCTCTCTGAGCCACAAGACTTTGTAATGGGAAGCAAGCACATGGCTTTGTTCCTGTGGTCCATTTGTGTGTGGGGGATGAGGCCAGGAGAAGCACTGGTGCACTCCTGCATGCAGACACTGCTGAGGGCCCTCCTAGCAGCTATCACCACCGGTAGTGCTTCCATCTAACCCGCCTGCATGGCTTTGCATAGGAAAAATGGGTGTCAGGGGCCAACAGAGCCAGGGTCTGTGGCATCTCCCTTTCCCCCTTGCAGGTTCAGGCAGTGCTAGGCAGCCAGGTGATGCTGTCTGGGACATCTGGGGAGTGAGGAGCCTACAAGCGACTGACCGGCCACAGCCTGACAGTCAGAGTGCACTGTGGGCCACCAAAGTGTGCTCAGAGCGCAGTGACATGGCATGTAGGCAGCTGCAGAATGCAAGGAGCGCTTCAAAGCTTGTGAAGATTCAGCCCCTGGGACAGGCATGATGCTGCTCGTAACCAGAATTATGCTCGTCAATAAGATCTGCATCAGTGCAGACAATTATACCCCATGAAAGCCAGCTCTGTGCTGCCAGGCTGGGTTACTTGAGCAAGCAGCAATTACCGGGGCTGGCTGGACACAGGCCACGCTCGCTCACCTTCTGCACAAGCCTGCGCTGCAGGGACAGGCTGGGCTCCAGGTTGGCCCCTAGGCTGGGCGGGCTGTGGTGGCCAGGCGCAGCTCTGGGCTGGGAGCGCTGGGTGCCCAAGCTCCATCCTGCACCAGCAGCCAGATCCCAGTGCCACCATCCAGTGGGGATGCCAGGCTGTGCTGAGCCCTTCAGTGAGGGGACAAGGACAGTGCTCCTGGGCACACGCGCACACACACACACGCGCGCACACGCGCACGCACACGCGCTCTCTCTCTCTCTCTCTCTCTCCCTCCGCTCACCCACGCACCCGCGCTCCCCGCTCTCCACGCGCTCCGCGCCTCTCACCCCCCCGCGCGTCCCCGACACGTGCGCGCCCCGCCCCGCCCCGCCCCGTCCCGCCCCTCAGCCCTGGAGCGGCGGCGGAAGCGCTGCGAGCGGCGGCGCGGGATGGAGCCGCCGGCCAAGGAGGGGCCGCTGTTCGTGCAGCACAGCAACAAGTTCGGCGCCAAGGTGGGCTCCGCGCGGGGCCGGGCCGTGGGGTGGGAGGGGGCCAGGGTCGGACGGCCTCCGGGCCGTGGGTCGAGCCGAGGCGAGCGTTCTGCGGGCGCTGCCGAGCGATGGGGGCCGCCGATCGCTCTGCACAGGCGGCCGCAGGGTCAGGGTGGGTGGCGGCCGCGCTCGGCGACGGGACGGGACGGGGCGCCCCGCGCTGACTCCGTGCCTTGCAGCGGTGGAAGCGGGGCTGGTTCGCGCTGTTCCCGGCCAGCCAGCACGGCGTCGCTCGCCTGGAGTTCTTCGATTGCAAAGACGCGGCGGGTCCGGCCGGGCGGTTGGGTACGCGGCGCCTGGACAAGACGGTGGTGCGCCTGGCGGACTGCACCAGCGTCACCCCCGCGCCCTCCGAGAGCGGCCCCCGGGCCGGCACCGCCGCCTTCCGCCTGGAGACCAGCGGCCGCAGCTACCTCCTGGCGGCCGAGCAGCAGCAGAGCGAGGAGTGGGTGGCCAAGCTGTGCGAGATCGCCTTCCCGGTGAGCGGGGCGGGGTCGGGGTCCTCGCGTCTCGGCGTCGCGGCCCCTCGGAGCGGCTCCGGCCTCAGCGGCTGCCCGGGTTGGGCTCGTGGGACCGCAGGGCTGCTCAGCACGCTGTCCCCAGGGTTCCTGCCTGTGCCTTGCACTCTGTGACATCCGCTGTGCTGCTGTGCTGCTGCACGGAGCCCTGCTCACCCACTGCAGACACCTGGCGAGGGCTGGATGAGAGCTGGGGGTGTTTCCTCCGGACCCAGCTGGCTTTGCCTTTCCTGCAGAGACAGAAGCGGAACCCTGAGCATGGTGCAGTACTTGGCTCTGGGACCCGCCAGGCTCCTGGGAAGCACAAGCAGCTCTGGGAACAGGGCAGCCCCTTACCGAGCCTAGGGGTCACTCCCCAGTGCCAGTGTCCATGCTGGCCCACGGCACAACCTTCCAGCTTCCCTGCCCTTCCCCAGGATGGCTGTCAGCCATGTACTGCATCCTTGTGAAGGCAGTTCACAGGGCAGTGGTGGCCCGTGCATGTGGGCATCCGTATGTCTGCATGAGGGTGGTCCCTGCCTGCCTGGTCCCACGTGTGTTCTGTGCTCCTTTTGGGGTGGGAGGGTTCTTTGCTGCTGGGTGGTGCTCGCCAGACTCAGGCTATGGATGCAAGGCTGGGCTTCTCTGCAGGGCCTCCCTGCAGCTGTCAGTGACTGGCCCAGCTCAGAGGCACTGGTATGGCACTGGGTGTCATTCCATGTCTGTGGCCCTGTGTCATGGAGATGGTGTTGCAGACTTTGTCCTAGGCAAGGCTCCTGGGACTCAGCTGGGAGCCCACCCCCCACATTCAGTATGGTGGGTAAGCATACCCACCATACAGTGGTAAGCAGGGAGTGCTTACCACTCCCTGTGGTAAGGCAGGGAGTGCTTGCTTGGAGCAGTGCTGTGCTAACACCTTTGTTCACCTGGTAGCTGCCAGTTGCATGCTTAGGGTCCAGAAGCTGGTCAGCAGCTTAAGGATGTGTTTGGCAAGGTGCTGTGAGATCAAGGGTCTGTACTGAAGGCCTGCCCTGGAGCACAAGGCGTAGGAGTTGCTGCATATGGTCTCTGCAAGAAAGCGTAGGTGCTCGATTGCAATTTCTGCTCATCTGCTTGGAGAGTGAGATTTTGTGTTGTGTTAATTGCTGTCCAGAAGGTGAGCAGCTTAGGAATGGGCTGGGGAGATGATTTGAGATCAGGATGGGATTTCTTTCAAGGTCCTACAATGGAGGTGGGGCAATTCCAAGCACAGATAGTTGTTGGACAGAGAATGGCTTGAGAGCAGCTCTGAGGAAAAGGATTTAGGGGTGTCAGTTGATGAAAGACTCAATGTGAGCTGTCAGTGTGTCCTTGCAGTCCAGAAGGCCAGCTGTGTCCTGGGTTCCATGTAGAGAAGTGTGAGCAGCAAGTTGAGCACTTGCACTGCTCTGCTCTTGTGAGACCTGGAGCACTGCATCCAGTCCTGGAGCCTCCAGCACAAAAAGGACGTGGAGCTGTTGGAGCAGGTCCAGAGGAGGGCCACAGAGATAATCAGAGGGCTGGAGCACCTCCCCTGCAGGGCCAGGGTGAGGGAGCTGAGGGTTTTCAGCCTGGAGAAGAGAAGGTTCAGAGCAGACCAGATAGTGGCCTTCCAGGACCTGAAGGGGACTACAGGAAAGATGGGGGTGGCTTTTTATAAGAGCAGGTAGTGACAGGATGAGGGGAAATAGCTTTAAACTTAAAGAGGGGGTAGATTTAGACTAGGTAATAAAAAGAAATTCTTTCCTGTGAGGATAGTGAGGTACAGGAACAGGTTGCCCACTGAGGCTGTGAACATCCCCACCCTGGAGGCATTCCAGGCCAGGTGAATGGGGCTGTGAGCACCTGACCCCGTGGGAGATGCATCAACCCTGTGTAGCACAGGGTTGGGACTACAGGATCTTAAAGGTCACTTCCAACCCAAACCTTTCTGATTCTTTTTCTTTTGAAGATGAGGAAAGGCGCAGTCCAACAAAGCCAAGGTTCTTGGCTGCCTGATTCCAGGTTGAGCTCTGCTACGTTGGATGCTTCAGGAGAGCTGAAGCTGCTGCTGTCAGCTCTTGGACTTTGGGTTTTAGCAGTGTGCATCCTGTTTAGAAGCCAGAGAGAATCTGTTGGCCTTGTTTGGGCCTTACTGCTTGCAGGGGAGCTCATGTGACTAGTTTTAAACTGAAACTGCAGCAGCTTGCCTTCTGCAAGATGTGCCGCAAGCCCGCCCACGTGACCCTGGGAAAGTTTCCTGCTTGGTCTGAGCTCGGACCCTCATGCAGGAGCACAAAATCCGCTGGAAGGGCTGTTGCAGGACATCAGCGGGCCCCTGGTTTGCATGGGGCTGCCCCAGAGGAGGGTCCCTGGGGGCACCGAGGGTGCGTCTACCTTGTGGGTCCTCGGGGGATTCTGCTGTGGAGATGTGGCCTCGGGCAGAGTGCTTGTGTTGCACTTTCAGTTCTGCATATGCTAAAAGTAGAAGTGCTCGCTTCCCTCTGCAGTCTGTGCACTAATCCTGGCGCTGTCTTCCTGGCTGTGCAGAAGCAGGACACGGGCTGCTGTGGCTGGGTCATGGCATCTGCTCCCTCTCCTGTTTGTGTAGCTAGGAGAGCAGCCGGGCCTGCGCTGTGCTTTGGGTGCTGATATCAGCCGTACTGGAGCAGTGTATGGTGCTACTGTGTGGAAGTGGGGCTGCTTTTGGCCTCCACAGCATGCGCCTTTGTGCCAAGCCTGAGCTACCCCAGTGGTCAAGTGGGCAGTGGTGCCATGGGCACAGGGCTCCCACGAGGGGGCTGTGTCAGTGCTGTCTTTGCTCAAGGCAGGGTCTGGAGGGAGGCCTGCTGGAAGGGCAGGGAGAAATTCCTATTTGAAAGAGTGGTCAGACATTGGGACGGGGAGGTGGTGGGGTCATGTCCCTGAAGGTGTTCAAGAGCTGTGGAGATGTGGCATTGAGAGAAATGGTCAATGGTCACGGTGGAGATGAGTTGGGGTTGAGCTTGATGATCTTAGAGGGGTTTTTTATCCTCTATGGTTGTGTGATCTGCTTCCTGTCCCATGCACCGGGTTGAGGGCCATGCTAGGGTTTCCGTGCAGCCCCTCCTTCCCAGTCCTGTCTCTTTCTGTCCCTGTCACTCTGGGTGGGTATGGTCTGTGGCACTGGGTGGGAGGGGGCTTGGCTGAGCTGTGCTGGGCTGGGTGGGCCCCTTGCAGAGGGCAGTGGGGCCTGGGGGAAATGGGGCAGGGGACAGTGACGGCAAGGTGTCCTTGCAAAGCTGGTGCAGGCAGAAGGGCTGGCACTGATCCTCTCTCTCAACAGAGGAATGGCTCCAGAAATGCTACTGTGGCACTCCAGTGTTGTGGAGAGGGCAGCAGGGAGGCGCCAGTCCTGGAGATGGCTGTGAACTCTATCTACTATTCGAGAGATGAAGGTGGGGTCTACTGCTGCCCTTGGTGGGCTCTTACAGGCAGTGCTGAGAGCAGGGGTGGGATAACTTTGCCTCCCCTGAGCACTCCTCTTCCTGCAGTGAATGCCTTCTGGGTGACGGTGCAGCGGACTGAGGCTGCGGAGCGGTGCGAGCTGCGCGG
Organism: Tetrao urogallus; assembly: GCF_951394365.1. Lineage (NCBI taxonomy): Eukaryota > Metazoa > Chordata > Aves > Galliformes > Phasianidae > Tetrao > Tetrao urogallus. The sequence goes on from NC_136817.1 coordinate 71,034,842, forward strand.
TTCCTACGTGCTCAAGGCTGAACGTGACAGCCTCATCCTGAAGGACCCACGGACCAGTGAGATCCTCTACGTCTGGCCCTACCGGCTACTCCGGAGATACGGCCGGGACAAGGTGGGTGTGTGGATGGGCAGCCAAGGATGCTGCTCATTTCCCACTGGCTGTCCCTGGCTGCTGTGGCGTTGGTGCTGTGGACTCTGCCAAGTGCTGCGGCTGCTGCAGCCCTCAGTGACCACAGCAGCATCTCTGGGGCATCTGTGACCCTTGGTCTGTTCCCAGCTCCTCAGTGGTGTTACTGTAGGAGCGTGAGCTGTGGTGTTCCCACCCCTCTGGGGGCCTAGCTGCACAGCCCTGCTCCAAGTAGTCCTTTCCCAGCTCCCACTGAGGCCATCGCAGCCACTGCCCACCCTTGTTCTCTCTCTCTGCACTCCAAACCCATGCTGCTGGGGAGCTCGGTACTCTGATGGCTCCCGGCATGTGTTCATTCCTCTTGCAGGCAGTACTTGGAGCAGGATGGGCTGTTTGAGACACCTGTTTTGCTCTGGATATGTTCACCTTTTGGGGCACACAGCTGTGAGCCTGACTGATCTGTGTGGGCCTGTGCTTCCCCAATGTCCTGCAGCAGCGGGTTCCCCATCTATCCTGCTGCTACACAGATTGCAAGCTGTACCTGCTATGCTGCAGAGGGAGAAAGTGGCCTCCCTGGAGCTGTTTACAGAAGTGATGCCATCAGCTGCAGCTTGCCAGCAGCATGTTCTGTGGCACTTCACCAAAACAGAAGCAGAAACTAAACTGTTCTCAGAATGGCAGTGCCTGAGGCAGGAGCAGTGCTGAGTCACTGGAGGAGCAGGTGGCTGCACTCCTGGGTCCCCTGGTGGGGACGAGTTGGCTGTGCTTGTGCTTAGCATGGCTGACCCACAGAAACAAGTCTGTCCTCAAAGGCTCTTACAGGAATCACAGACAGTTGCTACGTGCCAGACAACACCAGAAAGACTTTTGGTCTCTCCTGGGTTCAGAGGTTTGAGAAGGGTCTGTGCATTTGCCGATGGGAAGTTATGCACGAGTGTGCTCAGCCTGAGAAGTACAGCCTTGCTCAAGGCTTCTCTTTACTCTTAATGACATAAAGTACTTCGATGCTTGCAAGACAAATGCTTTGCTTGCTGTTGGTAACCAAGCTGCTGTTTCTGGCCTTTCTCCCATGGAAAGTTGCACTCTTCCCTTGGATTCCTTATCTTCTTGCTTCCCTTCTGCCTGACTGATGCTGACTTAGCCTAGATACCCACAGCATTTTCTCCTGCTGAACTGTTTCCTTCTTGCCCTACTCAGTTCCCAGTGTGTGCTGTGGTGCCAGTTGTTGAAACTGCTGACAGAGCTCAGGGAAGAGGACAGCCTTCAGCAGGGCCTGCAGCTGTGGCCTTGGGTGACTGCAGCACTGTCCCCTCAGCTGTGTGCCCCATTTCACAGTTGTTCCAGTTCTGCTGGGTGCTGTGCAGCCACTGAGCGAAGCGCAACCTCAGTGCTCACAGCAGGGTGCTCAGTTGTGCTGTGCGCAGCCCGGCGCTGCAGCCACGTGTGCATCAGGGGGGCACGGCCTGCATGGCTCTGGGTGTTGCTGAGCAGAACATGACTGCTAGCTTCTCTTGCAGGTAATGTTCTCCTTTGAAGCTGGCAGGCGCTGCGATTCTGGACCAGGGAACTTCACCTTCGAGACCAAGCAGGGCAATGAGATCTTCCGCTTGGTGGAAGCCTCCATCCGGGAACAGAAAGCTCAGGTGGAGGAGAACCAGCAGAGCTGTGACTCGTTGGAATCTGACAGCCCCAGTGTGGTGCTGCTCCGCCAGGCCTTGGCTGATGCACTGAGCCTGGAGCAGCCCACGGAAGGGGATGACGCTGCAGCAGCCAAGGCAGGCCTGGCACCCCGGCCTTCTGCTGCAGCAGAGGAGAGAGATGCGATATCACTGCTGAAGACCCGGATGCTGCCGGAGCCACCCGTGGTGCAGGCCAAGCCCCCCCTCACCAGCACCCCTCCACGCTCCCCTCTGCCCAAGGCACCACGGGCCGTCCTGCCAGACAAGGATCCCTCCAGCCTCTACTCAGAGCCTCTGGACTCCGTGAAGAGCTTCCGACCCAGGCCGGACCCGCTGTACGCAGACCCCATTGACAGCAAGGCCGCGGGGGCTGCGGAGGGGGCGAATCTCCGGGTGCCGTTCCCGGGTTCCTGTGAGCAGCTGCGTGCAGAGGGCTGTGGCCCGCTGCGGAAGGAGCACATCTACGACGAGCCCGAGGGCTGCGCACCCCGCATGCTGCCTGCCGCCGCCGGCATCTATGACGAGGCACGGCCCATAGGCGAGGCCTGGCGCACGCAGGGCCACGATGGCAAGAGTGGCTACGAGTTCCCCTACAGCCCCAGTACTGATGACTATTCAGTTCCTGCCTTCAAGGCCAAGGGCCCCAAGCCAGTGCCTGCTCCCAAGCCCCCGGCAACGTTCATCTCCAAATGTGCTGAAAGAAGTGAGGACCCTGGCAGGCGGCGAGGGAATCTTGCTCCTGAGAAGGCGGCCGTCAAACCTGGCCTGAACAGCAGCAACAACAACAACACAGAGGTGCTGTACTGCCGGGTGATGAAGCCCCAGCTTGGGCAGAGGAAGGAGCAGAGTGTGGATGAGTGTAGCTTGTCTCCTGTCTATGAGGACCTAGGAGAGATATAACTCTGTTCTGCTCTGCACCTGCCTGGGGGGCTTTGCGGCCCAAACTCAACAAGGAGTGGCACAGGTGGCTGTGTTCCATGGCCTGGCACGGGGCTGGGGGCTGTGTGGGACGGGGCAGAGCCCCTCCTGCTCGTCAGCTCTGAGGGGCTTTGTCTCCTTGGGGCTGTCCCACGCTCCCAGGCTCAGAGTGCACTGGTGCTGGTGCTGCTCGGCTCCAGAGCCAGCCTCGCTGACACCTGGTGGGGCAGGAGGGTGGGCTCTGCACTGTGCCTGCTGCTTTGACTCCAGAGGCTCTGGCTGTGCTATGCCTTCCTCTCTAGGCCAGCCATGGGACTGAGAGGCTCACTGCAGTGCCTGGGGGGCTGCTTGCCATCAGTCTCCAAAAGTATTTTTATACCAAATTATTTTGATATTAAAATTTGTATGTCTTATGATGAAGTGTTTGCATGTGGCATGTTAGGCACGAAGCTGGGGAGATGCTGGTGCAGTGCTGTGGTGTGTGATGCCCTGTAGAGCAGTGCTCGCACTCACGCTGTCTGTGCCAAAGCTGCTGAGCTAAGAGCAAACCACAGAGACAGTGGGTGGCAGCTCCAGCAGTGGCTGGGATGCCCTGATGCCAAGGGATTGAGGGATGTGAGAATCAGCCCCACTGAGGCTCTAGTGTGCTAGTGAGGATGAGACATGGGATGACCTGAAAAAATGCAGGACTCTCTTGGTCAGGGCCAGGCTCAAGGTCTGTGCTGAAGCTCAGTGGCTGTTGATCGGTCACAGGTTCTCTGCTTAACCTGGTGCATTCCTCTGCTGATTCCCCTTTTATCCTCATGTGCTTGTGGGGGGCTGAGGATGGCCCAGTCTGAGTCCCAAATTGACTTTGATGGTAAATACTGTGATTGTGCTGCTTACGAGGCGAAAGGTTTGGCTATGATTTCTGTGTGCCTTGGGCAGAAACCTGCACAGAGAAAAAATATGTTGCTCTTTTGGTGTTGGTAATGGTTGTGAGAGATTTTGTCTCCTCTGTGTGGGGCTGTGCCAGGCACCTTGGTGCTGCCTGTCCCTCAGTCTTGTGCTGCTGATGGAGGTGGAAGCAGAAGTCTAATATTCCTGTGCAGAGGACTAAGCATGAATTCAGTAGCCCAAGCTCACACCCAGAGAGCCACAAGCTGGTAGCAAGGTGTGCAGGGCTGTGTTCACATTCCCAAACTGGTGAGATGGAAGCGAGCAGTGGGTTCTGACTGGGTGTGTGATGTCTGGGTTACAGGAGGAGCTTCTGTAAAAGTGCAGCAACAACTTGAACCAGTTTGTTGTTGTTGTCTTGTGCTCCATACTCTTTTCTGCTGGGGTTTTGCTGCAGTAAACTGGAGAAACACCTCAGAGGTGTTTTGGGAACCAGAGAGAGGCTGATATTGTTCCTGCCCAGGACAGGGGTGTGCCTGCTCCCTGTGCACAGCTGGGGTGGGGTGACCCCATGCAGGTGCTTCAAGTCCTAGGAATTCTCAGGGAAGAGCTCTGGGCATTGTACTGGGAGGCACCTGCCCATAAACCTTTGTGACTGCAGTGTAGGGCTCTAACACTGGAGTGGTGAAGTGCAGCCTCCAAGGAGCTGAGCTCTGGGCTCCACCTTACGCACTGTGGTGAGTACTTGCACATCTGCATCACTGCAGTTGCTGTGTCTGAGGATACTGAGTGTGTCTGACCCAGCTTTCACTGTAAAGAATGCCAGAGAAGAGGGAGAGTGCTCCAGTATCTGTGCTAGATTCAGTGCTCTCCCTGCAGCCCTGCACTCCTCCTGGATGGGATGTTTGCTCTTCTTGCTTCAGTGACATCTTCTCTCCGTTAACTGGCCTGAAACTAAAAGGTAGGCACACAAGGCAACATTTGTCTTCTGCATTTGTCCTGCTTTCTTTACAGGCATTGCCACATGTCAACAGTGCGTGCAGCACAGAAAGCTCTTGCTAATCTGGAGAGCAATCCTTTTTCTCGCTCACTGTTGTGATCAGGCTTGCCATCTCCCTCAGGCTGCTGCTCTGCGCTCCAACTTTTCTCCTTTCTGAAAGCAGGTTAGGGTGCCATAGGTGCTTTGAGAAAGCATAAGAAATAAGGCAAATGAAGAGTGAGCTTTTGGCTGGTCATCCTGTAGCCAAAGTTGCAGTGAATTCTAGGAGCAGATGACCTTGCTGAATTTTTGTCTGGATTAGGTTTATTCGGTCTGCCTTCTTTTGTTTCCTGTTATTTCCACATGTTGAACAGTGAAGCAGCTGGGTGAAGCTCACAGATAGCCCTGGCACATCACAGTCACTGTGCCATGACTGAATGCAGTCTGCTTACTTGGGGAACAGCATCCTGCATCTTCTGCCTTGTCTGTGTGCTCGGAGCCAGGCTGCGTGGTGCACAGAATGTCATTTGGATATCAGGCTTCCTTGTGTGTGGGCAGCCTATGAGCCTTCCTGTTCTGTTTGCTAAAAGCCCAAACACCAGCTGAGAAATGTTACTGAGTACAGCAGGTCTAGCAGCCACGGCTGAGATGAAGCAGCATTCGTGGTCTCTGTAGGCCAGTTGGCAGTTTTTATCAGGAGAAAAATACTTGGGAACTGCCAAAGCCCAGCCACATTCTTCCCCTTTGTACCACCTTTTTCTGTTTCTCGTTCCGGAAAATGTCCTTTTATAACCACTTCCTCCTCCCATATGGGGTCCTAGCATGGTGAAGGTGTGAGACAGCTGTTCTGCCATTAGGGAGAGCACTCAAAAACACACTGGCTGTGGGGTTATTGCCCTGCTTCACACCGGTGACCAGGCAGAAGGCTTCAGAAGGAACCCCCAGACGTTCCCAGAGCTGTGATTTCTTTCCCCTTATAGTCCCTTTTCCCTCTTTGTGAGTTTCTCCTTTGTCAGCCTCCTTTCGTTCACAGCAAACCATCAGCTGCTGTTGATGTACCCTTTCCTACTGATAGAATTACCCGAGTAATTTCTAAATGAGTCATCAGATCAGATAAGGAGGGAGGGGACTGTTTTATCTGCTTGGTTTTTCATATTATCAGGTTAGCATGCTGGAGGTGAAACCATTTTTGTGTGCATTACTGCCATTTGTTTCTGGCCACTTCTCAGTTCCTCACTCTCTGAGCTTGTTTGTTAAGGACTGGTGAGGACTGGCCATCTGCATGCACGCACACCCCAGGAAATGCATCTCCCTGTGCTGCTAGGGATGTCTGCCCTTCCCTCCAGGTACTGCCCCGAGCAGCTGCCTGCATACTGCCACCTTCCCAGGCATGGGGAGCTGCCAGGGCATGGGAAGCTCAGACGCATGCAGCAGAAACCAGCAGCAAAGGCACAGAGCAAGATGGGGAGTGGTGTGTCTGGGCTTTGTGCTGCACTTGAGTCAGGCTGTGTGCAGTTGTTGATGGCACAGCTCCCACACAGACACAGAAAGCAGCGTCTGGTTCATCTCAGTCTCAGCAGCAACTGTGTGGTGCCCTTCCTTGGCCTCAACACTTGGAGGGGTCCTGGTGCCCTCATCTACAGCACACACTGTACTGTAGGGATTCAGGTATCAGATGAGAACACTACTACCAGAGGTAAATAGGGTCTTGGCACCTTTTCTTCCATTGCGTGCTTTACCATCTCAGTGCACATCTCATGAGTGGGTGGAAAATAGGTAGCAATCAGAGCCTGCTCGTGAGCTGTGATCCTGAAACAAACAGCTGGCTCTGTCCTGCCGCTGCAGTCCTTGAGGAAGCACGGTGCTGCACTGCGCCCTTGGTCAACAGCAGCTGTTTCTCAGGAAACAGAGGTCAGTGCTATGATTGCCACACACTGTAAGCACTGTAGACCACAAGCAGTAAGGTAACATTTAGCAAGAGGACTTTATTTTGAAACAGAACGTTAGAACAAACTACGTGGAACACAAATCCCTGTTTGTGAGCAGTATCCAGGAAGCCCAATGATGCTGCCCCACATCGGTTAAGTTGCACTGTCCTCAGCTCCTGCTCTGGCAGGGGCAGCTGTCCTATGGATGCACTGAAAAACGGACTCACTCAGCTCTCTGGAAAGCTGTGGGCCAACTCCCTGTATCTGCGAAGCCTTGCCAAGATGTATGGCCACACCAGCTTGCAGAACAGTCTCTTTTGTGCAGATGGGCCATAAGATGGTGAGCTTCAAGCAACAACTGGCAGGGAGAAAGGTACTGTTCTGAGGTGCAGCTGCAGTGGGTTACTGCACTGTGCAGGAGTCGGCCAGGACACGGCTGCTAGCCTGGCACTTGCTGCAAACTATCCATGAGCTCAGGAGAGGGACACAGACACCACTGTGGAAGTCGGCAAATCAGCATTGGAACAGATAGTGCTGCTGTGGGAGACAGCATTCCCCAAAAGCCCTGTTTTATGCTATTCAGAACAGTCTTTGGAACCTTCTGCAGGATGAGGGTGGCTTGACGTTGACGTTGCTGTACAGCCCAACTTCCCCACCACGCTACCTTGCAGTTTTTCTGCATTCACTGACAGCAATCTGTGGTTTGTGGGCTGCACTCGTCTGTTCTAGAGAACATAATTTGAGGCTTGTTGGTGATGTGTGCTGAAATATCAGGTGTTGTAGGGAACAGCTGAACAGCAAGAGGCCAAGAAACCCTGCATACTGCCACCTGCCCAGGCATGGGGAGCTGCCAGGGCATGGGAAGCTTCACCAGGGAATGATGAAGCAAGCTTCCTGCCAACTGATTTAGTAACAAACAAAACCATAAAACGAGGAGCAACAAACAACGGGAAGCACCCATCTGACCTCAGCCAGGCTCAGTGTCTTGCCTGTCTGCTTCTGGCTCAGAAGCCAAACCATTAACTGCTTGAGACAGGTGTTAGCAGTGCCATGGGGTATCTTCAGTGCAGGATCTTGTCATCCTCTTTGGAAAGGAAGGAGAGTGCGCAGGAATCTCTCCTCACTCCTGCTGATCTGAACAGTTGGGCAGGAGAAGGAGCCATCAGCAGGGGTGCCACTGTGGCTTTGGCTCTGCTCTGATGCTGCAATGCAGGGATGAAATATTAATGTACCTTGTGGAAGGAGGGGTCAGCTTGTCCAGCACTTGGCTGCATGCTGCCTCAGTGTGTTTGCCAGCTGTTCAGCACGCATCTTCTCAACAGCACAAGCTCTACTCACCTCGCTGCTTCTGCAGCTGTAAGTGAATGCTGCCCCTGCCATATGTGGCCTCCCTGTCCCATCAGGGCATCGGGGAGCTGCCCTCTTCCCTTCTGCAGGAAGCAGATCGGGAGCACAAGATAGAGGCTGTCTGTGGTGGTCAGAGACAAAAGCCGTACCTGCTTTGGCTGATGCCGCTCTGGTCGCTGCTCCCTGGGCTGGGGCTGCTGCCTGTGCAGCGGTCTGTACAGCATACCTTTCAGGTATTTATAGAGGTTGCTTTTCAGGTGTAAGGGATTATAAGTAACTTCCACTTCTAAGCTGTTCAGGGCACTCTGCTTGGACAGAAAAAAGGCAATCAGATGTGCCAAGTGGAGGACTTATTATTAGTGGCTGTCTTTTTTTTTCTGGGGGAGCATTTTTTGCAGGGATGGCTTTGTTGTTTGGAGGAAAACCGTAGAATATATTGTCTGCTGAGAAGAATGTTTGGAGTGCTACATCATATTCCACCTGTCAGTGGACATTTTCACAGCTGTTCTCTCCTCTGTTCACCTGCTAAGACCTATAGCAAGAGCCCTGCCCTTCCTGACATCACCTGAAGCAGAGGCAGAAAACTCAGAAGAACATGTGGATGCACAGCATGAATTGCAGAAGTTTGAATCTATCAGAAGAAACAGAGATACCTTATGTGTTGATTTATCTTGTGTACAAAGGACCTACTGTAGTAAGGGACATAAATACATCTTCAGTAGCATTTGCATGTTCTGTGCAAGCAGGCTGACTATAAGCCCGATTCCCTGCTTCTATAGCTGGCATTTCTGCCACAGGTTTTTGTGTAGGGTCATCGATGACTTACCTCTATAGCACCCTGTACTCTCTCAGGATGCTCAGCAGAGAGGGCTGGGAAGGCTGATGGCATCAAGAGCTCTCTGACAGCCACTGGTTTGACAAGCAGAGTGGCAGAGTCAGAAGGGACAATGATGTAGTAGGAATGCACCACAATGTTCCAGCTTGGACAAGTGTTCTGTGGCTCATGTTTGGCCAAAAGCATCCACTTCCTTTTCTAAACAGCAAAAGCCAAAACCAACATGTAAAATGGGTAACAGCTGCTTCCTTCAGCACACTCACTGTGAGATCACTGCTACTACACAGCCACTGCATGGTGGCGGAGGAAAACCCAACTTTCTTCAATGAATGCAAGACAGTTCTTAAGAAAACATCCACATTTAATTTAAGACTTGTCAATAATGGAAAGCCCTCCACATCTCAAAGCCCTGGTTAACTATTTTTACAGTTAAAAATACTTGCCCAACTCCAGCCCTGATTTTGCACTTTCTAGCCCCATTTCTGATAGGCGAGAGTGCCTGTTTGATGTGTTGCAGGTTCTGTGCCATAGTCATGGTGACTGGAAGGACTTACAGGCCCAACCCTGGCACATGAGATGAAGCCATATACTTTGAACATATTTTCAGGCACAGGCTTGAAAGACCTTACTGGGTGCACACCAACAATTCCTTTCTGTGGCGATCCCTCCCCACGAGACTGCGATTTTTACACTCACCAAAAGACTGTGACATAGAGCATGGAAGCTGTGCTGGTTTAGCTCCAGTTCGTCCCAGTCCAGCTGCCAGCAGCTCGTGGGCTTGATGATGAAAGGCAGTCCGTACAGTACAGATTCACAGACCCCTTCAGACTTCAGAGCTCTGTAAACAAACAGCTCGTCTTAAGCACAGCAAGCGTGAAACGGCCAAGAAGACTCCGCAGGGGGAGATGAGCTCAAGCAGCCGTGGTTGTAACAGCTGCAATCCTGCTACAAACAATATCTGTAGCCACAATGAAGCCCAACTGAAGTAGAGAAAAGTCCAATTGCAGTGGAAAGCCTGCAGGGCTTTGTTGCTGATGGACACTGAGTTTGGCACCCTCCAGCATGCTGCCAGGTTCCACTGTATTTCTTTGGTCAGGAGTATGCCCTGGAGCATATTCAGTCTTCACACATTTTGAATACAAAGCAGACTAGTAATTTGGCCTCTTGGGCAATAGATCACCCTGGCAGTTACATCTCTCCCTAAGTGATTTTAGCATATTATGGTTTTCCTTCCCTTCAAATGCTCCTGCACACAGCTAGCATCCCACTTTAAGGTCCCTTCCGACCCAAGCTATTCTGTGATTCTGTGACTCACAATTACTAAGACCCTTCAAACAGTGACGAGCTGAGAATCATTTCAGGAACAACCATACAGAAAGAAGTTCAAAAATCACACCACATTTTTACTAAAAACAAATCTTCCTGTTATTTTCTGTGCCTACCAGCAGAGCCTGCTGATGGGAAAAGAAGACAAATTCTTATCTGCAGTCCCGCAGAACTGTGAAGCTTTCACTGCTTTTTTGCCTAATAGTCAAGTAAAGAGATCAAGCTCTAGCAGCCAGTTAATTGCTGCAGCCTCATTTAGGTAGTTCTTTCACTACCTAAAGCATATATGGAACAATGGCCACAACCTGAAGGGCTTCACCCTGGAAGGAATCAACTGTTGCATGAATAAAATCTATGCTTTTAAACTCATGAAGAGCTAGCATTATGGTGACATCTTTTTAGACTTTGCACACCTGCCAGCATGTATGGGATGTGCAAATGCATCCTGCCAAGAGGTACAGCTGCTGGGAATGTTTTAGCCCAGAATTTTCCTTGCTCTTTGAGTCCCAGGCACTTTATGTTGACATTTCTGACCCCTAGTTGAAATTGCACAGAAAGCATGAACACTGTTATACCAGCATTCCAGCTATCGAGCAAAAGATGCAACAGCACTTACTTTACAACCTGGAGTTTATACAGCATCGCCGCTGGCCAGGCTGTCATCTGGCAGGGTGAGTTTAAATCAGCTGTTCTCAGGGTGCCATCCGTTGTCCCAGAAAGCAGGGCTGGGTCGAGCAATCTTTCTTGCAAATCACACTTCAGACACACTGGGAGAGGGAGATGGGTTTAGATTGGTGGAAACAGCATTGCGTAGCACACGACATGCTCAAGCCACTTACAAACAATAAGTTAATATTATGTAGCAACTGCAACTATGGAGTGAATAATAAAATAACAAAAATCCCTGTCTGGAAGTGACCCACAAGGACTTTTACTCCAGGCTCTGCTCAGGACTACCTAAAAATCAAGCCATGTCTCCCTGGAAAAACAATGATAAATTCTGTGAAACAAGGCAACAAGTTTTGCCACTGGATAAGCTGTCATCACGTAGTTTGGGGAGAAATACTCCATGCTGAAGATAGCAACTCTACTGTCACAGGATGTACAGCTGCATACGATTTCTCTGGCCTTCCAAAGAGTTTTTCAGTATGGGAAGGTGAAAACAACCTGCTGTAACTTGGTTTTGTCACTAATTATAACATTATATATATATATATATATATATATATATATATATAATAACATCATGTTCTGCTGGAAGAGCACATGCAGATTGCCACGGCAGCACAATGGTGGCAACACAGCCAACAAACCCTTATGGGAAGCATCTGTGTCTGCTTACTTACCTGAGTGTTAGGAATTGTTAGGAATTTGGACTTACAGGGGAAAAAACACATACACACAAAAATCCTCAAACACCAATAGATAAAAATATGTGCCGAGCCCCTTTTAAAAACAACCTTTATTTAAGTGCTCTGGCATGGACCCATATCATCAAGCATAAGGAACATAATTTTAGAGCCATAAAGCTGAGACAGAAGGTCTCTGGCACTCAGTAAGGCCCCTTTTACTTTGACCCAGTGGCCATAAAGTCACATCCTCTCCAAAGCACATGTTTGCTGCAGAATGGAGGTGAACTGTAGCATCAACAGTCATGGGACACACCAACCCTGACACACACTGTGAGCAGGTGCCTAAGAGCCTGACGCAACAGAAACTATGGAGAGCTTCCAGTGTCACCCCGAGACCTTACTTGAGTCTAAAAATGAAGAGGAACTTGTCCAGGACAGGCCTGGATAATCGTTAAGGTTGTGGGAGTCAGGAGCTCTCTGCAGAGAGGGAGAGAAAATGCCATACTTAGGGTTGGCTTGGGTGCAGTGCCACAGCTGAGGCCTCCAGACGGAAGAAGGAGATGCAGATGTTCCCTCTCTGAGCCACAGTCATGGAGCCACGTTTTAAACAGCATCTCCAAGCTGATGACATTATCCTCTATGGTTTGCAGATCAATGTCCATTCCAAGGATTGCAATATCTGCAGGGAAACACGGGGAAATGCACGCAGACATATTTTCAGTCATAAAAATGAACATTCTTCTGCATTTTGCACTGCACTTTACCCCTCTAGCTCTTCAAATGCCTTCAAACAGAAATCACACAAATCTCAGCACAGCACTGCGACACCTGCCCTCTTAGAAGAGCTTTGCTATAAGCTGAAGGTTTGTAAAAGAAATCAGAGAAACTGCTAAACAGAAATGCTACTGTAGTTAGGAATTTTGTAGAGTGACATACTACTCCTCGTAAAGAAGATGAACGTTGCTTTGCAATGCAGACACAACTAAATTGCTAAACACCATCAGTACTAGGAGCAGCTAGACACAGAACAGAAGCAAAACTTGACCTGGAACTGAAAGATGTGAAATGAAAGGATGTGGTTCAGTACATTACTGCTGAAGTGCTGCTTGGTAACAGCAATCACAAAGCAGGAGATCTTTGCAGATAAAAATACACAATTCTTCAAAATAAATTAAAAGGAGGTGTTAACAAACAACAACAACAACAACAAACCCCATAACACTCCCAAATAGTAACCCAAAGTGGTGTCAAAGAAGCTGTCATAAAGTCTGGCATATTCAATTAATTTAAAAAAGATAAGAAGTTGGAAAAAGTGGGAAAAAACAGAGTCTGATAACTAAGTTGCAAAACGTGCATGATGTGTCTGTAACACAGCCTTTGTAACCACAGGAGAAACAGCCTGGTAGCATCAATGGTGCACAGAACTGAGGTGTGAAACCAGTATTCCAGGACAAGGAGCGGGGAGCAGGAAAAGCCCTTTGTTGCAAATGTCTATTAGTTCAGCTGACAATTGAAATGCAGCTCTATGTTCATGTGCAATGGGAAATCTTTTCCTGATGCATCTGTATTTACGGGTTGCAAACATAACACTGCGCATCCTCTCCTGCATTAAAAAAAATGAGATGGAAATTTATTAACCTCCCCTACATAATGAATAGTATAAAATCGATTAAAGGGCTAAAATAATGACTGTAAAGTAATTCCTCAGCTGTCTGCAAACTGCAACTCGCAGTGTGGCCATCAGATCACGATGGCCAACTCACTGCTTCCCCTTGCAGCCCTGAGGGAGGCACTGGGTTCACGCAGGCTGTACTTCTGCAGCCCCCCCCCACCGGAGGTGCCTCACACTGCCTTTGGTGCTGAGAGCTTTTCCTTTTCAAGTCCCAGTCTGGCTGCCCTGGGCTGCAAGGTCTTTTTTTTTTTTTTTCCTGTAGCAGCTCTTGTATACGTATGTATCACAGCATCACAGCATCACAGAATGGCAGGGGTTGGAAGGGAGCTGCAGAGCTCATGGAGTCCAACCCCCTGCCCAAGCCGTTCCTACAGCAGGTCGCACAGCTCGGCATCCAGGCAGGTCTGGAACATCTGCAGAGCAGGAGACTCCACCACCTCCCTGGGCAGCCTGTTGCAGTGAGCAGTGGGACCATAGAGACACTTTGGGACCCATAGAGACACGTTGAGACCCATAGAGACACATTGGGACCCATAGAGACACATTGGGACCCATAGACTCCCCCACCTCCCTGCAGCCTGTTCCAGCGCTCCTCCCCTCACTGCACAGCCATTCCTTCACACATTGGTGCAGAACTTCCTATGCTGCAGTTTCCGGCCGTTTTCCCTTGTCCTGTCTCCACTCCCCACTGAACAGAGTCTGGCCTCGCCATGCTGCCCCCCACACCTCAGATATTCACAGACCTGGATCAGGTCCCCTCTCAGTCTTCTTTTCTCCAGGCTGAACAGACCCAGTTCACTCAGCCTTTCTCCATAGCAGAGATGCTCCAGGCCCCTCACCATCTTGGTGGCCCTCCGCTGGACTCTTTCCTGTCTGTTTTGTACTGGGGAGCCCAGAACTGGACACAGGGCTCCAGATGAGGCCTCAGCAGGGCAGAGCAGAGGGGGAGGATCACCTCCCACCGTGCCTTGTCCCAGTCTTCTCAATGCTTGTGGAAATTCGAGTTGCTCCCTGGAGCAGTGCTGGAGGATACCCCAGGCGGAGGAAATCCCTCACTGTTCTCTGGAGACAGCTCCACGTGAGCAGTTATCACCTGTCAGTCTCTGGCCCGATGGTAGGATTCGAGTTCCAGTTTCCCTGCAGAGTGCACTGATGTGGAACGTGCACTTGGAGAGCCTGCTGGCTGTGCTTCAGCTGTGAGAAATCCATAGTTTTCTTAGGCTTCGCTGATGCAGATGGCATCAGCAGTACAGAAGACAAAGCACCCGGAAATTGTGTCATTCAATTTGACAAACAACGTGTACAGGTGACAAGGGGAATTACCTGTATTTTGAATGACAGTGTTTTGGGGCTGGTAAATATTCTAGCTTTTTACTCGGTAAATATAAATATAAATATCTATATATATATGTATTACATTTCTCTAATGCATATGTAACCACTTACACATCTTAAGTTAGCACAATAGATGGCAACTGTAAAAATAAATTCATTGGATTCACTGTGTCTGCAGGAAGATTGGGGTGGGATGCTGACCCCTATGTGTGATGGCTGCAGAAGTCCTTGAATGCTGGGTATGCAGCACCATTTATTGGCTAGCTGTCTGCAGAGAGCAGATAAAAAAGGTTCCTGGGCCTTGCAGCAGATGGACTGCGTCCATAAAAAAGGTATCGGTGCTTTAGCTTCAGTGCTTGTTTTTTGCTTTCTCAAAAGACAGAGCCAGCATCTCATAAATATTAGCTGCCATTTGCAAATGGTTTGGCAACATCCAGACGCTTTAAGTGTTCATAATGGGGTGGAGGAAAGAAAGACACAGCAATAATTCCCGTCTTATCCATTAGAGATCAGTTCACTGCATCCCACTGATTACAGCCACACACTACTCCCATTGCAAAAGCCTTATATATTGGTCTCCTTGTGGGATTTATAGTCTTTGTTCCAGACTGCAGTCTGCTAAGCACTAATGTTCTATCACTGAAGAAACACCATCGGTTTGGTCGCCATCCCACAGAAGATTTGCTTTGCTGTTCTGAAAACCCAATCCTCACTTCTTGTCAGATGGTCTTCATGTAGAATTGCTACATTCTATATCTGTTTATTTTTTCACTTCAGATATTGAAAAGGGCTGCACAACTTCACTTTCAGAAACAACAGTGGGAGTTTGCATGCTAGAGCAGTCCCGTGGTCAAGAGGCAAAGAACATCTCATTTTTTGGTGACTTCTTTCTCAAGGTCTCCCTGCACAGCTCTGTGCAGCATCAGCACATTGCAAAGCCCTGCCAATAATGCACCTCACCTAAGAAGTCAGCATCTGCAGCCACCTGAAATGATCCCTTCTGTCCATATGGACTAGAGCAGTGTTTGCTAAGAACACCTCAGCCTCAGAGCTGTGGGCAACAGTTTCTTCAGAACCGTTTTGTAACTCACAGTTCTGGTGCCCTTGAGGCTCAGACATACTGAAGTAATTGTAAAGCCATGTCAGAGTGAAGAGCCTTGGTTCTCTTCCTTGTGACCCAGAGGTGGTGGTGCTGATCAGGTAAAACAGACCTGCCCTTCTGGCAGCAATGAGGAGAGCTCTCTCCAAAGCCCCTGGTCCAAGCAGGCAGCCTAGAATAAGCAGCTCAGCCTCTCTTATGGTGTCCTTCCTTTCCAGGAAGAAAGATTTCAGCAGGTAGGAAAAAGCCTGCTGTGTGTCTCAGAACTTGGTTATAAAGCTCAGTACTGGATTAAGTCTAGTCAGCAGGCTAGTGGGAAGCAGAGGTGGCACAGAGCAATCGTTGCCTGTGGCAAAATGCATCTGGTATGTGCTATGAGGAGGGAAAAGCAGCAAAGCTCCTGCTATTCAGGAGTTACTTTATCAGCCTCGAGAAAGAGCTGAAGTAACTGAAGAGATTTGAAAGTTAGATAAAAAGCAATATAGAAAATAAAAGTGGCACTGTATGCACTGTACAGGATTCTGCCAGTTAACTGCTGCAGTACAGGACTTCTGGGTACCACCTCACAGATTTATGGAGCTCAGCATCATTTGCTGTATAACAAAAGGCTCGTAACAGCACCTCATAGTAATTTCTTGCTTTGAATTTCTCATTACTATAGCTTAAATTCTTTCTGCTGAAAACTCTGAGATTAGTGGAAGCATTCTATAAAGACACAGCCAGGAAAAACAGCACCTAGGGCCTGAGGTGAACTGCCTCTTTCATTAATGAAACACGGGGTCATGTATGCAGTGGGCAGCACCAAAAGGAATCTGTGACCTGCCTCAAACAGTCCCAACCCCTGCTCTGCCACGGGACCAGAAATGTACCACTGCAACCTGGAAAGAACAGCTAGAGGCAGTCAAGGCAGCAACATCCAGCGCTGCTTATCACTGCATAGAAAAGTGCTGCCATTGCTGGTAACTGGCCATGCTCTAACTCTGCAAGGCACCGGGCCCAGGTTTATGGAGCTTGTTATCAACCTGCTGTGAGAACCTGCTGTGTGAATCAAGGCTCGTTGGTCTGGACTTTAAGTGTGAATTAGCAGCAATGGCCTTAAAATGGAGACCTGGACTGAGAAATAGAAGCTGCTGGCTATGAGGAACTCATTGATGAGTGCTTTTACTGTTTACTCAACAAGTATAACTTTAAGAGCCTGGGAAAAGCTGCCTTAAGCATCGGAAAAAAAAAAAAAAAAGGGGAAAAAAAAAAAGCAGCAGCAAAGCAAAGACAACAGCGACAAAAAAAGCTAATCAACAGTACATTACTTGATGTGGTTTGGAAATGTAACTCCTCCAGGCATACTGGAGTATGCAGTCTGGGGGCAGAACCTGAAGGTTAATGCTCAGCAGTATGAGTGTCTCAGCGTGTGCTGTTCTCACAAATTCTGCACTTACTCTCTTTAATTCCTCAATAAAGCTCTACTGCACAGGAGAGAGAGAGAGAGGTAAAGAGAATCAAACCTCTTTAGTAAAGAGAATGAAACCTCAAGAGAAGAAGTGCATGAAATCTACATGCTAAGTCTACCCAAATGCAAGAAGGCACCCTGAGAAATGCTGTGGTACGAGTTTATTGTTGTTCTCCAGTCTCAGCAGCTCCCACTTGAGTGAGTGACACCAAATGGCACAAAGGAAAATGGTAGGTATTGGACAAAGGCAAGAAGCAGTGCTGTCCAAAGCCATGAGATTTGCAAGTACTCACCACTGCTGCTGGGCTCTTCTGCTGGTGTGCACTGTTCCACGTCCTCTGGCTCCAAAAAGTCTCTCTTCAAAACCTCAATGACTTGTATTCTTCTGAGACTCACAAGGTCTACATCTTTTAGCTTCCTTTCCAGCTGCTCAACAATTTCTTTACCTGACTGGCTCGTCAAAATTGTGATCTGAAACACAAATCACAGTGCAACAGCTGCCTCTGACTCTACTCCTCCGTTGGTAAGCAATGATGTTGGGCTGCCTCCTGTTTGAATAAGGCGCCAATTCGATGGAAGAAGCATATAATCTGTTTGTAAAGAAGACCTAAACACGTCGCTTTTTTTAGCCTTAGCTCTTGTGTGAGCTGCATGTAAAGGGCAATGAGAGAGACAATGTATGCATAGGAGGGCTGCTCCCTAAGCTATCCTGAGGGAAAGCACCACTTCCCATTACAGCACCAATCCATATTTCAAGTAGATCAAATCTGGCTGTCTAACTTAATAGGAATACAGATGTGTATATCAATACTAAAACGTGTTTCCATAGCAAAGAACATCTTCTCTTTCCAAATGCATCTCTGGTGTTTGGCTCTGAAGTACTGAAAAAGAAGGATTGTGGTCTCCTTTTGGGATATACTGAAAATGGTTAACAGGGACTGTCCTTGAAGTGGAGGGAAGCTGAACTGTCTACAAGAGACTGTCTTCTGCTGAGCTATAGACAAACCATTTGTTACACTAATACACCTTTATCTAATTAAAACCATGGATGCATTTCATCTACAGACTATCACATCCCCTTTGCCCTTTTCAGAACCTGAGACACATAAGCAAAGGCCAGTGAGAGGCCAGGAGAGATACGTCCCTCAAAAAAAGCTACTGTGACTTCTCTTCACATTACTACACTTCCTCAAAATAATCTCTTAATGCTAGTATACAACCGTACAAAAAAAACAAACCAAAGTCTGCTGGGGACTTGAAAAATGTTTTCCATCCTAATGCAGACTGCCCATGTTTCCTGTCCCCATTGCTGTGGCTTCACTGATGCTCCTGCTTTTGTCCTTCTGAAGTCATGAGACTTCCATCCCATCTTCCATGAGACTCCCTCTGTTTACAAGCAACAAATCTAGGAGGGCATCTTTCCTGCTCGGCTCTCCTGGCACCTGTACCAGAGACAGCTTGTTATCGATGTATCGATGTGCACAAACACCCGAAAGGAGGGTGCAAAGAGGATGGAGTCAGGCACTTGTCAGTGGTGCCCAGTGCCAGGACAAGAGGAAATAGACAGAAACTGGAATACAAGATGTTTCATCTAAGCATCAGAAAGCACTTCTTTACTGTGCAGGTGATGGAGCACTGGCACTGTGCTTTAAAGCCTCCCTCTGGATGTGGCCCTGGGTACCCCTGCTCCAGCACAGGAGATGGACTAGACAACCTCCAGAGGTGCCTTTCAACCTCAACCATCCCATGATAGACCGAAAGGAAAATCACCACCATCTTCCCACTGTTGTCTTACCTCAACAGAGCTATTTGCTGAGCCTCCTGCTGCTGTGTGCCTGCTGTATTGTTTGAACTGCTGCAATCCATCCTGCACGGCCTGTACCACTCCATGTCCCCCCTGGGGGAAGCAGCCTTCTCTTGACAGTGAGCGGAGCTCTGAAATACAGGCTTGAACTCGTGCAAAGTTCTCCTTCAAGTGCTGCAAAACAAAACTCAGTGACATCGGAAGACTGGAAATGTCAAAGTTATCATAACTGGTTTTCCATGATGTGCAAAGAAGCTTTTGCATTACCTGCAGTGAGATGAGACTGGGGTCAGGAGTTTTGTACTTCAACGTGGCTTTGTAAAGCCATGAACAGTGATGTGAATCTAAACCAGCTGACTGCAGCAGCACGCATGAATGTTCCCCACATTATCAGCTGTCTACGTTGCCCACTGCTAGCCAAAATGCTGCAATTCTGGCCCTCTCCTCTGACTGGATAATACAGAGGCAGAACTTGCAATGATGAATGTGAGCACAGAAATACCTGGATAGTCTGGTAACCCCTGACAGTTACAACAGGTCACCACTGCCATATCCATAGTCCTTGCCATATCCATAGTCCTTCACTTATCAGACTCTGGCCCTCTGGGACATGCACACAAATGCTTGGGGTCAGACTGCACCAACATGCTCAGGAGGTGGCTCCACACACCCTTGGGTAGCAGGTCCAGAGCTGACACCAAAGGGAACAGCCTCAAATGTGTCCTTTATCATTCTTATGGTATCATTCCATACAGCAGCTGTGTGAGGGGAAAGAACTGCAGAAAGCGATGGGGTTTTTCCACAGGACTTCTTCTCTTGGGAATGCACGACTGGGCTGCTGGTATGACCCAGTAAGACGTGTGTTAAGCTTTCCTAATTCTGTATCTGCACATGCACCACAATGATTCCCGAAAGAGCAAATCATAGAATCATAAAATAATTTGGGTTGGAAGGGACCTTTAAGATCATGTAGTTCCAACCCCATTGCAATTGGCAGGGACTCCTACAGGTGACCAGGCTGCCCACAGCCCCATCCAGCCTGGCCTTGAATGCCTACAGGAAGGGGCAGCCACAACCTTCCATCAAATGTTGATGGAAGGTCCTGCTTTAAAAAGGAGCTACCAGAGCAAGTGTTAGAAGACAAAATATATCCCAGAGTTGTCATTTGTAAATGTTTGATTCCTTCAAGCTGCTGCACCAGGGTCAGCTGGTTAGACTCCTAATGGAAGATGAACATCACGCATGCACAGATTATTAACCTCATGGCTCCACTATGCTTCCTGTCGTTTTTGTGTACTGGAGAATACTGGGTCATATTCTCTCTGCCTGACTTAAATTACCTACAGGCCATGGCTGCCAAACCCTTATCTCACACATCACAGTGAAGAATGATAACGAATGATAGCAAAACTATTTGTAGCAATACAAAGCACTGCTGCTAGAAGTCACGTTTATTCAGCAGCTCCTGAGCATTATGGCTTACAGCACGGTCTCTCAGGATGTGCAATGCACCACGTGGGCAAAGGTGTGATCATAGGCAGCTCAGAGGACTCTGCAAACAGGGTGGAGCAGAAAGGTGGGGCGACCCAAACCTCTCTTTGGAAAGGTGATGAGCCGGTTTAAAGCAAGTCACCACGCTTTGTACTGGCTGTACTCTAAATGCAGTAAATGCCTGAACCATTATCTCAGCTCTTCTGTGGGCTGGTAACCATGGGTACATGCACAGAACAGGGAGCCACAACGCCCTTCACAGCGCTGTAACAAAATTCCCTGCAGTTCAGATGCCTGCCCTGTGATCTTGGGAGGCGGCTGCAGCTCACAAAGGTGCAGAGAAGCTCTCTCAGCTCCAGTATTGCTCCTGACTGTGTCAGAGCAGGGCTCAGCTGCTGGGCAGCCAAAGTCCACGTACTTGACTCCCTGACACCCACAGAGCTGCATTTTTTCTGCATCTGCACAGTACTTCAAATGTGAACTTGGGCAGGTGTAAGCAAGCTGCAGTTTCAACTCTGGAACATGCCTGGGACATAAGCTTGCAAACACCAACTGGGATGGCTAACTGCATTCTAACTA
Source organism: Tetrao urogallus (assembly GCF_951394365.1). Lineage (NCBI taxonomy): Eukaryota > Metazoa > Chordata > Aves > Galliformes > Phasianidae > Tetrao > Tetrao urogallus. Next base: position 71,055,636 of record NC_136817.1, read on the forward strand.
CACCCCTCTTCCAGTCAAATGACACTCAGCTCAGTGCCAAAGGCGCTGAGATGTGTCTCGCCATGTGATATTGCCCCTTTGTTACACAACTCCAAAGACTCACAGTTTCACAATGTGCAGCAAAACATTTTCATCTGCACCACTGTGCTACTTCCAGAGAAAAAGTACCAAAACCAGGGAACAAACCTGGCTACAAGCCAGGGGAGCACTTCCTCCCATCTCCCTTCACACGTCATACCCTCACTCGCTTCACCTTCTTAATCTGACTGTCCTGCACTGGATGTCTTTCTCTTGTTTCTTTTCCACTACTTTCAGTGATGCTCTGGATGCAGTGCTGGTCTGCTGCCCACCTTCTAGGAAAACTGTGGGAACAGCACCCGTCGGGTGGAGGTGCTCCCAGTCCTTACTGACCTGTACATCTAACATTTCTGTCCCTTTAATGATCACTTCCCCACATGTCAACATCTGCTGTCCTCCGTGGTATTTACTTTAGTTCTGGTCTTTCTCCCTTTGGCATTACCTCCCCCTTCCCAGGGACTTGGTGGCGTTTGGCTTCTACAGGTGAACAGTAGGAACACGTGCCTTAAGGGCACTCCTAGGTAAGACCAAGAAAAGGGCAACCTTGTATGACACTTCCTTATGTACTCTCCCAGCCTCTCTTTTCAGCTCTGGAGGTTTTCTGACCTCATAAGATTTGCCTAATAAACAACCTTCGACACAGCTCTATCTTGGTTTCTCATTGAGAACAAGCAAGCTGTTCTCTAGCTAGATCAGAAAATCATCAGCAGTACATGTTGTTGGCAGAACAGAAAAAGAAATGGAGCCTCAATATTTCTAGATGAGGGCGAAATGCAACAGATATTTAGCAGACAGATATAAATCTGCTCCTGTTATCAGAGGCTGCAGAGGAACAGATTATTAACAAAAATAGATCCATCAAAGATAGCCATCCTACTGTACTTTACTGTCCTAAATACAAAAAAAGACAGGGGTCTCCTGGGTCCAGCAGGGGGCCACACAGATGACAAAGGGCCTGGAGCATCTCCCTGCGAGGAAAGGCTGAGCGAGCTGGGCCTGTTCAGCCCTGAGAAAAGAAGGCTCGGGGATGATCTTATTAACATCTATGAGCATTTTAAGTGTGGGAGTCAAAGGGATGTGGCCAACCTCTTTCAGCAGTCTGTGGGGACAGGACAAGGGGAAACAGCCATTATCTGGAGCACAGCAAGTTCTGCACCAATATAAGAAGGAACTTCTTCCCAGTAAGGACGATGGAGCACTGGAACAGGCTGCCCAGGGAGGCTGTGGATTCTCCTTCTCCAGAGAATTCAAGACCCGAGAGATAGCTCAGCAGGTAGAACTAAGCAAAGCTGGGGAGAAGGGAGCAGGTTTTCCTCCTGCAGTCATAGAGTCCATGCCTGGAGCCACGGGGTCCCGCTCCTACCAGTGGTGTGCAGCACTGCTCAGGTCTTTGGCTGAGAACTGCCTGCACCACAGCACAAACTTTGCCAGCAAGTCTCAGAGGAACACAACATGATGGCAAAAGAGTTGATGGCGTTACCAAGCAAGCAGGAAGAGGCATTTTTAGCCCACCATACAGCATTGCTGAGGATGGTACCGAAATGTAGCATGAAATCTCAGTGACCACATTCTGAATCGACTTTGAAGAAGCCAGAAGAGTGAATACAGATAAGGGCTTGGGAGCTAAGGGGCTGTAAAAATGTGTCACACTTATATTTTGCTCTCTTCCATTTTCCAGTTAGAAGATCACAAGGAAAGCTATTTGAGGAAGAAAGAATATGGTACAAGCAGGTTCTTCAATCTAACCAAAAGAGGAAATACATGAACAAACCCCTGGAAGCAAAAGCCAATAAATGCAAATTAGTTACCAGGTGCAAGTTTCACAGTGACGATTAACTAATGGGAGAAATAATTAACAGAAGTAGCGCATTCTCCATCTTGTAATCTGCATCAACGACCTGAATGTAGGGACAGGGTTCACCTCCAGCAAGTTTGCTGGTGGCACAGAGCTGAGGGAAGTGGCCAGCACACCAGAAGGCCATGCTGACATTCAGTGAGACCTGGGCAGGCTGCGAGTTGGGTGGAGAGGAACCTGCTGGGATTCAACATAGGCAGCACAGGGCCCTGCACCCGTGGAGGAGCAGTCACAGAGCCTGCAGGCTGGGAATGGGCTGCTGGAGAGGAGCTCTGCAGAGAAGAACCTGAGGGTTTTGATGGCCAATGGCTGACCACGAGCCAGCAGTGTCTCCTGGTGGACACGAAGGCCAATTGGACTCTGGAGTGCATGCAGAGAGTGTGGCAGCAGGGCAGGGAGGTGCTCGGCCCCTCTGCTCTGCCATGGGGAGACTACATCTGGAGTACTGGGAACTGCTTCATTGGGGTGGGTGGACTGAGGAAGCTCCAGAGGAGCCTTGCAGCCCCCAATGGTTATGTGACCGTGTGACTCTTGGAGAAGTACAGCAGTACAGAAGGGAACAGTACAAAAACTCATTTATGCACAAGAGCAACTTCACGGATTGAAAACATGAGACTCCTCCTTACAAACATCATTCTTGCAGAAAACTGACCTCTTCCATTAAGTCTATGAAGCTTTGCTCTTTGAGAATGATTAATTATTTAGACACAAATGAGCAGTAAATCAGAACTTCCTTCACTGCACTCATGTTTGTGAGATCCCAAGGGACATAATTTCACACGTACCACAAAGGGAAGCAAACACTCCTGCTGGTTCTGCACCAGATAGAGGCTCAGCAAGGGAATGCGGCAGGGACCTGTCAGACTGCATGCCAAACACAGAGAGTTTTCCAGGGCTTCGGAGAGCACAGAGCAAGTGTTGGCCCAGGAAGGTGACGTGACGTCCACAACGAGGATCCGCGACGGCTGCTGGCTGCACGCTTTAGGAGCTGGAAACGTCCTCCGTGTTTCTGAGAGTAATCTTCTGGAATTCATGGCTTCTGTGCGCCGGCAGTGGATGAGCACTTATCCGTCAGCATCTGAGCAGAAAAAGCAACAAACCATAGCAAAGAGTGAGACTTCCCATTCGCCAGAAAGTGACCTGAGATCACAGCAGACAACGGCAAATTGCGCTTCTGTGCCTTTCCGCACAGCATTTGTCCGCAATATAAACCCACACAAAGGAAAAGGAAAGTGCATAAAGTCAGGAAAAAAAAGGGCTCAACTAGAAAATAAAGAAGCACAGAAAATATGCAGATGTAATGGAGGCAGTCAAAAATATTGCTAGCAGAGCTCCCCCGGCCGGTGGGTGAGCTGTGTGACACCACCCCCCCGCACAGCTCAGGTTCATGGCAGGAAATCTCCAGCACAGCAGTGATCTCCAGAAGCTGCTGAGTAAAACTCGGAACTTGCTGCTCCCGTTTCTGCAGTGGCTGTATAACTGCCCATACATTTCAATATGAACTGGGACAAATTCCTCTTTCTCGTGGCTGCGCAACCCCCCAGAAGTTTCTCCAAATCTTGAAACTGCCCCTCGTGTGCATGGCAAGGCTCTGGTCAGACTCCAGGGCTGTGTGCATGGCTCCTAACTGGTGTGCTGTATTCAGCCACGACGTGCAGCTCTCCTCTGTTTGCCAAGGAGAAAAGCTGCGTATCTCTGACTGCCCCCAGAACTTCACAGTAAGAAATTCTGCAGGCCTTGAAAACAGCAAGAAATGCATTTCCATCTGACTGAGGCGTCATCAGAACAACAACTGTATCTCTGGGCTGCTTGTCAGTGATGGCAAAACAGAGAGGTCACCAAGTTCATTTAAAAACTGGGGCTAACAATTCAGAACTGGTGGAAATGTTTTCTCTTTCACATGCAAATGTGCACACGTTGCTGTGACTGGTGATCTGACACAACATACTGGAAAGTGAAAAGCTGTCGGACACCATTTCAATCACTGTCTCTCCTGCAGCTGTGCAATATGCTGTAGAGTTTACTAAATTACATCACTGATTCTGGAAAAACATTGGGCTGTCTGTATTTATTTGTGTGAAGATTTGTGTCTCTGCAAGCCACCAGCGCCTCCTCAAACAACGAAATAAATCCCACAGTCATCCCACAGTCACAAATGCACAAAAGTTGGTGCTTCGGTTTGCCTTCATTTCAGACGGAGAACGGAGCCCCGATGCAGAAAAACGCTCCATTTTCCTGGCTGGAAATGAAGTCTCTCATTCTCGACAACCTCACAGCACTGCGCTTGTTTTAATCCGCCTCAGTTAAATGGACCCTCGGCAGCTGCAGGCTTTGTCAGCTGAAGGAGCTGCATCTCTTCACGCTGTGCTGCCTCAGCCTCTGCTGGCACTGCTCCCAGTGCCACGTGCAGCTCTGCGCAGCGCCTGACGCACAGTGGGAGCTGCCATCGCCCACAGCTCTGCTCTGCTGGGCCGCGCTGGGCTGGGGAATGGAAGAACTCTGCACAACAGCCTGCAGTTCGTGGCAAAAAATCATTGAAATAGCAAATAATGGACAGGGAGCCTCACCGAAGGCACTGCGCCGTGATTCGGTGTGCTGAGTGACCTCCAGCGCTACCTCCAGCATCTGCTGTGACGTCAACTTACTGCTTAATGAAACAGAGCTCGTTAACTGCCACGGCTAATTGCTGAGGTTAATACACATTCCGCTCAATGCAGGAAGACATACGTTTTTCAAGGGCAGAAAGAAAATGCCATGTTGGGAGAGCTGTGGTTACTGACAACACTCTGTTGTTGCGCATCATCCCGTGAGCCACGTTTGCTTCACTCATGCAAAGCCGTCAAACAATATCCAAGTCCACAGGAGCGTGAGTGGGAGCACTCGAGATTGCAGAACATGGAAAGGATCAATCTCAGTCTTCTTTCTAAGGTATAAGGAAGTAAAATGCTCGGATTTGCTTTATTCTACATGGGAAGGAAAACCCCACAGAAATGTGAATGAGTTTAAGTGAATAATGGCATAAAGGGTAATGAAGCCCAAAGGACTCACTCTGACAGTGGTCTGTTTACAGAGAAGCAGACAGTGAAACCAAGAAAACCTCAAAATATGATACTAATGAGTACAAACTGTTGGCAAGGACAAGCATAGAGAGTGGAGAACAGAAGGCACCAACAGTGACAGCCAACAGGTCTAAGAAACATTAAAACTTCCCTACGCTGCAACAGAGGAAAAGACAAACTGGAATTAGTATACATCTGGTATTAATTTATAAGCATAATATTTGATTTAACTAAGCAGGAAAAGTGTTCAGTCAATATTTTGATGTGCATTTAGAAAAATGTACTGATGACTAATTAGTCTTTCTGCCATACGTGGCTACAGAGGACACTACGTGCAGCTGCAGTTTATCTGCCATGCCTGGACAGGAAGACATTCATTTATTACGGTTCTACTTGTACTTAATGGTCTTTTCCCACCATGATGATTCTGTGGTTCTATTTAAAAAGGTCAGCACGAACAGAAGAACAAAAGCAAAATACAGGAAGAGTTAGCAAATAGTCAAGCTGCTGAAATTATTCAAGATCCTATGCATCAGGAGAACACCATCACAGAATGCCCTGGGTTGAAGAAGACCACAATGCTCACCTCGTTCCAACCCCCTGCTGTGTGCAGGGTCACCAAGGGACACACAGGGATACACAGATCCCCATAGAGACAAATGGGTCCCCCCATAGGGATACACAGGGACCCACAGATCCCCTTAGAGACCCATAGATCCCTCACGGGGACACACAGATCCCCACAGATCCCCATACAGACCCAGAGATCCCCATGCAGATCCATAGAGTCCCACTGAACTACAGAACGGCTTGGGTTGAGAAGGACCACAGTGCTCATTCCAACCAGCAGCCCAGGCTGCCCAGAGCCACGTCCAGCCTGGCCTCGAATGCCTGCAGGGACGGAGCATCCACAGCCTCGTTGGGCAACCTGTTCCAGTGCCTCACCACCCTCTGGAGGAAAAACTGCCTCCTGATATCCAACCTAAACTCCCCTGGCTCAGTTTAAGACCGTTCCCCCTTGTCCCACCACCATCCCAACGCCCGGCCGCGGGCGGTGGGGGCAGCAGGGAGGGCGGGGACTCTGGGGGCTGTGGGGACTCGCCACGCGCCACACGGGGCCGGCCTGTGGCAGCAGTGTGAGGCGCTGAGCCGGGTCAGCACGCCGGGCTGGGGCACAGGAGCCCCGCGCGGAGCTGCGTAGGATACCTGCACCGCCGTCCTGCGAGCGCAGCGGGCGGCTCCCGATGCTCATTGCGTCCGGAGCTGTGCCGCCTGGCTGGGCCAGAGCGCACACGGCGCCCGCTAAGCCCGCTACGCACGCAGCGCCCGCTACGCACGCAGCGCCCGCTACGCACGCAGCGCCCGCTACGCACGCAGCGCCCGCTACGCACACAGCGCAAACTGCGCCCGCTACGCCCACTGCGCTCATAGCGCACGCTGCGCAAACTGCGCCCGCTACACACACTGCGCCCGCCACACACACTGCGCTCATAGCGCACACTGCGCCGCTTGCGTATAGCTCCGCACGGTGCGTGTGAGCAGACCGGCAGTTGTGCGTTACGGAGCGGCTGTTCTGTCCGTCTCTTTTCCCCCGTTAGGAAATGCGTGTTGAATGGAAAATACACGCTTCGTTCAGAAGGAATTTCAGTCTAAGAATGCTGGAGACAGCGTGAATCAGACTGAAGAAGAGCAGATCAATGACTGGAAGCTGCAAAATGATTTAACTGGTGAATGTTTTCTCAAGGAATGCCTGCTGGAGTCTCTGAATCTGAGCTGCTACCACTAGTGAAGTTACATTCTTATTTAGATTTATCACAGGCTGGTAGTTTCCTGGGTCATCCTTTTTACACGTATTAAAAATGGCTCCAATGTTTTGCTTCTGCTCTCCGGGAACTTCATCCCATTGCCACCACTTTTCAAATATCATTGAGAGCAGCTTGGTGACTACATCAGCGAAATCCCCCAGGACTCTGTGTTGTGTCTCACAGGGACACACAGACTTGTGGATGCTCAGGTTCCTCAGAAGGTCCTGCAGCTGATCTTTGCTCACACTGTGTGTGTGGGGAGGTATTGCAACCCCAACCCCTTCTTAGCAAACATAACATTTGAGGGCTATGCGATGAGCAGTTAACAGAGAAGACAGAGGTGAAGAAGTTGTTGCGTCCCACAGACTCTGTGTCTGTTGTTAGCAGCTAGAGTGCTGCCAGCAAGCAGCAGTGTGCACAGTGCACGGCCACGCTGCTCTGAGAAAGGAGCATTACAGTGCATGCCTGCGAAAGAGGCACCACTTCCAGGGCTCACGAGTGGGAAGTGCACTGCTGGGAGAGCAGCAGACTGAACTGAACAGCACAGAGAGCTCCTGGCCTCGGGGCTCAGCTGTTCTGACTTGCTGGAAAATATTCCCCCAGACTTACAGTTTTGCTCCCAGTAAGTTGGTACCCTGTTCCGCTTACTTAGTGTGCATCCCGAGAAGGATGGTTGAAGAAGAGACAAAATCTGAGGCATTAAAAAAAAAAAAAAGAGCAGAAAAGAAAACCCGCACCAACCTGCATTGACCCCATGAAGGCAGCAGATCGAATGGTGAAAAGTTCTGAGAACTCTTTTGTTGTTCGCTTGTGGTTCCATTGGTCACGAACTTGCACACCTTGATTTCTCACACTTCGGATGCTGGAGCAGAGGGTGGAGGTGATTTCAGAGCAGGAAATGAACTCAGGCCGCTTGTTTGTTGGCTGATGGAAGCCCCCTCTGTCGCTTGGCTGATGATCAATTTCACAAAAAAGCGACAGCATCACTGATGCAGCAGTGCCTTTGCTCATTCAAGCTGAAGTTCTGGTCACCTTTTCCTTTGGTCCTCAGTAGTGTGGCGCCAGGCTTTACCCAGTGTGAAATCCGAACTGTGGCAGTAAAGCTGATTTCCCAAGGAGGCTCCAACTCTCGGGCTGATGCTGGCAGCACAAAGTGCATCTCAGAGGATGCAGAGGCAGCGAGGCAGCAAAAGGCTGGGGTTTAAGCCCGGTTTAGAAAGAAAGGCGTTCTCAAGCATCTTGAGGATGCTACCAGCTCTGATAGTAATCCCTGCTCAGAGCAATTAGTCCTTCTAAAGTTTTCAACAAATTTGGGGACAAATGGAGAGCTCACCGCTGTAACAAATGATGTTCCTTCAGCAGACCCAGATGGACCTCGCTTCTGACTTTTCCAAACTCAACAAAGCAGCTTCTCAGGTGCGTCTTTTTCCAACAATGCTTGTTGTGGAATGTTTAAGCGTGGGATTTGTACCTCTCTGTTCTTTGCAGGATGCCGTTTCTCACAGCGAAAAGCTTTCTAAGGAGAACAAGCAGCAGCTCTCTGACACGACGATGCTGAACAAGCAAAAGGGAGGTTTGAAAGCTTTGAGCAAAGAGAAGAGAGGGGGAAAAAGTGCTGGAAGGCCGTTGGCATCTTTCCTACTTCCCGCAGGTACACAGCTTCTCGTGCTGCTCCTGGAGCACTCCTCTTGCCATGGAGGCTTCCCTGTGTCGGCGCAGTCTTTGCGATGCGCTGGGGCATCATAGCTCTTTGTGGCGCTGGCCTTTGTGGACACGTGCATGGAGCAGCTTTTCCTCTTGCTGTAAACCAGCCTGGCATACTTGAACAAGCTGATTTTCCAGATGCCTCACAGCAAACCTGCTCATGGATTCGGTCATCCTCACGCTGTGTAACTGTGCATCAGAGAGAGCAATATCTGCTGTGTCAGCTTTCCCAGACAGCGCTGCTGGAGGAGATCAGGCAAGTCGTGGCACAGGACACAGCCTTGCTGTTGCCTCCGTTTGGATGGTTTCTAGAATTGAGGCTGTTCTCATGTGATGTCCCGTGCTAATTTGCAGATAAACTGTCCCTGCTTTCTACTCATCCTGTTTCACTTTGGTCCTTTCTGTAATCTAGAAAGGAGGAATTAACTTTGTTCTTGAGGAAGTAAGCCATTTTTATTTAGCCCATACTTTGCCTCTCAGGGCAGCACTGTTTTTGATCTAATGCAAAAGCTTCCTAACATTCACTCCAATCTAAACTCTCTGCTGTCCAGTAACAAGGATTGCCAACAGCCTGTGAGCTCGGCATTACAGCCCAGAGGTGAAGCTAACGTGGAGACCTCGGGATTTTCAAAAAGGAACGAGAAGGCTGAGAATTGGGGGCTTTGTTAGACATTTTTACAGGCTGTCCTACTTAAGGATTCTGCCTGTTTCGTTGGTTTGGCTGGAGCTGAGGAGCTCAGTGCTCACGACTTCAGTTCTTTGTGATACGGAGCAGTGCCACTTGCTGCCCAGACCAAACACACGTGTTGGTGGAGGAGATTGCTCTATGCATTTTATTTTTTTCTTTAATGCTTTTGAAGCGTGAGAGTGGTATATGCCTTCAAACAGGTAACATCTAAAATAAACTGATTTTCCTTTTTTCCTTGGAGCAGTGCTTCAGAGAAACGTGGATGCTTTCTTCCCTGCCGCTATGTTTCCCATCGCAGAATTCTAGGAAGGCTTCTGTTGTTGACTGCTTACTTTCTTATTTTCAGTACTGAAACACACCATTCTTTTTATGCTGCCTGCGTACAATTCCCTTCGTTTCCTTTGTAGTTTTGAGCTGTGCTCTGGAACAGAACGTACAGCTGGATCTAGAACAGTTGCCAAAGAGGAGTCTGCAGGCAAATGGTGCTGGATTCCCAGACAGAGGTCATAAAAGGTCATAAAGCTCCTTGCTTCCTTGCGAAGTGTTCCTGTATTATTCTTACATATCTTTGTATGTTACTGCTGTACTGAGACTTTTACGGCAAATCCATTCTCTGTTTCCCAGAGGTGATACTGAGAAGCTTGCCTCACGATGCAGACCTCTTGTTTCATGTTAATGCTTCCCTTGGGTCCAAAGACCAACTCCTTGAAACCGCACCTGGGAAGCCCACTGTTGTTCAAATGGTTGAGCTTTGTGCCGTGGTCTGAACGCCCTGCCGCAGATCCTGGCACTGGTTGTGAATGGAAGAACTGATGGCAAATCGCTCGATATCAAAATTGAGCCAGTGGAGATTTACAAGCCTTGGGCGACCCAGGTGGGATCTCAGAGTTGTGAGGCCAGGTACCGAAGTTGTTACTGCTATGTTTCTTCTAAGAGTTGCTCGGCTGTTTTGCATTGCTCTGTTAATCGTTCCAAGCCAGCCTTGGCTTCGCTGTGCTTTTTCATCACCTCAGACACTGGCTTAAAAAAAAAAAAAAAAAAAAAAAAAAAAAAAAAAAAAAGAGAAAGCAAGACAGCATCATTTTGTTGGTCATTTACCTACTCACAGATATTCACAACCACTTAGCGCACATTTGGTGGGTTTGTCCAAGTTCTTCTTCGTCTTATTTAGTTCACATTATTGTCTGTTCCCCCCCCTCAATCCAACTTTGCGTTTTTCCTCTGCCCTCATGAGAAAGAGAGAACGGAGCGCCAGAAGCTGCGGCGCAGCTGCGCGTCAACCGGGTCGTAGTTGTTTCCGCGGTCTCTGCCGCCCCCACGTGGCCAATAGGTGGAATTGTGGCCATGTACGTTTGGTGCCGCAGGACGCATGCGCGCAGGCACACGGAAGTGATGTACAGACGTTCTCGTCGCTCTGCGCAGCAAATCCGCCGAACTTTGTTATACCTAGTCCTCCCAGTAGTAGTGCGCATGTGCTAAAGACTTTTAAAGAAGGATCAGTTTCTAAGAAACTCTGGTGCGGGAGAGCAGCCAATTCCTGGACCACTGGCACAGAAATGCTTTCCTCTCTTCTAGTCTACTGTGCTCCTTGTCTATTTTCTTGAGCGGCCTGATGAGCCTGCCTTTACAGCAGACTATCCTGGCTCCCAGCGGACCTTGCGCCCGTTGCATGCGTAATGAGGAGTCAAAAACAACGCATGCGTAGGTGCGTACACGAAAATGCGCATGCGAAGTAATCTCTGCACACTGCCGCATGCGCAGTGCTTTCTAGAGGCTTGCACATGCGCACTGCTGTGCCAAGAGAAGCGCATGCGCACTGCTGTGCCAAGAGAAGCGCATGCGCAGTGAGGTTTGGAGGCTGGAACATGCGCAGTGCGTTCCAGACAATGGCACATGCGCAATATGCTGCCAAGATCGGCACATGCGTAGTGCGGTCTCCAGATTAGCACATGCGCACTGTGCCACCGAGAGTGGCGCTTGCGGATTGCGTTATAGAGTCTCGAGCATGCGCAGTGCACTGGCAGGATCGGCGCATGCGCAGTACAGTGCCAAGAGTTGCTCATGCGTAGTGCAGTGCCATTACTGGTGCATGCGTAATGCAGCGCCCAGATTCGCGCATGCGTACCGCTTCCCCGAGATTTGCCGGTCCTGGGTTGCTGCCGTGTCGGTGCTGCTGCACGCCAGAACCACGACCGCGAATCTCCGAGCTGCTCCTTTCTACTGATGCTGAGAGGGCTTTGAAACGGCTGGGGGACGGTGCAGGGCTGGGGCGGGAAGGGGACGTCTGCTAGTTCATCATGGCGGCGAGCAAATTGGATGCCACGAGGAGCTGAGGGGCAGCTGTGAGCCGAACCGGTCCGTTCCCGGGTGGGTTCGGGCATAAAACGGCGGAAATAGACGACGGACATCCCGGATTAGAAAGGGAAGAATATCGCTAAGCTGGCGGTCCAAGAATCGACTGCTTGCCTGTACGGGCGCACGTCCGCTATTACCTGGAGGACTGATCACCATAGAGAGCGGCGGATTAGCTGCGCAGAGCGGTTAAAACGCCACTTCCGGATTTGTAGGCGCATGCGTTATGCTGCTGGCGGGACCCGGTGGGAGACAGCAGCAGTTCCGCGCATTGGCCACGAGGTGGCAGCAGAGACCGCGGAAAGAACTTCCCTGACGGCATTGACGGGGACCCGTGGCGCTGTCCTCGGCGATCCGTTCTGTCTTGCGATGACGGGGGAAGAACACGAAGTTAGAAGCGGGGGGAAAAGACAAAGAAAACAGAGGGAAATTACTCCAGACCCTGGAAAGCCGTACTAAGTGCTTATGAATATCTGTTAAAAAAAAAAAACCCCAAAACTTGTTTTTGCCAGTATCTGTTGCATTGTTTTTAAATACTCACATACCAAAATGTAACTGCCCAGCACATTTAATGATAACAAAATAAAGCACTTTGGCAGAAAGCACAGGGCCATATTAATGCTTGCTCAGCCTCTGTCTTGTTCATATTTTAATGTATTTGTTTCCATGGGCCTTTCTTCAACTCCAGGTTTCATTTTCGGCTTTTTATTCTTTTCAATGCCATAAAATGGGTAGTTTTAGGCCCTAGCAGGTCTACGCAGGCAGACACAACGTCACAGTTTTGATATTCATGGGGATTTTTACATCCTTACCACAAAGATTGACAAAACCTAAGTTTCCGCAGTTCTCCACCTAAGTTTATAGATGGAAAAAATTAATTCCCCTGCAGAGAAAGAATTGATGTCACAGCTGCCATTGGCAAGATGGCCCGAGAGTTGTGCAGGTCCATCAGGCTCAGCTGCAGCTTTCCATCTGCCCTTCTCTGGTCCTCCTGCGGCTGGACAGATAGCCCACAAGGGCACGGGGTACGCAGACCCTTACCGGCCAGCTGCAGCAGTCGCTCCTGCCAGCACTCCATTTCTCCGAGACCATTCTCATTTTTCTGGCTGGAGCCCTGTGTGGCAGAGGAGAGGAGAGCTGCAGGCAGAAGAAAAAACAGGGTGCTGGGATTCCTCCAGCTTGCTGCCAGCTGTGTTCTCTGACATTTTGGGGGTGGGCAGGGGACCGTGGGAGCACCCTCAAGGCTCTGAGCAGGAGGGAAGGAAGCAAAGATGCAGCTGCAGGCTCTGAGCTGCAGTGTGGCCGGGCACTGTACAGCTCACAGTCTGGGCACACGGAGCAAGTTTGTCCAGCTGAGGGCTGCAGGGCTATCCTTCCCAAGCCCCATCCTACAGGTCTGCAGTGACTGCACCAGTTGCTCAAGCTCTTCCCACTGCAGGAGCTCAGAAGCAACAACCCTGGCCCAAGCAGATAATGACAACACGCACACACAAACACACCCGATACAGAATCTGGCATTCTACAGTCCTCTCAGAGCTTCTTGCTGCTTTTTAGGCTGCTCTACAGCTATTCTGTCCTTTTCCCCCTCATTCCCCTATGTCTTGCCCCCTTTCTTTGCCCATTCCTTTTTCAGGTTTTCTCCTTTCTTTCCTCACTTCCTTCCCCATGCCTTCTCCCTGCAATGGCCCCATGTTCTGCTGCTCTTCTCAGCTGACGATCCTTTGTATAATCAAGATGTTATAATCGCAATATAATTGTTCAATCAACAGATATCAAGATGTTATAATCACAATATAATCAAGAGAATTAAGCAAAGTAGACAACGATCACAAAAGAGAACAAATGGAAGAGCTTACCCTTTGGCTAAGCTCACCAGAAGACACCAAGAGAGGTGATCTCCAGAAGAGACCCTTCCCCTCTGGTAGCCAGCTCTTAAATAGGTCTACGAGGGGGGGGGGGGAGCCTGGCTCCACCCCTTCCGGCAGCACAGCTGCATTGCCTTCACCTGTGCTCCTCTGGCTGACTCATGGCTCGCCTCAGGTGATCAATCAGAGGTTCAGGCCGTGACTCAGCAGTTCCCATACAATCCTTAAACCACACTTTTCAAAGACATGGGATCAGACCACATACTATCACTGATTTTAAAACAGCCAAAGAAGTACAGTATTACGTATGGATAACAAACTCCTACCTGCTGGAAGACCAATATCAGCTCCTCATCCTGGAGCATCACCATCGCCCCCAGGTTGGGCTGGTGCTGCTCATCTGCCCTGCAGTGCTGCTCAAATGGCACCGGCACCTCCTGGCACGGCCTGCCACCTCCCTGTGTCACCTCTACGTGTCACCTCATCTCACCTCTGTAGCTCGGACCCCACACATCAAACCCATGTCCCCCCATGTCCTCACACGTCCCTGTGTCCCCATATGCCCTCTCATGTCCCCTCAAGTCCCCCCATGTCCCCTGCCCCGCTTTGCTCCTTGCTGATGTCACTGTGGGGTTGAGGACGGGGACAGGGATGCCTGTGGGATGCGTGGAGTCCTGGGACGAGTTGATGGCCGTGCGCAGTGGGGTGATGGTGCCCTCGGCGCACAGCTGTGACACTGGGGGGGGTAGTGCCCTGCAAGTGGGGGTCATTGCCCCCAAAATGGGGCTTGTGCCCCACGCATGTGGGCAAGTTGTACGGGCAGTGCTTTCTGGAGATGATCTGTCTTTTCTCCAGATCTGCAGCAACTTCAGCAATCCCGTGTCGAGCCGCAGCAGCAATGGGGCACTGCAGCACGTCAGCGATCTCTGGCTCGAGGAGCGCAGGGCTGCACGAAGGACGCACTGCAGCCTCCCTGTTTCTGTGGGGTTTGGATTGCTGTTGGAGCCCAAAGGCCACACGCTGCCATACAGGCAGGTGCCGGGTTCACCCACTGAGGACACCAAACCCTCCAATAACATCACAGTGGCCTTTAATTGCTGTGCGAGGAGATGACGCGTGTTTCTCCCTGGGGAGCCGTAAGCTGAGCCCGGCAGCTGGGCAGCCAGCACTCGCTCCATTGACGCCGCTCATCTCAGCCCTTGTGCTGCACGTGCAGCTTCTCAGCACCTCGCTGTATCAGCACTGAAATCTGTGCTCCCCTATTTATTAGAAATGTCACCAATTGCTGTTGAGGACAGACTGGAAGCAAAATATATGGGCCATCTTAGCTCGTCCATCAATAAAGCTCCCCTTGCCAGACAGGCAGACCCAATTGGCTGCTGGAACTTTGAGATCCCAGCCTGAAGCAGTGATGGAGCTCCTGGTGAGGGGTGCAGCCCTGCTAGCACAGGTAGAAGCAATGCAGCTGTGGGAGCAGATGGGGCTGAGCCTGGCTCCAGCCCTCCCTCGCCTCATCTGGCTGGCAGCCCCACAGGCAGTGTCTCTTTCCAGTGACCCCCCCCTCCTATGGGTTGTTGGGGTCTCTGGTTCTTGGAAAGAGGTAAGCAATTCTTTCTTCATTGTAGGGTTTTGGTCTTTCCTTTTCTGTGGGGATTCCAAGCTGGTTTAGAGCAGCTCTATCTGCTTTGCCTGTCTTTATGATGCCCTTCAATTGTTTTCTGGGGGAAGTGAAGGGGCTATCTCCCTTTCTCTGAACTGGTAATGCAGGGACTGATGTTTGTTCCTTTCTTTTGCTCTTATCTCATTTCTGGAATGCACTGATCAGCCCCAAGGTAATGCTGGTTGGCTGACTGTGCATTGCAACTCTGGAA
Organism: Tetrao urogallus; assembly: GCF_951394365.1. Taxonomy (NCBI): domain Eukaryota; kingdom Metazoa; phylum Chordata; class Aves; order Galliformes; family Phasianidae; genus Tetrao; species Tetrao urogallus. The sequence goes on from NC_136817.1 coordinate 71,070,913, forward strand.
ATGCCTGGAGCTGATGCTCTTTTCCATAAAGGGATTCTGTGTTCTCCAGATCTTCTTTGCGGCTCTTTTTAAACTCAATACTTCTCATGAAGTCTCTGGTCCCTCTTTTGTGGGCACGTATTTAAATTATGTTCCGTGTCTCTTTGGATCTTGTTCTGTTTTGCAGCTCGATGGGGTTTAAGGGTTTCTGGGGCTCCTCTGGTTAGTGGTTTAAGCACTGTGAAATCTGTGGAGCAGGCAATGGAGCCCCTCATGAGCCCCCTGTTCATGCATCACTTGTATGCAGGTGGGTTTTGTGATGGCTGTTGGAAGCTCACTTAAAGATGGAGTGGGGGTCACAAGGGGCTCCCTGGGGTCTGTTCTTCCAGCCCAATAAGCGATGTGACTGGTGATAGAGTGCGGTGCATCCATCAGCCTGGGACCTGAGCTTAAGAAAATCTCTGGGCCCCAGAGGCCCTTTTCTTCATCCTCACTTAGTGCAATGCAGGCTCCACTACTTGAGTGCACTGAACACAAGTGTTCTGTTCCTGTTTTGTCTGGTTCTCTCCTTGATCTCCCTTACGAATTTGTCAGTAGTAACAGATGCCAGGGCATGGAGCTCAGAGCATGCTGTGGCTGACCACCCTGGGGTCCTATGTTTTTTTCTGTTTCTTGCAGATCTTGCTTTGTATTTATAGGAAACGTATTTAGAGGAAAGATTGCCCTTTTCTGGACCACTTTGTCAGGATCAGCCCAGATCTCCATCCCAATTGTCAGGGGATGCTCTTAGTTTGCTAATCTGCGTGATACCCAGCCCCCCCCTTCCTTCCACCCCGACTCCCATTAAATAGCTAGCTCTGCAGCTATGGGACCCAGCAGTGTGATGAAACAAAGCCTCTGGTCTGCTGATGTATGGGAACTACTGAGCCTGAACCTCTGATTGATCACCTGAGACAAGCCATGAGTCAGCCAGAGGAGCACAGGTGAAGGCAATGCAGCTGTGCTGCCGGAAGGGGTGGAGCCAGGCTCCCCCCCCCTCGTAGACCTATTTAAGAGCTGGCTGCCAGTGGGGAAGGATCTCTTCTAGAGATTGTCTCTGCTGGTGTTTTGTAGGTGAGCCCAGCATAAGGGTAAGCCTTTCATTTATTCTCTCTTGTTATCATTGTCCACTTTGCCTAACTCTCTTGATTATATTGTGATTGTAACATCTTGATATCCATTGATTATACAGCTGAATACTGGGACTGCCGTGGACAGGCTCTTTGCTCATGTGGATCTTCCTGGTTGGACTGCTTGGTGAGTGTCCCCAGAGCTGCTGAGCACTCAGGCCTCCTTGCCTGCCCTGATTGTTCACCAGACCATCGACATCCTTTGTGTTGCCATTCCTCATGGCATCAGCTGTCTCATACCATAGAGACATACCATCTCACACCACAGACTCCTTGGAGTCAGAAGGGACCATTTGTGATGATCTAGTCCGACTCCCCACAAGGAACAGGGATGATCAGAGCCTGATCCAACCTCACCTTGGAAGGGACAGGGCATCCAGCACATCTCTGGGCAACCTGTTCCACTGCCTCACCACCCTTACTGTAGAAGATATTTTCCTTATATCTAACCTAATTTTTCCCTTGTTCTTTCCTTTTGCTCCAATTTAAGTATTGAACGGCTGTTACCAGGTCACCTTGGAGCCCTCACTTCTCCATGCTGAACAGCCCAGCTCTCTCAGCCTGTCCTTGGAGGAGAGCTGTTTGATCCCTTGGTTCTTTTTCTTTTTTTTTGTGGCTATTCTCTGATGTGATCCAACAGGTCCATGTCTCTTCTGCACTGAGGACTCTACATCTGGACACGATCCCTAGATATGGGATTGTGCAGAATATAGACTCAGATAAGGGAAGCCTCTTTACTTCACATGTCCTACAGGAGCTATTGAGAACTTCAGAAATGAAGTGGGAGCTCCATACTCCATGGCATCCTCCTTCTTCAGGGAAAGTAGAATGAATCAATCAGATGCTGAAAAAGCACTTGTCAAAACTGGTTTTAGAGACCAAATTACCATGTACAAAGTGTTTGCCTGTAGCCCTTGTCAGAATATGAACCACTCGCAGAAAAGGCTTAGGAGTATCACCATGAGAAGTGCTGTTTGGGTGGCCATACTTGGGAATGGTGAGATGCCCACTCCTGAAACCAAGGGTAAGTTTCTTCAGAACTGTGTACTTGGGTTGTCTGCTGCTTTGTTACCCCTTAAGGAATGTGGGCTGTTGGCTCAAACTCCACCTCTGGAATTTCCACTCATCCCCTGTTGGAGGCTGGTCCTAATACGCGCCTGAAAGGAGTCAAAGCTTCAGCCCGAGTGGGATGAAACGGACCATTTCAGGTACTGCAGTGGGTGTCGTCTACCTTGACTTCAGTAATGTTTTGTTACAGTCTCCTGTGACATCCTGCTAATGAAGCTGAGAAAGTGTGGGATAGAGGAGTGGATGATAAGGTGGGCTGAGAACTGGTTTACTGGCTGAGCTCAGTGGTGGTGATCGGCAGTGCAGAGTGCAGCTGGAGAGCTGTGAGCGGCGGTGCTCCCGGGGGCTGGTGCTGGGTCTGGTTGTGAAGAGGAGATTGTGTTTTTGCTGTAGAAGCTTCTAGTATTTTCTGTATGTAGTACTGGCCTTTACTGAACTTACAGCCCTCTTGTGAAGGAGCTGTTTGCCTTCCACTAAGAAAGTTGCTGAGCAGAGTTAAAAAGTTGAAGATTCGGGGTGTTCTGAATTGAGCCAGGCACAAAATAAGGCAAATGTGCAGGGTGGAGAGAGGGAGCTCAGCACAGGGCAGAACAAACGTGCTCACTCTTGGTTGGCACACCAAAAGCCTGTGCTGCCATTCAGGCTGGGGAGCTGGGCAGTATCAAACCAGATGAGATGCCACAAAAGCAAGTGTTGAGCCTTGCACCTGGGAAGGAATGGCCTCAAATATCAGTACAGCCTGGGACCTGACCGGCCGGAGAGGAGCTCTGCAGAGAAGGACCTGGGGGTCCTGATGGATGACAGGTCGGCCATGAGCCAGCAGTGTGCCCTGCTGGCTAAGAAGACCAATGGGATCTTGGGTGCTTTAAAAGGAGCACGGCCAGCTGAGCAAGGGAAGTGATTTTCCCACTCTGCTCTGCCCTGATCAGGCCTCACCTGCAGTACTGCATGCAGTTCTGGGCTCCCTTCCTGGTACAGAAATGACAGGGATCTCCTGGAGAGAATCCAACAGAAGGCCAGGAAGATGATAAAGGGCCTGGAGCATCTCCCCAGTGTGGAAAGGGTGGGGGACCTGGGTCTGTTCAGCCTTGAGGAAAGAAGACTGAGAGCAGATCTGATTAATGCTTACGTATTTGTTAAGTGTGGGAATCCAAAGGACATGGCCAACCTCTTGTCAGCGATCTGTGGGGACAGGAGAAGGGGAAATGGCCACAAACTGGAGCACAGGAAGTTCTGCACCAAAATGCAAAGGATCTTCTTCACGGCGAGGATGATGGAGCGCTGGAACAGGCTGCCCAGGGAGGCTGTGGCTTCTCCTTGTCTGGAGATATTCCAGACCCTCCTGGACACCCACCTGCACAGCCTGCTGTAGGGAGTCCATTTTGCAGGGAGCTTGGACTCAATGATCACTGGGGGTCCCCTGCAACCCCAATTCTGTGGTTCTGTGATTTTAATTCTTGCTTCTTGCAGCGATGCAGTGTTTCAGAAGAGAGAAAAGCATGGCGGGCATCAAGCCGCCGATTTCTGTGGTTGGTGAAGCTGTGCTGAGAACTGGGCTGGCTGCTGCCCCTGAAAATGTGTCTGCAGACTTTGCACCCAGAGGAATGACTTTTACCTGCAGGTTGAGCTTGTCTAAGGTAGGTCTTTGCTAGGTGAGCTTTGGCTTTAAAGCATCAAGTTGTACAAATAAGGAAACTTCAAAAGCAAGAATGCCAATTCTTTTTTACATAGGTGATTTTTTTCACGAGGAAAGATTTGAAATGCTGTTTGCTAATGGAAGATGGAGAGAGGAAAATCAAGTGAAAGGCACGCTGTGCATAGCCAGGACATAGCATCTGCACCACTCTCCCCCTGCACAAAGGAGGAACAGCTCAGCAAGCTTGGCCTGAGCCAATGGCAAGGCACACAAACATCTGGACCAACCCCAATGGAGCTGCTTCTGCAGGTTGGTTGTCTTTCCGCTGTGTGTCTGCCATCCTGTTGCTGCCGGGTAGATTTGTTCATGTTCAGCTCATGGATCTGAGGTCTGAGTTTAAGTCTGTGGGCATTGTCCAGGAGTTGGAGTAGGGTACTAGGCAAGGAAAATTGGGTAAGAGAATGAGGTTTAGGACCAGGAACATCTTCCATCACTATTAACTCTTGCTGTTCTCTTTTTGGCTTAGCAATCCAGTGGGTTTTTTAACAAAGAACAGACTCGTGCAGCTTGTGAGTGAATTCATTCACGCCTGTTAATTGGCATTCTTCTCTACGTGAAGCTGCAATTGCAATGGATGCTTGTGGTCTGATGTGCAGCCCCTCTGATGTGCTCAGATGAGCCAAGTTTGTAAGGCCTGACTCTCGGTTGGTGAGTTGTGCCCAAGGTCAGAGAGGTGACTCTTGTCGGCTTTGAGACGCATCTTCTAGTTGCACGCTGTGTTCTTCCTGTTGGCTGAGCTCTGAGCTCCAGCCCTAAGTGAGGATGCAAGTGCTACTGCAGAAGGGATGGTTGAGATAGGAAGTGCAGTGCAAAGGGCTGGAGCCAGCAGGAGCAGGGATGTGAACATCCCCTGTACTCAGCTCTGGTGAGTCATCACCTTGAGTGCTGTGTTCAGTTCTGGGTCCCTCACTACATGAAGGACATTGGAACACTGAAATGTGTCCAGAGAAGAGCAGTGAAGCTGTGAGGGGTGTAGAGCACAAGTCTTATGGGGCGGGGGCTGAGGGAACGGGGATTATTTAGTCTGGGGAAGAGGAGGCTAGTACGCTCATCGAGTTGTCATGCTGACAAGAACAGCAGAGTAGCAAATTTTCAGGGATGCGTGCTTTACTTTACTTTTTTTTTTTTTTTTTTCCCCCCTCCAGTCATAACCTGGAACCACAGAAGCGTTACCCAGACAGAAGGAGCCTTTGTCACCTGGCCTTCCTACCAATGACACAGGCAGTGGAAGTCAGCATCCCAAGCATCCATGAAACCCCTGCACAGGACTGGTGAGAGTTACCCTGGTGCCGTCCTTTGGCAATCTCAGGTCTCTCTGTAAGCTCCCAAGCTGTGTCGTAACTCCTTCGTGGTGCTGATTCAGCTCTCCCAGTCTTTTGTGTGGGAGAGCTGGAGTTGAACTCCTTCCTGCCTCTGTCGTCCTGCTTTGCCCATGGCCCACTGAGCCTCCATCCTTGTTAGGTGTCTTGAATTACTGAGTTGCTTAAGGATTGGGTGGACCAATTAAATTCTTAGCGATGTCTCTAGATCCACGTGAGCACAAAAGCACACTCTGATGCAGTCAGTGTAATGATGAACACACGCCTTGTTTCCTTTAGCCCGTATTTTTAGTTCAGAGAAACAGATTTCTGGAATGATGTTCAGCTTAGCACCAGAATCCCCTTGCCGCCCCCCATTGCAGTCTCTCACGAGGGCTTGAGATCCACAGGAGGAAGTATTGCCGATAATTACAATCCGTGGTTTTGAAACTGATTTAATCTATGGTGGATGATATGAATAGTCGTGGTGAATGATGTGGTAAGGCATCCCAGCCATTTTCAACAGGAATACTTCAAGGCAGCTTTTCAAGGTATCTTTGAGAACTCTCCAAGTCTCCAGGAATTTAAGCGCCAAGGTTTCTTAGCCTTCCGAATGGCAGTGTTTCTATCGAAGCTGGCAGCCTTAAACCCAAACCCAAACCGAAGCTTGCTCATCTCAGTGGAGGTGCCTTAGCTATATTCTAACGCTGCGTGCAAATGAGTTTCATGTTCACGAGTCCTTTCTGACTCGCTACGTGTTTGATTGCACAGGAAGAAAAGCTTGATGTCTGTGCCAAGGGAGACGTACACCGCACTTGCGCTGCCTGGACGATTTGGAAACTGGAAATTGTGGGGTGTGCTGAAGCATGCCCTCTCAGGTCAGTCTAAGCGTACATAGAGTAGACCTGTCTAACCAAACAGGTCATAGACAGTTCAACCCATTCTGTTGGGAAATACTCTCTCCTTCTAAGTACCTTTAGAACGTGAGTTTCTTCAATTAATTACTCAACTCATATGCTTTTCCTGAATGATCCTAAGTTCTTTTCTCAGGCTACATCTGCACTCTGCTCAGTCCAAGGAGAAATCCCTGCCCGCAGATGCAGTGACACAGCATGGCTCACAACCTCATTTTTCATTGCTTACTCTTACGGTAGCTGCCATCCATGTCCACCCTGCGTATTCTCAGAGCTCTTCTGGAGTCCATGGGGCAGACTTACGGTTGAACTAAAAGGAATTTTTTCATATTGCTCTAGCTCCAGATGATTATCCCTAGTATCATTATATTTAAAAAAAAAAAAAAAAAGGCGTTTTGAAGTAGTGTGATATATATTCTGTGCCTCAGAATGTGGCACGTGTGGCATGAGAGAGTTTTGAGGCCATGACAACTGCCCAGACAGCATGAGAAGTGTAAGAGCAGAGAGCTATAGGTGATGCAGTGCTATTCGTGCCACCCGCAGGAAGCGGTAGCTGGCACAAAATATGGCCAGGAGAGTGATCAGGTTGCGTTTGGTAAGGAACTATTTCATTAGTTCTAGAACTTTGGCAAAATGTATATTCAGGATGATGATCAGCATGGCAGGTGCTGGGAGCATGCCGAAAGAGAAATGGTCTGAAAACGTCGGTGCAATTTGAAATATATCCCCTTCCACAAAGCCCTCAGATGCATGCTGCAACTGCATCCAAAGCAAGCCAGAGCCCTGTGCTTGTTGTAGCCGGAGCTATCGGTGCCAGGAGTTGCTGCTGTGTTTGCAAGGACGTTGTGTCAGCAGTGTGACGTCAGTGGGGTTGTTTGATGGCAATGAAACAGCTGAATGGTGTACCTCAAGACTAAGAAAAAAGATGGTAGTGGTGACTGTGTGTCTAGGTATAGATAGCTTGATAGGGATATATAGGACTTCAGTGTGGATTTTGCATAGGCCCTGCGCTGCAAGGTACGCTGTTGGGAAGCAATGTCCATCTGCCCGAGGGCAGGAAGGCCCTGCAGAGGGACGGCCTGAGGCCAGCCGTATGAGGCTGCCCAGGAGCAAGCGCTGGGTCCTGCGCTGTGGTCATGGCAACCGCATGGCAGCTTCTGCAGGATTGGGCTGAGGTAGAATTCCAACCGCCCGCTGATTCTAGAATGTTGGGTGCCGTGTTGGAATCTTCTGGTCCTGTGACACAGTCTTGCCTCCCCACCCTGTCGTCATGGCGGAGCAGCCTGGTGGCCCTTAGTGATGTCACAAGCGGCTGGAATGAGGGGAGGAGCAGTGCGTGCTGCGTCCCTTCATTGGAGCGCTTGAGCTCTGCGTGAGTAGCTCGCTTGTTGCCCTTGTGCAGCGACTGAGTGCCTTCGTTTTCACCCCGTCTTGTGCAGCATCTTGTAGGTAAGCTGAGACAGGGCGTGGGATGGACGGGTGGGCAGTGAGGTGTTGAGAACTGCTGGCTGGTGGAGCTCCTAGCAGCTCATACTGCTTACTCTTGTCCATCAGACGTAACTTTCACCCAGTACCTGCATTCCCAAGCGATCCACAAAGATGGCATTTTTTCCATGGTTTTTCCCTTGTCATCTTTGCTACATTGTGCAAGCTCACAGACCTGTTCCTTCTCTCTCCTCTACCCGCTCCCTTGGTGCAGCTTTCGCTTGTGGAAGAACAGAGCAAAGTGACAAGAATCAGCTGCGAGTTCAAGGAATTGTCTACCTTGTTCTGATCTCCTGCCAGGTACGTGCCACGCTTTGTCCCCCCACGTGGTTGACCAGCACTGTGTCGCACCATGTTTGGTAACACAGCCTCACCCAGCTTTGATGGGACACTGGTCCCGTGTGGGTTTTTTCCCTTCCCCTCCAGCTCCGCCCTCAGAAGGATGCTGTGTGTGGTGCTGTGGCCAGCTGGTCTGAAGGAAACCTAACCCTTAGGCAACGAGCCCTAGGCCCAGTTTGTGCCGAGCTGCACAGCGTGACCCAAGGTCACAAGCACGCACGCTTGGGCTGTGTGAGTGTGCCCGGCAGCTGTAGGGAGCACAGCAGAGATGCAAGCAGAGGAAATCCTTGATGTGCGGGGCTGCAGCAGGTGCCGGTGGTGAGGCTGCTGGGAGCCGTGGCTGGGGAGCAGATGCACCTGCAGCAATGATTCCTCTCACTGCCCTGCTGCTGCGCTGTCAGAGCGCCCTGGGCGAATGCATCTGCTGCTTTGTGCCAGTCCCCATCTGCTAGCAGAGGGACAGCCGCTTGGTCAAATGCTGCCTAATGGGCTGTCCCATTTGAACGGAGTGACCAGAGTGGTTGCTTCTAGAGTACCTGCCTGTGCCAGAGGATAGCCAAGGGTAGTTCTCCAGTAGTCTCTCAATACTGTGGTGTGTGAAGAGAGAAAATATGAGCGTATTTCTCTTCAGTTCCAGCTTGTCGTGCCTGCTGTGATGGGCGTCGCGTGCAGCGAGATCAGCTGTGGGCCTGACATGACACGGATGGAGGTAGAGTATGGAGCTCTGATTGGTCTTTGTTCCCTCATTTGAGCCAGCAGAGTGAGCTGCAGATGTGCTCTCCTGCTTTTCAAGAGAGAGCGAATCCTTGCGGCTCAATCAGTGTCACTGAAAAGCTGCCTTAATGCTTTCTTTCCTTGCTGCGGGCATGTTCTTAGCCTTGCCGTTCCTTCTTGTGTGCCCATGATAAGGACCGAGTGCATTTCCTGCAGCTTTCTCTGCTGACATGCTCCTCAGCCTGAAATCCTCCTCGTTTGCCCTCAGCTCCTCACCGTGGCCTGTGCTCTCTGTTTCAGGCTGAGAACAACAGGAAGCCCCTGCTGGTCCGTGAGGAGTCATCTCTTAATATCCCAGCTATTGCTGCTGCCCACGTTATTAAGAGATACGTTGCCCAGGCACCGGGTGAACTCTCCTTGGAGGTAAGCAGTTAAGGGCGTTCCTTGTTGTCATGTACAGAAGAGTATAACATGTGAAGCTATCAGGAATATTCTCAGACACCTTCAGAATGTTTGGTGAGGTGAAGCCCAGAAGATTCATTTCCAGATTAGACTTGCACTGGGTTGGATGTAGGGTTAGGGTTAGGAGTTCAGCCATCTCTAAACCATGGCTCTATTTGGCATTGGAATCTTGTGATCAAACAGATTCTGGCCAGTATTGTAGCCTGGTGTCTGAGCAACAGCAGACCGGTGTATGGGTGGTGTAGGTCTGTTGAGGAAGCCCTGCTAACTTATGTCTGCGATTTAATCGGAGCTCTTCTGTCCCCTGCTGCTTTTGAGAACCATTTCCTGCAGAACAGCTGTATCCTGTGTGTTGTGTAACATAGTGACGCTTCTACCTCCACGTTCAGTTGTACAACCGCAAATGCCTGTAGAGCTGCACTGGTGCAATGGCTCTCAAGCTTGACGATATTGGGCAGTGCAGAAGAATGCAGTCATTTGAGCTGCGCTTTCCTCCCAGCCGTGCTGAAGCTGGGATTGACGTTGCAATCTCTTGCAGGTGGGAGACCTCGTGTGCGTCATCGATATGCCACCTCAGGAGCTGAGCCCCCGCTGGAGAGGCAAGCACGGCTTTCAGGTAGGCACAAGCTTCAGACGTGAGAGCGCAACTTCGGTCGAGGCAGGAATCTCAGCTTAGAGCTGCCCTGCCTGCACAGCATGGCTCCGCATGGAAAATGGTTTCCCTGTGCTGGTGTCAGGGAACTTTCCCTTTTGCTATAGGCTTGGGCCAGAGCTGAAAGTTGGTCTTTGTAGCAAACTGTCTCCTCAATTAACTTAGAAAGAAGAGCCCTCACAACATGCATCAGGTCACGGCCACTGAACCGCACCTTTGGAAATGCAGCAGCTAGGACACGTGTTTCAGTGTCTCTGAGCACTTGTGCTTGCACCCATGCAGAAGGTGAAGTCAGTGTCTTTCAGGAAGTCGTTGCCTGTCAGCTGAGATGAGGCAGGGTAACAGAGCCTCAGGGTAACAGAGCCTCTGCGTGCTTGCTGCTGCTGCTGGCTGCCGAACGCTGGGTAGCTCAGAGCTGGGGATGGCAGCTGCATCTCAGTCAGCAAGCAGAAAGTTCATAGGCTGTGCTAAGTCAGATACAGCTGCATCAATCTATCATATAGCTTCTGTATGAAGTCTTTCCCTTCGGGCACGCTTGAGATTTAGGGGCGCATAGCATACTTGTCCTTTCCCCGCTCCATACACAGTTTTATGGATATTTGCCTGCAAATTTTGAATAATTATTAACTTTAAGCAGGCCATTTTTTTTGTTGGATTGTCTTACGGAGCACCCGGCAGGCACGTTATGAGGAAAATGTGATGTTTGAACAGTTCCGGCCTGAGAAATGCTGCCTTCAGTATCGCACCTCTCTTCTTGTTACAGGTTGGATTTTTCCCCAGTGAGTGTGTGGAGCTCATTAACGGAAAAGTCCCGGAGAGTCTCATCAATTCGGTGCCGAAGCCAGGTACGGATGATCCATTTGATGGTGCAGGGAAGCAAAATGGAGTCTTTTTTGGGTGTGTTCCGTGGTTAATACCTCCCTTATCCTTCCCACCTTATCCTCTGTGCTGATGATCCTTCATGCATAGCACGGGGTGTATGGCTGGTGTTCTGTAGGCAGCTAGAATGAGGGAAGGCAAAGGCAGTTCTCCTGCAAGTCAGTACGAGGCTGAGAACAGCCAGCGTCCCTGGTTCCCTGGGGAAATCCTAGAATCCTTGTAGAATGGCTTGGGAATGGAAGGGAGCTCAAGGATCATCAAGCTCCAAGCCCCCTGCCTCAAGCTGGGCTGCCAACCAAGCTCCACATTTAATGTGGGACTGGACCAGGCTGCCCAGGGCCCCATCCAGTCTGGCCTTGGACTCCTCCAGGGTTGGGGAAAATCCATTTTTGTACGCACTTGCTCATCATGTTCTTCCCGTTCTGAGGTGCTCTGTAGAATGTGTTGTGCTCGGCCTCGTCCAACGGAGCCAAGCCTAAAATGAACTGGTTTCTTCCTTTTGTTGTGCAGTGCCAAAGAAGCGCGGCAAGCTCCTCACCTTCCTTCGTTCCGTGGTGAAGGCCCGCCCAAAGCAACGGAAAGAGCGGGAGGTGGAGAAGGAAAGGGTGTTTGGCCGTGACCTGGGAGAGCATCTTCTCCACTCTGGTCGTGATGGTAAGGGACAGCCCATTCCTGAGAGCTTCCCTGTTTGGGAACCTAAAGATGAAAGGGAGATGGTATCTAGCAAGGGGCAGGTTGATACCAGTGGAGAAAAGGGGAATGGGAGTTGACGACTGAAAGATCAACTGAGTAGGTGATGGCTGCAAGGTAAATGCTCCCAAGGGACAAGCACATTTGTATTTGCTTAAAGCAAAGCCTGTAAGCCAGTCCCCTGGTAGCCTGAAAAGAAAGGAAGCCTTTTGCATCAGTTTCCCAGCTCCTTCCGGGCGTGAGATTTTCCACCTCCATTCCTGTGGGAGCAGTGATGGTACTTGCAATGTCTGCGGCTTCCCCGGAATTACTTTCTCCAGGCTGATTCCTAGGTCCTGGCATTTCTGGAATGCAAAGAACACATCTCTGTCCAGTTTCCTCAGCAGCTCCTGCAGAGGTGTCTCTGACAGCTGTCCCCTTCAAGGAAGAGCTAAGCAGTAGCCTGGCTGGGCTTAGTGGATGGGATGTGACAGGAGCGCAGCTTGAGCCAGGACTTGAAGAAGGAGCTCCAGTAACCGCTGGCACGTGTTCTTTAGTCCCCCAGGTCCTCCAGAGCTGCGCCGAGTTCATCGAGCAGCACGGCGTGGTGCAGGGGATATACCGCCTGTCCGGCGTCGCGTCCAGAGTCCAGAGACTGCGGTAAGAGTGCTGCGACTGACAGACACAGCTGCCAGCAGGGGCACGTGCCCTGTTGCGGGCGTTCAGAGGCCTGCGGGCAATGCCTTAGCACAAAGAAAAGGTCTCCTTTGGGAACATCCCATCCAGCACGGCTGACGTGGTGCTGCTGGCCGAGTGTTTGTGTTCTCCTGTACATCAGGAAGCCCTTCCAACTCTTGATTGCATTGGGTGTGGCTTTTGACTTGCTTTCCTCTTTCTCAACCATTTTCGTGTCCTTCTCTGCAGCCAGGAATTTGAGTCTGAGCAGGTTCCTGAGCTGACCGTCCGCGACGTTCACAGCGCGAGCTCCCTCTGCAAAATGTACTTCAGGGAGCTCCCGAACCCCCTGCTGACCGACCAGCTGTACGACAAGTTCTCGGTAAGCACAAGGCAACGCCGTTCCTTTACCTCTTCCGTGGGCCTCTTGGGAGATGGCTGCAGCAGTGCCTCAGCTCCGAGGCCCTTCTTCTGTTATCCCCATGGGGTTTACTCGCATGTCTTTGACACATCCTGCATGGTGCTGATGCCACTTCTGGTGGCCCCAGGAGGTGGTTCTTTCCATATTCACAATGCTTGCGAGAATTCCTGTGTTGTTTGTTTGTTGCTATTCCCCAACTATTTCTGGAACGGGAAGGGGATTAATAGCCAAGTGTACTTGGAGATGAATGCCCCGTGCGAGGAGCTGAGCTGCCCAACCAGGCTGTAAACTGGCCCGGTGCTTGGACTCCTTGGCCGTGGTGGCACCAGCTGCGTGCCGCTATGTTCCCCAGATGCCTCTGGGGAGGCCTGAAGTCTTTCTCAGTGCTGACCAGCAGCGTGCTGTGCCCATGGTTCCCGACCCTGCGGCAGGTATCTCGCCTGATTTGTGTCTCAATCCCTTTCTGCCCTTTTCCAGGATGCTGTTGGTGCCACTACGGAGGAGGAGCGGCTGGTCAGAATGCGGGACGCCATCCAGCAGCTGCCCGCTCCTCACTACAGGTCAGTGCTGCCCTCAGCCCGCTGAGCTCAGCCCTGCTGCACTTCAGAGGGCAAAGTGCAATTCCAGGCTTTGTCTCACGCGAGCAACGGGATGCCTGGGTGTGCTGAAACACTGCATGGGGTTAATTGATGGGGTCAGTTCCTGGGTACGGGGGCGCACTTGGTGCAGCTGATGGCTGTGGCTGTGCTGTGCTGGTGCTGGGTGCTGCAGCGTGGCACTTGGTCAAGTTGGATCTACTTCATCTTCAGTGACAGTAGCAGTAATAACAACTAGTGTGAATTGAGGTTTGCTTTGTGAGTCGCAGCACGGGATGCTGGCTGGTGCTGAACATTTGCCGCTCTTGTTTCCCAGGACCCTGGTGTTCCTGATGAGACACTTGGCCTGTTTGTCTGCGAACAGCTCTGTCACCAACATGCACGCTAAGAACTTAGCCATTGTGTGGGCTCCAAACCTCCTAAGGTAAACTTCTTTTTCCGTTTCAACAGAACGCTTACATCTGTTCTCCAGTAAGATAAAGCAGTCCTCCCTTCTTCTGCACCACATGTGCTCTTCTCCTGTAAAATGTGCAGTGAGTGGCTGAGAGCAGAGCAGGAGCCTGGACTGTTCTCCAACCCCACGTGGGCACAATTGCTAGATGAGCATTGCTGCTCTCTTGTTTAGATGGGGCTGGTGTGTCCTTGATCAGCCAGGAGAACTTCTTCAGTGGCATCACTGACTGCCCACTGCGGAAGTCTCCGGAGCTCAGTTTGACAGCTTTGGGCTGCAACAGTTCAGACCCGGGGAAGCGATGTTGGCTGACTGACTTCTAAAACCTGCCTTTTCTGCAGATCACAGCAGAGCGAGTCTGCCTGTGCCAGCGGGAGAGCTGCCTGCACGGAACTGCAGACGCAGTCAGCCGTGGTGGAATTCATCATCGACCACACAGACGTCCTCTTCTGCTCCACATCTGGACCTGACATCGCAGATGGAGCAGGTGAGTGTCTTCCTCCATTAGCTTTATCTTGATCAGACACCTGGATCAAATGCAAGCCTTCTCCAAGTCCTTTGAAATACACTTTTCCTGTCGAGGGGACAGCAGACTTCTGGGCTTAGGTTAGAATCTGGCACCCTGTTGCTGGATGCTGAGAATGTGCAAGCCCAAACGTGACAAGAAGAAAACCGTCACTGTCATTATGATGTTTTGCAAGCAGGTGAAGCTTGATGAACGTGTGGCAGCAAAGCTTTCTGAGTTCACCGTACCTGCTTTCTAGGGTTTTTGTTTGCCTGTTTCGATACAGGGAGCTGCTCTTAATTATGACTGCGTCCTTTGCCATAGACACACCTCTGAGCACATGGTTGTTTTGAGCTGCTCTTCTTGCAGCGGCTCGGAGAAGCAAATCTGAGAGAAACACAGCAGCTCCCCCGGACCTGTGATGGCCGTAGTGCTGCCACTTTCTGATCCTGGCTCTCACCTGTGGTTTTCCCTTACAGGGCACAGTTCTCTCTCAGGACCCCAGTCTGTGCAGGCGTCTTCTCCTGCCACAGAGCTGCTCAGCCTGGAGGAGGCGCAGGCACGGAGGCGAGGCCACAGCAGCTCTCCTGTGGTTGTGACAGAGAGCAGGGACATAGAGGTGGAAGAAGGCCCCACAGCTGTACGGGGGAAATTCCACACAGTCATCGACTTTCCACCTGAAAGGTAAAGAGGACTTCCTTTTCCAGTACCTTATCATCATTGTTTGGGTGGGTTTTTGTGGTTTCTTTTTGTCTTGTGTTTTTTTTTTTTTTTTTTTTTTTCCCCCCATTATTTCTAGTGCCAAAGCTTGCTGAAAGTCAGTTAAACTGATGGTGCCTGAAGTGTTGCAGTGAATCTGCACTCCCTTTGCACTGTGAGACTGAACTCACATTCAGTTGCCCGCCGGGCTGAGTTTAGCCACCCAAGGCTGGCATTCCCTCCTTGCTGGGCAGGCAGTCACGAGCTGCATAAAGCCATGCTGACGTCTATCCCGGCCTGTGCTGGCTGTACCTGGAAACATTGGGGTTTTCCGGACTTGAGGGCCACGTGCCTGAATCCAATTCCAGTTGTCCTCGAAGCAGAGCTGTTGGTCAGACCTGCTGGCACGAGAAACTAGACATGGCAGTGAGATGGGGCCGATGAGCTGTCAGTGTCAGAGTCAGAGATGCTTCTGAAGTTCCACGCACGACTCACACCATTCCCTGTTTTCTCTCTCCAGACCAAGTCCACCCAGCAGGATGAAGGAATCACCAGCTGGCTGTTGGTGTTCCTGCTTCAGCCTGGGAAAACCATCCTCTGTGGCCAAACGCCAACCGCAGCGCCGTCCCAGGGAGCCCTCAGAGACAGACGTTGTAGTGCTGGCAGGTAAGGGTGCAAATCCAGCTTTCAACACCCTGCTTCTCAGCAACGTAGCATTCTTGCTGTCAGTGGGCTTGTATCTCCTTCTAGCCTTCCAGCCCATACCTGACACCTTCAGTTCTCCCCTGATCAAGAACCACTTTTGTAATTCAGCTTGGGAGAGTTTGACACCAAGCCCTGTTCATTCTTTTATAGGTGATTCGAGCTCTTGTCAACCGAGCAGAGCTGGAGCAAGTAGCGATGCTGGGCTGTGTGCTTCCATGAATGGAGAGCTCGCAGGAAGCACAAATGGCTGCGGTTCAGCTGACAGCGTGCCGCATAACAACAGTGGCGCACACAAGGAGCTGATCCAAGTTCAAGCCCTCATTTCTCCCGGCTCTGCTGAAGATGCTGACCTGAGCCTGCCAGACACCACAGGCACCAGCCTGGACTGTGACCCGGTGCCTGTGCAGTGCAGCCCAGCCCAAGCAGAGCCTGAGTGCCCCGACAGCAGCACCTCCATACAGGAGCAGGTCAGCACCAGCGAGGAGAAGCAGAGCCTCTTGGAGGGGGGCTTAGAATCGGGCCTCCAGTCCCAGGCACCGGGCAGCAGCACTGAGAGCTCTGAGCCCCTCTCTCCGTGAGCTTTCCACCCAAGAGAGGACGATTGCCATCTTTACCTGGACCTCTCACGCCCTCCTGTCTTTTCCTTTAATAATAAAAGCACACTTGTGCTCACTCAACGCCTTGACTGCCTGAGGAGTTTTCATTCCCGGGGACTGGGATGAATGCAACACACAGCAAAGCACCTCAGCTTGCAACGCTGAGGCTGTGGGGTGCATGAAGCAGAGCTCCAGGTTTGTTCCCGTTTTGTCTGGCTTCGGGATGTCTGCAGCTCCCATTTGGTACAGTAGCAAACCATCTCTAGCATCCTGGATGCTGCTCGTGATAACCCCAAGCTTCCTGGCGGTGGCTTTGTGATGCCTTTCAGGGCTTTTGGATGCACTGTGATGCCTTGGCTGCTCCCTATCACCTCTCTCCTCCGGCCGCGTCCATTCCTGGCTCCCAACCTGTGAGCTGCCTGCGCAGATCACCTGCAGCTGTGTCCTCATCACGCTGCAGAAGGACGAGCTCATCCTGGCCCGGCCTCTCATTGGTCAGCGGCAGCGCTGTCCCGCCCCTGCCCGTCTCTCATTGGTCAGCGGCAGCGCTGTCCCGCCCCTGCCCGTCTCTCATTGGTCAGCGGCAGCGCTGTCCCGCCCCTGCCCGTCTCTCATTGGTCAGCGGCAGCGCTGTCCCGCCCCTGCCCGTCTCTCGTTGGTCAGCGGCAGCGCTGTCCCGCCCCTGCCCGTCTCTCGTTGGTCAGCGGCAGCGCTGTCCCGCCCCTGCCCGTCTCTCGTTGGTCAGCGGCAGCGCTGTCCCGCCCCTGCCCGTCTCTCGTTGGTCAGCGGCAGCGCTGTCCCGCCCCTGCCTGCCTCTCGTTGGTCCGCGGCAGCGCCGCTCCGCCCCCGGGCCTTCGTTAGTCCGCGGCAGCGCCGCCGGCTGCCATTGGCTGAGGCGCCGTGCGCGGGAGCGAACGTTGGGAGCTGGCAGTTGGAGGCGCGGCTCTCCTCCCAGAGCGCCGCTGCAGCCGCCTGTGCTACCCCGTAGGAGACCGCGGCGGCAGCCGGAGCTGTCCGGGCGGCACCGGGAGGGAAGCCGCGGCAGCTCGGGAGCGAGTGCTGAGGACAGCTGTGCCGGAGGTGTGTTGGAGAGCGGTGCCGGGACGGGGAGAGGGGCTGTGGGGGGCTCTAGGAAGCTGCGGGGAGGCGACGGGTGGGGGAGATATATAGCGAGATGTGAGGCTGTAGGCGCCTGTGAGGGGATGTAGGGGTTATGGGGAGCTGCTGGGGGGAGAGGCAGATACGGGGCTCTGAGGGTGGTGTATAGGGAGGTAGGGGGCTGTGGTGGGCCATAGGGTCATATGGGACTATTGGGGGCTGTTGGGAGCTGTAGGGAGGAAGGAATATGAAGCTGTAGTGCATTGTGGGGGGACTGTAGGCGTGGATATGTAGATTTCTATAAAAAATGAAGCCCCTGTTTTGGGCTGCATTGCAAAAGGGGTGACCAGCAGGGAGAGAGAGGTGATTGTCCTCATCGACTGAGCTCCTTTGAGGCCTCATCTGCAGCGCTGCATCCAGGCCTGGGGCCCGCAGCACAGGAAGGACGTGGAGCTGTGGGAGCGGGTGCAGAGGAGGCACTGAGATGTCAGAGGGCTGGAGTAGCTCTGCTGTGAGGAGAGGTTGAGGGCAGTGGGCTTGTTCAGCCTGGAGAAGCGTAGTCTGCAGGAGACTTCATTGTAGCCTTGCAGTACTTGAGGGGAGTGTATAAGCAGGAAGGGGAATGGCTGTTTACGAGGGTGGATGGTGATAGGACAAGGGGGAATGGTTTTAAAGTGAGACAGGGGAGGTTTAGGTTGATATTAGGAGGAAGTTTTTTGCACAATGGGTGGTGCCACACAAGAACAGGTTGCCCAGGCATCAATGATTTATAGGCTGGTTTGGCCCTTATTTTTGTTTTAACTAATGAAGTGCTGGAGAAAGTTTTGGGAAAGTTTCAGGTTGAAGAGTTGGTAAAGCTGTGACAGTATGTAGATGATTTGCTGGTTTGTGGAAAAGAGGAGTCTAAAGTAAAGGAGACTGCAAGTGAAATTGTGAAGTCGTTACTTGTACTGTATGTCTTCAGTGCATTATTTTCTGAAAGTGTGCACCCAAGTAGAGATGTAAGGGATCGTGTGCCTTCAGAGCCTAGAAAAATGTGTCCAGTTTCAGCAAAGTAGGTCTTGGGCACTGTGGTGGATGCATATGTCTGTAATGGGTGTAACATACTGTGACTTGGTTGCGTTACTGTGACTAATTGAAGTGGCTTAAGGAAAGGCTGTTTTCTTCTGTTTGCTTATTCCCTTTGCTGAGCTATTTGCACGGAATGAGCTGATGTTGTTGTTGCTGTGGGGTGTCATCAGAAGGATGGGAAAGCGCAGTGTTTGTGTTCACATGAGGTTATAGCAGGGCTATGTCAGACTATCGTGGATGTTCTTTAAGTAGCTTGAGGCTCCTGGCACGTGGAAAATAATCATGACAGCTGGCTCTGTCTTCTATCGAGCTCTTAAAAATACTGCTTGAGATAACAGCAGGTGAGATGAAATGCTGAGCAGCATGGGGCTTGTGTCTGCCTTCAATAATTCTTTTCCTAGGCAGTGTGTGTTCTATGGACTGTGACAGAAATCTGGATTGCTCCGTGAGGTGTTAAAACTAGCTTACCTGTTGACTACTGACATAAGGCTTAGTTGATTTGAGCTATGGAACTTTCAGCTTTTTTTTTAATGGCTGTTTCTAGGTATCAGATAGCAAATAAAACGTAGATCACAGTGGCTGGATTTGTTTTAATCAGGTGCTTCTGACACCATGCAAAACTCTCTTCTGGAGAAAGTTCCAGAAGCTTTCAGTGTTTAATTCTGGCTGTACAATAGCAATTAGTTCAATTTAGAACACATGAAAAGCAAGCTGATAGGGATCTGGTTCCAGGTGGTTTAAATTACAAGAGGGAGATGGTGCAGGTGTAGTAAGTAGGAGGTTACCTTCAAAGTGCCTTCCTGGTTCTCCGTGCTGCTTGATGTTTATTTACCCATTTGTGCTGTGTTCAAGTGCAAGCACTGTAGGGTGTAGAGAACACTGTAGAATGCCTGGTGCTGCCACGACCAGTCATAGATACTGGAAGGAAAAGTTGTTATGAACTACCGATGGAAAACATGGACAGTTTTGAGGCTTCATCTTGGCAGAAGTTGGTGAGACAGTCCTCTGATAATCAGACAAAAGGTAAACTGGTTTAAAAAGGAGTCTTACTTTCAAGAGGGCCTTGTGTGGTCTGGTTGTTTACAGTAATGCAGGACTAGTTGGGTAAATAACTGATTGGAAAACCTGTAAGGGAATTAGGTTGTTTTTTTTAGGTTAGGGTTCTTCCTATTGAATCCAGTACAAGTGCTTGCATGACTGGGAGCCCAACTGTCTGCCGCGGTTGTTCTCATGCTGCCTCTCTGATGTGCTGCCTCTTGAAACTGCTAGGGCTGGCAGCAGCGACCAGCACTAATGCTGCAATTAGAATGGGCGATGCGGAGAAGACTGTGGCAGAAATGATGAAGCCAGAGGCCCAGCTAGCAGAGGTTTATGCATTTGCTGCCGATCTTTATCCCAAGGAGCTGGCCGCCTTGCAGCAACAAAGCCATGATGTAAGTAATGCATTCTGATGTCTGTGAATTGATATGGATCACCAAATCTGCCTTGTCTGTTTCACTCAATGTGCCTGTCTTGAGTGTTTGTAGAACTGCCTTGATGCTTAGTCTGTTCTGACGTGATGCTTCATCTTGAAGTCTTGAGCTACTGGGCACTGTGAGATTCTAGCCATAGTTTTGAAGAGCAAGTGTAATTGATCTGTATTCCCCTTTGTATGCAGGGTAACCTCACCCATGCAGAATTATCTGTTGCTGTAGAGATGCTGTCTTCTGTGGCTGTGATGATCAGGGCTTTGGGTTCAGGGGATGTGAGTGCAGTATGGAGACAACTGAGCAATCCTGTCCCAGGGCTGACAAGCACTGAGGATGAGAACTGTCAGAGGTGAGTGTTTGGAAGGTTCGTGTCCGTCTTTGATATTGCTTACATTCCCGAGAGGTTCGGTTTTCTTTTCTTCCCCTTATACTTCAGGTTCTTTCACTGCTGACTCCAATATTAATTTATTCTCTCTCGGTTCTTGCATCTTGTCTTTGCATTCCCCGTTTCTTACTAATCTGCTCTGAGTACCGTCTCTCAGACCTTTATCAAGGTTTCACGACAAAGCTGTGTTCTGGCCCTACGAGGTTCTCAATTGCACTAGGCCAGCTCCTGCCCTGTGTTTTTTGTCTGAAAGTGTCATGTGGTGTTTTAGTGCTTTTCTGGATTGTTTTGCACTGGAGCTGACCACCTTGCTCACGGTCTTTTGTCTTTTTCCTATTCCTTCTTTCTTTCGTATATATCAGTTTTAACCCTTGTGTTACTTCTTCCATTTTGTGTTTAGTTCTCGTTGCTGTCTTGTGTGTTCCCTGGCCAGTTTTTCATGACGTGATACTTGCTGGTTTTGATTTTTGTTCTTTGACAGATGTGTGGACGATGTGATGAAGCTGAAAGCTCAGATGCGTGCAGAAGAAAATGAGTTTATCACGTGGAATGATATCCAGTCACGTGTGGATCGTGTGCACTTAGCTGTGCATGAAGAACATGGAAGTAAGTTTTGCTTGATTAGTGCTAGACTGATCCTAGATCATAAGGTGTGCTAAAACTAGGTGCATGCCAATGAACAATCTTGTTGCTTGATTCGTTTAGACTGAGATAGTTGGCTTTTGCCACTGCTTCTTGTGTAGCTGAGTTGCCCTGAAAAGGCTGCAATCTAGAGAGGCTTAAATGTTATGTCAGAGCCTGGAATCTTGACTAACTTGCTTCCTGGATCTGCACATAGACACGGGCTTCCTGTGTGGCTTCAGTTCATCTGATCACGTGACCCAAACAAGTGCACGCCACGTGCATGCGTGCACCAAAGCACTAGTTTTGCAGCCTTGTATTTGTGAGGCATCACAGCAGAAGCCTGGAAGTTCATGTAGTCCAGCTCCTCGTTTCTTGTAACACTCCTATAACCCCTAGAACAATAGAGACAACAGAGAACCCAAACCATCAACCGTAAAACGCAGAGAATTTTATAATGACATCAGTTGACGTCTTATGGCATAGTTTTGGTAGGAAACTTTTTAATTCTTTCACCTGTTAGTGCTTCATAGAATCATAGAATGGCCTGGGTTGAACAGGACCGTAGTGATGCCTAGTTTCAATCCCCCTGCTGTGTGCAGGTCGCCAACCACCGGCCCAAGCTGCCCAGAGCCACATCCAGCCTGGCCTCGAGTGCCTCCAGGGATGGGGCATCCCCAGCCTCCTTGGGCAACCTGTTCCAGTGCAAATACGTTCAGTTTCTTGTGTGCCCCTGTGCATGGATACTTCTTATCTAGTGTCTGAGGAAGTCCTGAAGCCATAGTGACGTGTACCCTTCTGCTGTCCTGAAACTTGGTTTCAAATTCAAGAATGCTTTCTAATGAGGAGCTGTAACATATTGTTGTTTCACAGGGTAGTCTTTTTCTGCTGCTGTTGGCTAATTAATCAAGGATAATTACTGCTTGTCCTCTGTGCCCTTTCCTGAGTCAAAAGTTGCTATGTCTGTTTTCCTTCGTTGTTCCTGAGATGGAGTAGTGTCAACCGTAGTGTGTGTGTTTTTGTAAGAAAGGTCTTTCTTTTCCTACTTTCCCCCCGCTTTCTCTCATGGGGAGAGCAGCATGCCTAAAGGTGTGCATACTGTGTGTGTACACACTGTAGGAGGAAGCAAGCCGTCTGTACCGTAGTCTGCCTAGGTGACGGGGAGTTGTCAGATGAAGGACAGAAAAAAGGCAGGCATTCTATGGGCTAAGATAATACTGAGAGGGAAATGCAAGTGATGCTGAGACAAAACATGCTGTTACGGCCTAGACATCAGTGTCCAAATGCAGTGCCTGCTATAAAACGTTCCACTTTGTGATTCTCCTACTGCGTGCAGAAGAAAAAGCTGCAGTCTTTGGGTATTTTAACCCAAGTTGTATCCACTCTGAGCTCCTCGCTTTCTTCCACAAGATCTGTGTTGTAAACTCTCCAACTGTGATTTGAACTGTTGCTTCTTTCAGCAAGCAAGAATTGAATATTCAATATACGTTGCATCACACGACCTCTGGGTGTCCATTCCAACCCAAGTTACTTTGTGATTTGCTGTAGGTTTGGCATGTGTGACTCAGGCTTTCTTCACATTTAGCTAAGTGTAAGCTGTCTATTTATGTCTGTTTTCAGTTAGTTGATCTGTAGTCCTCGCTGTCCCTGGCAGCACCCACATCTGTTGTAGTACAGCTCATAGTACATGCATCCAGTAAATCCTGGTATTTCAGAAGTGAAGGCACTGTATTTTTGAATGGCGTTCTGTGCAAAGCTATAGCTTGGTGTGAAGAGCTTTATTCTGAAGGATTCTTGAAAACTTGTGACTTACTAGCCCTGGCCATTGAGGTTTTGATAATTCCCTTCTAGTGGATTTGAGCTACGTGTTGAAGAACTCAGTTCTGTCCATTCATGTGGTCTCCCCGAGGGATTTTTTTTCTGCTTTTTCCTTTATTTATTAGTATGTCCAAAAATGTGTGGCTTCTTTAAGGTGGAGAAGTGGTCTTGCTTTCTTTGCTAGTAGAAAATGATTGCTACTAAAATGTCGCTATTGTCAGCAGGTGTTTGGTTTAGCACTAATAGCACTTTTCTTCCAAAGCACAGTTTCCTGATGATGGTAAAGGATTGGACAAGGATTGGATTTTGTATTTCTTCTTCTATCCCTTTCTCTCTAGGAGTTTTGGCTGTTGGGCTTATCAGCAAGGCGCTGGATGAAGGAGACACCAGAAAAACTCTGCAAGCCTTACAGGTTCCTGCAGCAAAACTGGAGGGTGTAACCCCAAAGGTAGGTCAGCATTATCAGGGCACACTGCTTGGGGCTAAGAGAGAGAAAGCACAGGTGGGTGTAGTTGAAAGTACCTCTCCAGAAGCCTTTGCATCTGTGTACTGAGGGCATTCCTGATGTTGGGAAAAAAGCTGGGAAACAGATGTGGAAATGAAAGGGTGAACGCTGCATGCTATCAGCTGATGTCACGTGGCCAGTTTGGATCTGTCTGTATGAAGGCAAGAGAGATGCAGGCATAACACGTGAATCTTTGTGAACTACAGAGATAGGCTTAAAGATCTAGAGATGAGAGGGCTTGGAGGGAATCTGTTCAGTGTATGTGAAAGCTGGAAGTGAGGACGCAGTTGAGGACAAGAGGCATTGAGTACAAACTGGGGTTCAAGAGGTGCCATCTAAACGTCAGGCAGCACTTTACAGTGGAGGTAACTGAGCAGTAGCGGAGGTCGAGCAGAGAGGGACTGGAGTCTTTTCTGTGGAGTTGTTCAGAAGCCATCTGGATCTGGTCTGTCCTGGATAATGTGCTCTCGGTGTCCGTGCTGGAGCAAGGGGATTGTCCCAGATGAGCTCAGAGGTCCCTTTCCATCTTAAATTGTGTTGTGGTTTTCTTTTTTGGGCTCCTTGGAAAGGCACGTCCTGTTGGCAAATACAGCTTTAGGACTGACCAGTGCAGATTGCTTGGCGTTGGGATGTCCTGATGTTTGTTGGAGTGATACCACTGATGGAACTTGTTGGTGGGAGTTCCTTGTCCTGAGAAGAGTTTTGGCCTGGCAATGCTGTAGTTGCTTCTGCTGGTAACAAATGTTCATTATGGCCTTGTGTTGAAATTGATTAGAAAGATACTGAAGTGCTTCCTGTATCCCTTGAGACTGCAATTGCTCAGAGGTGGTGGTTTTGCTTTGCACAACCAGTGACACTCGTTTCCTCATGCTGCGAATGCTTTCCTCATCATATTCTCTTCAGGACACTCAGGATGAAACAGCTGTGCTTTGGCTCGATGAAACTCAGGACGGGATTCAGAAGGCTAACAGGGACACTGAAGAGTCACAGAGATGTAAGCATTGTGGCAAATACCGTGGTTCAATGCCATTGTCAACCAAATATTCGTCACCAAATGGAAGAATGCGAGCAAGAAATGGACACATGCAAAGGAAATTAGAATACAAGTGTTTGCTTCAGGTAGGTGTAGAAGTTTTTTCTTTCAACAATGAATGTCACAGCCTTTCAATTTAAATTCTTTACATCTTTTTGGAAGCATATGTCGTTGTTTCAGTTGTGCTTGTAACACTGTGTTACATCCTAGGCAGAGATACCTATTGAATCTCTGTCAAAGTGTTTGACATTAGCAGATAACTGTGTCTGTCTGTGTTTGGGTAGTCAAGCGTGGGGATGTTCATGTGCGCAGTTCTGGTGCATCTTAGCTTTCATTTGTGTTGTACTGTTGCCTTAATTCTATGAAGTATTTCTCAAAGTACTATTTTTTTTTTTTTTTTTTTGCACTAAGTGCAGATAAAAACACAAATCAGTGCAGTTGGCAGGTGGGCTGTGCCAAAGAACGTTTGGTCAAAAGCAGGATTAAAGTATGCTTCTTTGAGCCGGAATAAGATCTTCAGATACCCATCTACCTCTCTGTGTGTGAACAGAGATTTGCTCAGTGCTGAAAATGACTGTATCTCGTGTTTACTGCATCGGTGAGATACCTGTGGTTGATTTTGTACTGTGTTTGCAACAGAGTTCTGGAGTAGCCCTGGGTTAGCTCTTTCCTCATCTTTTTCTTGTTGATAACCTGTTCTGTGTTGAGGTTGCTATTCTTGCTAGGAACGGTGCAGTCACTGGAAAGGTGCTTTTTGAGTCAGCTGTCTGCTGTACCAGGGCTCTGCAAGAAGAAGCTGCCTTGACTGCAGCTGTTGTCAGAGTACAGCTGAGTGAATGGATAAAAGGTTGTAGAGAAATACTGTCGATAAGTCAGCACCGTAGTAGGACTAAGAGCACAAAAAAAAAAAGCGCTGTCAGACACTGTGCCGTACACAGATGCACACTGTACTGAAAAGATTGTTGTACACCAAGTTGTCTTTTTTTAACCCGTATTTTTATGCATAAATACAGGAAGGTATTTGTGTCCACTCGCACAGTGCCTTGCTCTCTTGTTTGTTGTGAGTCACTGAGCTCCTGACTGCCCAGGTAACCTGCCTCCTCCTGTTGTTGAAGTTTCCTTAGGAATTCTGGCCGTGAATGAAGCAGTCGATCACGGAGATACCAGCCCTACCCTGAGTGCCTTGCGCTCACCAGATGTGGGGCTGTGCGGAGTCGCTCCAGAGTGTGCAGAGACATAGCAGCGAGAGTTGGCAGAAGTGGAAAGGAGAACAATGGCAACAGGTGAACCCCAAATAGCTAACTGCTAGTGCAGTAAATTCAAGATGATTGCCTGTAGGATGGAAAGCAGAGGGGGAGAAATGTGAGGAGAAGTCTTGCGTTCTGGGTATCTTGTTAGAATCTCATGTTACAGGGAATTGAGGCTGCCTTGTAAGCTGAAGTCTTTGTTAAAGGAAAGAAGAAAAAGGTAGGAAGGAAATGAAAAAGTTATCAGTGAAATACTCCCCACTTGTAGAATATATTGTGCGTAGGTAGTTGTTGCGGTGGTTCATTGGAATCTGAGGCATTCCTTCTATTGCTTGGAGGAAGGACCCTCTCCATGCATTTCCTTCTTGTAGTATTTGTATGTGAGGAAGATAGATACGTGTTTGCTTTCAACATAGCACCATTTCTGCTTTTAGGAGGCAGTGGCAGTGAACGGGTGAAACGCTGGGTGAGAGGAGGCTGTCATCATTATCATAACCTGAGGACCAGAGAGGGAGGATGGGATGAGTCGACTGAATTTGTGCAGCGTGACACACAGCTGTCACGGGAGGAGATGCAGGTAAAGTACGTGCTCTTTTTCTCTGCAGTTGAAGTTGCCCCTATTTCAGGCCTTACTGCAACTTTAAGAAGTAATGTTTCACCACAGTAGTGATGTTAGCAAGCTTTGTATCTTATTTCCCTGTTCATTGTCTACTTTGCACGTCAGCACCTCTTTGTCCTATTGTGGAGAATGTGCACACCTTTATCCCCAGAACAAGACGGTGGTGTTGCTGCTCACCGAAAAGCAACTTGTAAGTTTCTCTTGAGCATAGTACAGATGCCGCTGTGTAACATGTCGTTTTTGCATCTCCCTTTTGTGTTCCTGGCTCTTCTTCCTACCATAACACTAATCTAGAGCACTGTGTCTGGAGTCACGGCTGCCTACGACCGAGAGCAGTTGTGGCTGGCCAAAGAGAACCTGATGGTGAAGCTTCAGGCTTGTTGTCGAGGCTGTCTTGTTTGTCAGGAATTCAACTCCAGAATGAGGTTTTTGAAGAAGCGAAGTAGTGAAGGTAGCAAATGCTATGGGTTTTGTGTTTTTTTTTTTTTTAAATTTTATTTTTTATTTTTGTTAACATTTTTGGTAGCAATATTTGTGGAAAAGACTTTTATCTGACCTGCTTTGGGATTCTTTCCTATAGATTCAGTCACTGGCCAGGATGTATCAAGGTAGAAGGCGTTAACAGAGATCACCTGCAATATTTCAGAGACCACGTAAGAGATTGTGAAATGAATCCAGTGTCTGACACTTTTTTTTTTACTCTGCTCTTAACAAGTTTAAGTGGCTGGGTTTTTTTTTTTTTTTTTCCATTCTAGATAAATGATGTTATAAAACTTCAAGCCTTTATCCAAGGAAACAAAGCAGGAGAAGACTACAAAACCCTCTGGAAGCGTGGCCAAAAGAATAAAGCTAATATGCTTTGAATCTCTATTTGCAGAAAAATGCTGTTAGTGAGATCTGCAACACGAAGACAGCTATGAAAATCAGTTGGGGTGAAGTGGTGCAAA
Source organism: Tetrao urogallus (assembly GCF_951394365.1). Lineage (NCBI taxonomy): Eukaryota > Metazoa > Chordata > Aves > Galliformes > Phasianidae > Tetrao > Tetrao urogallus. Next base: position 71,097,698 of record NC_136817.1, read on the forward strand.
GAGTAGATGGGTAGGTAGGTAGGTGGCTGAAGGAAAAATTCCCTCTGGCTGAGGGAGTGGAATGCGCTGTCAGCAAGTTTGCTGATGAGACAAAACTGGGAAGAGTGGCTGATACAGCAAAAGGCTGTGCTGCCTTCCAGCGAGACCTGGAGAGTTGGGTGGGGGGAAACGGGATGAGAAAGAACAAGGGCAGGTGTAGAGTCTTGCATCTGGGCAAGAGCAACCTGAGTACCAGTATAGGTTGGGGGCTGAGCTGTTGGAGAGCAGCGTAGGAGAAAGGGATCGGGGGATCGTGGTGGGCAGTAGGAGGAGCATGAGCCAGCACTGTGCTCTCGTGGCCAAGAGGGCATCCTGGGGTGTATGAGAAAGAGTATGGATAGGAGGTCGCGAGGTTCTCTTTCCCCTCTACTCTGCCCTGATGAGTGGAGCATCTCCCTATGAGGAAAGGCTGAGAAAGCTGGGTCTCTTTAGCTTGGAGGAGACTGAGGGGTGACCTCATTGATGTTTATAAATGTGTGAATAGTGAGTGTGAGGAGGACGAAGGCAAGCTCTTCTCAGTGACATCCAGTGATAGGACAAGGGGCAATGTGTGCAAGCTGGAGCATAGGAGGTCCCGCATAAATAAGAGGAAAAACTTCTTCACGGCAAGGGTAACAGAACACTGGGATGGGCTGCCCAAAGAGGTTGTGGGATCTCCTTTGGAGACATTCAGCAGCTACCTGGACATGTTCCTGTGTGACCTAATCAGGTGATCCTGATCCAGCAGGGGGATTGGACGAGATGATCTTTGGAGGTCCCTTCCAATCCCTGACATTCTGTGATTCTGTGCAAACTTGGTTCACGGTAGTACTTTTGCTGCTGGGAAATAGGAGCGCTGATCTTTGGGGTAAGTTCAGCAAGGTGGACTCCCCTAAGCTGATACTGACTTCATCCTATAGCGTTGACTTCTGTCCTGATTTATTCCATGCAAGAAGTTCCGGATGCTGTCAGGAGTTATTCAAGCCCATTGGTGTTAATTTGATCCTGGACTGGCTGCTGCTTGACATGCTGTCTGCACAGAGATAACAAGTGCATTAATTGGTTTCCTGTCCTCTGATGTTTTGTCACTTGATTTTAGTTAATGCTGAAAACCCAGCTATGGCTGTGGTTCGGGAATTTGTTCACTTGCTCGATCGGACCCAGATTTTCAGGAGGAGCTGGAGCTAATGAAACTGTGTGAGGAAGTTGTGAGCTTGATCCGATCTAATCGACAGCTTGAAAATGACCTCAATCTCATGGACATCAAGATTGGACTGGTAGTGAAGATCAGAATGACACTGCAGGTAGGAAATGCAGTGCTGGGAGACTAGCAGAGTGAATTGAGGCCAATGGTAGTTAGCATGAGGACCTTCTGAGCCTGGATGTCACTTACTCAGATTCAGTGGGAACTATTTCCCCCAGAGTTACAGGTTTTCCTCCCAGTAAGTTCCTAACTGTTCCACTTATTACTATGTATCCCTAGAAAGATAACTGCAGAAGAAACATCAAGACTTCAAGCATTGTAGAAACAAAGCACCAGAAAAGAACCCACTCGGGACCAAGGGGAGAGCAATAGATGGTATGCTTGAAGGCTCTGAGAACTGTCTGTTCTCTTGTGGTTGCATTAGTCATGGATTTGCACATCTTAATTTCTTCTCACGTTTTGTGTGCTGTATCAGAAGGGGGAGGTGATTTCGGAGCAGGAAATGTACTCAAGCCTCTTGGTGTTGGTTGGCTGATGGAAGCCCCCTCTGTCACTTTGCTGACGATTGATTGCACACAAGAGCAACATTGCTGATACAGCGGTGCCTTTTTTTAATTCAAGCTGAAGTTACAGTCACCTTTTCCTTTGGTCCTGAATAGCGTGGCGCTAGGTTTGACCTTGTGTAAAATCTGAACCATGGCAGCTGTAAAGTTCAGTTCCAAAGGAGGCTCCAGCTCTTGGGCTGATGCTGTCAGCAAAAAGTATCATCGTTATCAGAGCATGTGGAGGCAGTGAGTCAGCAAAATGGAAACAGGGCTTGGGGCTTCAAGCGCAGTTGAGAAAGAAGGGCATTTTCAAGCATCTTCAGAACGCTACCAGCTCTGACAGTAGTCCCTGCTCAAAGCAATTAGTCCTTGTAGGTTCTCAACCAATTCTGGAACATGGGGACAAGACAGAAATCGCTGCTATAACAGATAATGTTTCACTTCATGATCTCCTGATGTACCTTGACTGCTTTATCCACACATAAGGAAGTGCTATCGTGCAGCTTTTTCCCATATTGCGTGTTATTTAAATGTGGAATCTGTCCCTCTTTGTTCTTTGCAGGATGTTGTTTCTCATAGCAAAAATCTTAGCAAGAAGAACAAGGAACAGCTCTCTGATGCGATGACACTGAACGAGCAAAAGGGAGGTTTGAAAGCTTTGAGCAAAGAGGAGAGGGAAAAGCTGGAAGCCTATCAGCATCTTTTCTACTTGAGGTATGCAGCTTTTCATTCACTCCTCTTGTCATAGATGCTTACGTGTTTTGGAACAGTCTGTACTTATGCTCTGCAGTGTTGAGGCACTGTCTGTCTCTGTGGTGTTGGCTCTGGTGGACACGTGCTGTATGGGAACTGCTGAGTCATGGCCTGAACCTCTGATTGATCACCTGAGGTGAGCAGTGAGTCAGGCAGAGGAGCACAGGTGAAGGCAATGCAGCTGTGCTGCTGGAAGGGGTGCAGCCAGGCTACAGCCCTCCTAGACCTGTTTAAGAGCTGGCTACCAGTGGGGAAGGATCTCTGCTGGAGATCTGCTCTGCTGGAGTTTTGTAAGTGAGCCCAGGATAGGGCTAAGCCTTCTATTTATTCTCCTTTTGTTAGCTTAGTCTGCTTTGTCAAACTCTCTTGTTTATTTCATAATTACAGCATCTTAATAGTCATTGATTATACACGTGCGCTAAGTAATTTTTCTTCTTGTTTTAGACTACTCCAACGTACTTGGCCAAGCTGCTTTTGCAGATGCCTCAAAACAAACCCTCAAAGTTGATGGATTCAGCCATCTTCACGCTGCATAACTACGCATGCAGTCAGAGAGAGGAATCTCTGCTGTTGCGGCTGTTGCAAACAGCATTGCAGGAAGAGATCAAGTACGTTGTAGCATGGGACGCAGCCTTGCTGTTGCCTCAGTTTGGACCGCTGCTAAAACAGAAGCTGTTCTGGTGTGATGTCCCGTGCTCATTTGCTGATAATGCTGAACTGTCCCTGCCTTCTGCTCAAGCTGTTTGGTGTCAGTCCTTTCTGTAACCTGGAAGGAGGAGGAATTACCTTTGTTCTTTAGGATTAAAGCCATTTTTCTTTAGCCAATGCTTTGTTGCTCAGGGAGGCACTATTTTTGATCTAATGCAGTGCTTTCCTAAGAGTCAGTCCAATCTAAGTTCTCTGCTGTCTAGTGAGAAGGACTTGGAACAGACTGCGAGCTTGGGCTTTACAGGCCAGAGTGAAGCTGACGCGAAGGACACTGTTTTCCAAAACTGATGAGGAGGCTGAAAATCAGATGCTGTCTGGTTTGGGTTTTTTACTGGCTGTCAGGCTTAAGGATTCTGGCTGTCTGTTGGCATAATTGAGTGGATTGCCCCTTAGGAGTTTGGTGTTTATGACTTCTGGCTGATAGGGAGCTTCACAACTTGCTAGGAAGACCAAATACATACGATGTTGGAGGCAATCATGCCTTTTTTGATGCTTTTAAGTATGAGGATGCTATGTGCCCTCCAACAGGTAACGTCTAAAAGGTTTGTTTAATTATTATTATCTTTTCTTGGAGTAGTAGTTCAGGAAAGTGCATGCATATGCTTTATTCTCTGCTGCTGGATTTGCCATAGCGGCATGCTGTGAATGGCTTTTGTTGCTGATTGCTTACTTGTTTAAATACTGAAAGAAAATAGTTCTGCCTGTGTAGAACTCCCTTTGTTTCCTCTGTATTTTTGAGATGCGCTCTTTCAACTGTGGTGCCCGTGGTCAGAAGGCACTGAGGCAGATCTTGGCCCCAGTTGTGAAGGAAATAATTGAGGACGAATCGCTCAACGTCAAAACGGATCCAGTGGATATTTACAAGTCCTGGGTTAACCAGATGGGATCTCAGAATGATGAGGCCAGGTATGGAAGCTGTTGCTACTGTTTTTTCCTACAAGTTGCTCAGCTGCTTTGCATTGCTCTGTTAATCGTTCCAAACCATCCCTGGATTCACTGTATGCATCTGTCCAATTGATACCAGCTTTTTTCCATCAGCTCGAGATGGCTTTCTTCTGAAAGGTATAAAGATCATCTTGTGACAGGGGTGTTGAGACTATTAGAAGTGAATCTCATTAAGAGATAGGCCAAAAAAGCCCCAAAGCATTTCTTCTGTGTTAACTCATAGATACAGATGCCGTAGATATTACTCTTCCAAGCCAATCTCTGCCCACAACTCGGGCAGGCTGCCCAAGGAGGCTGTGGATGCCCCATCCCTGGAGGCATTCAAGGCCTGGCTGGATGTGGCTCTGGGCAGCCTGGGCTGGCGGTTGGTGAACCTGCACGCAGCGGGAGGTTGGAACGAGATGAGCATTGTGGTCCTTCTCAACACAGGCCGTGTTCATAGAATCGTAGCAGGCAGCTGTTCCTGTCTGCCCACGAGAAGGTTTCATCCACTTGGTCATCCTGGTTGGTTGGCCTGTAGATCCCCCGCTACGTCATCTGTCCCTGTCCTCCCTTTAATCTGTGTCTATAAACTCTGGATCGGCTCCCATCCGTCCCCAGTCAGAGTTCTGTGTTTCTTCCAGTGCTTGATGTTCACCAGATTTTGAGGCTTCTGTTGTTGGTTGTTTTTGTTTAGTTTTTAACACACTTCAAGGGAAGTGGTGGAAAAGCAATGCTATGAAGTCAAAGACAACTCTCCCAACGCAGCATGCTGCGTGAGTTACTATCTTAACACTGCAATGTGCAGCTTGTGTTTTCACTGATTTATTTGCGACCTGAGGTACTCCTGCGTATCGCAGGTGACCTCCTTGGCTCTGGAGAGCGTGTCTGCATGTGGTACAGAAAGATACAGTTTAGAATTAGCTGGGCCTTTTCTCACAGTGACTGCTGCAGGGACAGCAGAGGACGTGAGAAGTCCTTTACTCTTTCAGTGCTAGCATTCTAATTAAAGTGAACGTGCAGCCTTTTGCAGCCAGGTGAGCGTGGATCTGTTTCTGTGTCAAGCCAAAAATTCTGCCTGGCACTGACAAAAGTCTATTAGGCTGAGGAGTGCTCACCTTCACATCTGACTTTTCCAAATAGCAAGTTGCCGTACGATGTTACCCCTGAACAAGCTCTTCATCATGGTGAGGTGAGGACGCACCTGGATGCCTCAATCCGAAATGTGAAGGCAATGACAGACAAGTTCCTGTCTGCCATCGTTGTTGAGCTGACAAAGTGCCGTAAGCCTGGTGTGTCACCGCATTATCCTGCAGCAGTTAATAGTGGGTTCATCCGTGAGGAATTCTCGCTTGCCTTTTATTTCCTTCGAAGTTACGGAATGCGTTTCATGGCCAAGGTACTGAAAGACTCCTGGCATGACAAGTTTCCTGATGCTGGCGAGGAGGAGCTTCTGAAGGTAAGGAGCTGAGCAGCTCTGTGAATAATTGTCTGCCACGCTGACTGCAGCAGATGCATCTCAGTGTTCTTTGTTGGGTGTACGTGTGCAGAGAAGTTTAAAAGCTGCAGTTTAAGTAGACAGGCTATTTGTTGTGATGGGTATAAAGTACTTTGCACTGTGCTTTGGATTGCTGGGTACATGTTTGTCAAAGGAGACATAATACAGCGTTCAGAAGAAGTCACCCTGCTGCTTTTCCTTTTGCTTTTAACATGTTGGGCATTGTGCCCCCGAGGTTTCTTGACTTTGGGATGCTGTTGCTGCTGAATGGTGCACCTTGGTTTTGCTGGTGTTATCTGAGTCAGTTGCTCTTTTTTTAAAGAGACAGTGCCAAGTTAGAAAGGTCCGTGTGCAAAATTCTACTATTCTCACTTCCCTTACAATATTCTAGGGCATTACAGTAGCTGCACCAAAGTATATGGTGTCATTTTTCATGATGTGTGGGCAGTTTTGTATTGTACATCTCCGTACTTTTGGAGAACGAAAAGGATGTTGGTAGTAAATGCTTCCAAATGAGCACAGCATTGTGGCTTTCATTGGAATTGTCCTGGCTTTTGTGATTTTAAAGATCTTTCTGTCTGTGAGGGCTCTTCTTAATAAAACCAAGAGTGGATTTTACATTACTTGCCACAGTCTCTTTAAGCTTTTCTGTCCCTGCTTCATTACGAAGTAATTACCAATCTGAATGCCGTTTTCTTCTCTCTTCTGGTTCCGTGCTTTCCCGTTCTGAGGCATCGATTCTTTCTGTGCAGGTGAATTCATTTTTTCCATCTGTAAATTGAGGTGGAAAGCTGCAGTTTTTATTAATCCTTGTGGAAACAATGTCACGGTCCATGCCGCGCTCAGAACTGCAGCTGTGTGTGGTGACTGCCTGTAGATGCATTAGGGCCTGAAACTACTCCTACAGTGTACTGTTCTTGTCTTCCTACTACCAGTTTTACTATTATCAACATGATTTCTCTCACAAATGTGTTTCTTGTGACAGGTAGTGAACGGTTTTGTCTGTTGTGACCATGTGCCGTCATCTGGGATAGGACAGCAAGAGCTGAAACAGCTGTCAAAACCATGACCTCTCTGAAAGCAGTTAATTTCTGGGGCAGCTTAGCAATGGCGAAGCTTCTTCTTTCTGTTTTTGCCATTTCTTCATGCCTCTGATCTCTTCTGTGCATTCAAATCGCACGTGAAGCAGGAGAAGCCCAGATTCTGTGACTTGGCTCTGCGCAGATTGATGTGAAACACCAGGAAATACTGAAGTATGTGGCGTGGGAACTTTTGCTGCATGTCAGCGTGCGGGACCAATGCCTTTTTGTTGTGGGAATTACTGCAGGCAAATATCCAATGTGGGTGCATGTGTGCATCTTGAACGGGGCCCACAGTTCACAGGAAAGTAATTTGTCAGAGCTCACTCAGAGTAGTTTCAGTAAGACTCAGTGGAGGTCTGTGCCACTGGTTTTCCACGTGTTTTTTTCTCTCCTCTACTTGTCCTAGATTGTTGGCAACTTACTCTATCACCGCTACGTGAATCCAGCCATGGTTGCACCGGATGCATTTGACATAATGGATCTTTCAGCTGGAGGGCAGCTGACTACAGATCAACGAAGAAACCTTGGTTCTGTTGCAAAGATGCTGCAGCACGCTGCGTCCAGTAAGATGCTCATGGGAGACGGTGCACATCTGAGCATCGTGAAGGAATACTTGTCACAGTCATACCAGAAATTCAGGTAGAAGGCTTCAGCTGATTGTGTTGAGGCGTTTGGCAGAGGACAATGTTGCAAACCAAAAGGAGTGATGAATTTGAAATGTAATAGATTCCATCTCTGTCAAAAAGGAGGTCTGTTGAAATTGAGAGGTTGCCCTTTGGGCTTCCACAGTCATTGATAATAATGACATATAAAATACGTAGCTGGAATTTACCAACTAGATATAGTATATTAATGAGCTGGTCAAAACAATTGGCTTTGCCATACAAGACTCCAGAGTAAAGGCTGTTTTTCTATGTGTTTATTATGATATTCTGGCCATTGAAAACTAGAGTGTGCATGTGTTCTTTCCTATATGCACCCTAGTTCTCTGTATGCAAACTAGATGGCACTTTGGATTAAACCAGGCTGGAATTCAGTTGTTTGTATAAGAAGATAACTTTTGAATGAAGAGCTTCTTGATGTCTGTCATCTTTTGTAAGAAAGAAAACTGGAAATGGCTGGGAGTGAGGATTATTCTTGCAGCTGAGACAGAAGGATGGGTGCACAAGGTCATTCGGTCCGTAGACTTGTCCTGCAGATGCTTACAGTGAGCTAATGCCGACATGGCCAGTACCAATAACTGAATCTTCTAGATGGCTTTTGATGTGATAAGCTATAGCTTGTCCAGTTGCAGTATGCTTGGGAACCATGGTTTAAAGAAGAACAGCTGCTGGGATGCTGATTACCTTTTTCTCCCTTTTTTTTTTTTTTTTTTTTTTTTAAGACGCTTTTTTCAGGTTGCTTGTGAGGTTCCTGAATTGCAGGATCAATTCAATATTGATGAATATTCTGGCTTCCTTCCTTGTCTATCCCTTCTGCAGAGCTTATAGCCATCAACCTGAATGCTCCAGTCATGGGAGCAGTCCCACCATGTTTCAGTAACAGCAGCTAGATCATAGTTAGCCTGGTGCACAATGGCTTCCAGTTCCTCCTGCTTGTTGCTCATGCTGCGTGCATTGGTATAGATGCACTTGAGCCGAGTCATTTGCCTCACTCCCAGCTCTAAAATCGTTCCCCTAGGCTCTTCTCTTGTGCGGCCTGTACTGTCCCCTTCCCCCGTCATAATTAGTTTATTGCACAGGAAGAAAAGCTTGATGTCTGTGCCAAGGGAGACGTACACCGCACTTGCGCTGCCTGGACAATTTGGAAACTGGAAATTCTGGGGTGTGCTGAAGCATGCCCTCTCAGGTCAGTCTAAGCATACATAGAGTAGACCTGTCTAACCAAACAGGTCATAGACAGTTCAACCCATTCTGTTGGGAAATACTCTCTCCTTCTAAGTACCTTTAGAACGTGAGTTTCTTCAATTAATTACTCAACTCATATGCTTTTCCTGAATGATCCTAAGTTCTTTTCTCAGGCTACATCTGCACTCTGCTCAGTCCAAGGAGAAATCCCTGCCCGCAGATGCAGTGACACAGCATGGCTCACAACCTCATTTTTCATTGCTTACTGTTATGGTAGCTGCCATCCATGTCCACCCTGCGTATTCTTAGAGCTCTTCTGGAGTCCATGGGGCAGACTTATGGTTGAACTAAAGGGAATTTTTTTCATACTGCTCTAGCTCCAGATGATTATCCCTAGTATCATTATATTAAAAAAAAAAAAAAAAAAAAAAAGGCGTTTTGAAGTAGTGTGATATATATTCTGTGCCTCAGAATGTGGCACGTGTGGCATGAGAGAGTTTTGAGGCCATGAGGACTGCCCAGACAGCATGAGAACGGTAAGAGCAGAGAGCTATAGGTGATGCAGCGCTATTCGTGCCACCCGCAGGAAGCGGGAGCTGGAACAAAATATGGCCAGAAGAGTGATCAGATTGTGTCTCGTAAGGAACTATTTCATTAGTTCTAGAACTTTGACAAAATGTATATTCAGGATGATGATCAGCATGGCAGGTGCTGGGAGCATGCCGAAAGAGAAATGGTCTGAAAACGTCGCTGCAATTTGAAATATATCCCCTTCCACAAAGCCCTCAGATCCGTGCTGCATCTGCATCCAAAGCAAGCCAGAGCCCTGTGCTTGTTGTAGCCGGAGCTATCGGTGCCAGGAGTTGCTGCTGTGTTTGCAAGGACGTTGTGTCAGCAGTGTGATGTCAGTGGGGTTGTTTGATGGCAATGAAACAGCTGAATGGTGTACCTCAAGACTAAGAAAAAAGATGGTAGTGGTGACTGTGTGTCTAGGTATAGATAGCTTGATAGAGATATATAGGACTCCAGTGTGGATTTTACATAGGCCCTGCGCTGCAAGGTACGCTGTTGGGAAGCAATGTCCATCTGCCCGAGGGCAGGAAGGCCCTGCAGAGGGACGGCCTGAGGCCAGCCGTACGAGGCTGCCCAGGAGCAAGCGCTGGGTCCTGCGCTGTGGTCATGGCAACCGCATGGCAGCTTCTGCAGGATTGGGCTGAGGTAGAATTCCAACCGCCCGCTGATTCTAGAATGTTGGGGTGTGTGATGGTGGAATCTTCTGGTCCTGTGACATGGTCTTGCCTCCCCACCCTGTCGTCATGGCGGAGCAGCCTGGTGGCCCTTAGTGATGTCACAAGCGGCTGGAATGAGGGGAGGAGCAGTGCGTGCTGCGTCCCTTCATTGGAGCGCTTGAGCTCTGCGTGAGTAGCTCGCTTGTTGCCCTTGTGCAGCGACTGAGTGCCTTTGTTTTCACCCCGTCTTGTGCAGCATCTTGTAGGTAAGCTGAGACAGGGCGTGGGATAGAGGGGTGGGCAGTGAGCTGTTGAGAACTGCTGGCTGGTGGAGCTCGTAGTGTCATACTGCTTACTCTTGACCATCAGACGTAATTTTTACTCCGTACCTACATTCCAACGCGATGCATAGAGGTGACATTTGTCTCGTGGCTTTTCCCTTGTCTTCTTTGCTAAATGGTGCAAGCTGACTGACCAGCTCTTTCTCTCTGCTCTCTCCTCCCCCTACCTGCTCCCTTGGTGCAGCTTTTGCTCGTGGAAGAACAGAGCAAAGTGACAAGAATCAGCTGCGAGTTCAAGACACTTGTCTACCTTGTTCTGATCTCCTGCCAGGTACGTGCCACGCTTTGTCCTCCCACGTGGTTTAGCAGCCCGCGTCGCACCGTGTTTAGTAACACAGCCCCATCCAGTTTTGATGGGACACTGGTCATGTGTAGGTCTTTTCCGCTTCCCTCCAGCTCAGCTCTCAGAAGGATGTTGTCTGTAGTGCTGTGACCAGCTGGTCTTAAGGAGACCAATCCCTTAGGCAGAGTCCGACCTCCGGTTTGTGCAGAGCTGCACAACATGACCACAAGCACGCGTGCTTCGGCTGTGTGAGTGTGCTGCCCGACAGCTGTGGGGAGCACAGCACAGTCCCCATCTGCTAGCAGAGGGATAGCCACTTGGTCAAATGCTGCCTAGTAGGCTCTCATTTGAATTGACTGAAGATAGTGGCTGTTTCTAGAACATCTGCCTATGCCAGTGGATAACTGAGGGTAGTTCTGAAGAAGTCTCTCAATAGAGTGGTGTGTGAAGAGAGAAAATATGAGGGTGTTTCTTTTCATTCCAGCTTGTCGTGCCTGCTGTGATGGGCGTTGCGTGCAGCGAGATCAGCCGTGGGCCTGACATGGCACGGATGGAGGTAGAGTATGAAGCTCTGATTGGTCTTTGTTCCCTGACTTGAGCCAACAGAGTGAGCTGCAGGTGTGCTCTCCTGCTTTTCAAGAGAGGCAGAGTCCTTCCAGCTCTATCTGTGTCCTGAAAAGCTGCCTTAAAAGCTTCATGTCCTTGCTGCGGGCATCTAGATGGCCGTGGAAGTCGTAGTACCGACAGAATCAGATGCGGCGTTATAAACGTGCGGAAGCATTTTCCCCGTCCTGCCTGGATGTTGTCACCCACAGACAAAGTGTTGTTCTCATATTCAGCAAGTGAAAGGAAGCTGGCACTTGTAGTGAGCCAAGGATTGGGTCAGTGGCCCAGCTGCTGTGTCCAGTCCATGGCTGAGGTCTCCAGGCAATAGGTGACAGGAAGTGAGCAGACTCTTACGCTCCTCTTTGGGAAGGCAGTAGTGCAAGCGTGGCAAGTTTATGAAACTGCCGGAGCCGTCTTGGTTGTGGAGTTTGTCCTCTTAGTCTGGGTAGAGAGATGCATCTTTGCACTGCCTGGCGATAGTGCTGCGCGCCGGGAAGGGAAACAGCTGTTATTAGACTTGCAGTTTCTTGTTAAGCGCTCGTGATAAGGACCGAGTGCATTTCCTGCAGCTTTCTCTGCCGATGTGCTCCTCACCCTGAAATCCTCCTTGCAGCCCTCAGCTCCTCACCGTGGCCTGTGCTCTCTGTTTCGGACTGAGAACAACGGGAAGCCCCTGCTGGTCTGTGAGGAGTCATCTCTTAATATTCCAGCTATTGGTGCTGCCCATGTTCTCAAGAGATACGTTGCCCAGGCACCGGATGAACTCTCCTTGGAGGTAAGCAGTTAAAGGCGTTCCTAGTTGTCGTGTACAGAAGAGTATAAGGTGTGAACGCATCAGGAATATTCTCAGACACCTTCAGAGTGTTTGGTGAGGTGAAGCCCAGAAGATTCAGTTCCAGATTAGACTTGCAGTGGGTTGGATGCAGGGAGGAGTTCAGCCATCTCCAAACTATGGCTGTATTTGGCATTGGAATCTTCTGATCAAAGAGCTACTGCCCAGTGTTGTAGCCTGGTCTCTGAGCGATGGCAGACCAGTGTATGGAGTGTGCAGATCTGTTCAGGATCTGTTCCGCTGACTTATGCCTGCGGTTTAATTGGAGCTCTCCCTTTGGCCAAGAGCCTGCTGCTTTTGAGAACCATTTCCTACCGAACAGCTGAATTCTGTATGTTGTGTATTGTAGTGACTCTTCTACCTCCACGTTCAGTTGTACAACCGCAAATGCCTGAAGAGCTGCACTGGTGCAATGGCTCTCAAGCTTGACGATATTGGGCAGTGCAGAAGAGTGCAGTCATTTGAGCTGCGCTTTCCTCCCAGCCGTGCTGAAGCTGGGATTGACGTTGCAATCTCTTGCAGGTGGGAGACCTCGTGTGCGTCATCGATATGCCACCTCAGGAGCTGAGCCCCCGCTGGAGAGGCAAGCACGGCTTTCAGGTAGGCACAAGCTTCAGACGTGAGAGCGCAACTTCGGTCGAGGCAGGAATCTCAGCTTAGAGCTGCCCTGCCTGCACAGCATGGCTCCACATGGAAAATGGTTTCCCTGTGTTGGTGTCAGGGGACTTTGCCTTTTGCTGTGGGCTTAGGCCAGAGCTGAAAGTTGGTCTTTGTAGCAAACTGTCTCCTCAATTAACTTAGAAAGAAGAGCCCTCACAACATGCATCAGGTCACGGCCACTGAACCGCACCTTTGGAAATGCAGCAGCTAGGACACGTGTTTCAGTGTCTCTGAGCACTTGTGCTTGCACCCATGCAGAAGGTGAAGTCAGTGTCTTTCAGGAAGTCGCTGCCTGTCAGCTGAGATGAGGCAGGGTAACAGAGCCTCTGTGTGCTTGCTGCTGCTGCTGGCTGCCGAACGCTGGGTAGCTCAGAGCTGGGGATGGCAGCTGCATCTCAGTCAGCAAGCAGAAAGTTCATAGGCTGTGCTAACTCAGATCTAGCTGCATCAATCTATCATAATCTATAGCTTCTGTATGAAGTCTTTCCCTTTGGGCACGCTTGAGATTTAGGGGCGCATAGCACACTTGTCCTTTCCCTGCTCCATATGTAGTTACATGGATAATTGGCTGCCGGTTTTGAATAATTATTAATTTTAAGCAGGCCATTTTTTGTTTGATTGTCTTACGGAGCACCCGGCAGGCACGTTATGAGGAAAATGTGATGTTTGAACAGTTCAGGCCTGAGAAACGCTGCCTTCAGTATCGCACCTCTCTTCTTCTTCTTGTTACAGGTTGGATTTTTCCCCAGTGAGTGTGTGGAGCTCATTAACGGAAAAGTCCCGGAGAGTCTCATCAATTCAGTGCCAAAGCCAGGTACGATGATACATTTGATGGTGCAGGGAAGCAAAATGGAGTCTTTTTTGGGTGTGTTCCGTGGTTAATACCTCCCTTATCCTTCCCACCTTATCCTCTGTGCTGATGATCCTTCATGCATAGCACGGGGCGTATGGCTGGTGTTTTGTAGGCAGCTAGAATGAGGGAAGGCAAAGGCAGTTCTCCTGCAAGTCAGTACGAGGCTGAGAACAGCCAGCGTCCCTGGTTCCCTGGGGAAATCCTAGAATCCTTGTAGAATAGCTTGGGAATGGAAGGGAGCTCAAGGATCATCAAGCTCCAAGCCCCCTGCCTCAAGCTGGGCTGCCAACCAAGCTCCACATTTAATGTGGGACTGGACCAGGCTGCCCAGGGCCCCATCCAGTCTGGCCTTGGACTCCTCCAGGGTTGGGGAAAATCCATTTTTGTACGCACTTGCTCATCATGTTCTTCCCGTTTTGAGGTGCTCTGTAGAATGTGTTGTGCTCGGCCTCTTCCAACGGAGCCAAGCCTAAAATGAACAGCTTTCTTCCTTTTGTTGTGCAGTGCCAAAGAAGCGCGGCAAGCTCCTCACCTTCCTTCGTTCCGTGGTGAAGGCCTGCCCAAAGCAACGGAAAGAGCGGGAGGTGGAGAAGGAAAGGGTGTTTGGCCGTGACCTGGGAGAGCATCTTCTCCACTCTGGTCGTGATGGTAAGGGACAGCCCATTCCTGAGAGCTTCCCTGTTTGGGAACCTAAAGATGAAAGGGAGATGGTATGTAGCAAGGGGCAGGTTGATACCAGTGGAGAAAAGGGGAATGGGAGTTGACGACTGAAAGATCAACTGAGTAGGTGATGGCTGCAAGGTAAATGCTCCCAAGGGACAAGCACATTTGTATTTGCTTAAAGCAAAGCCTGTAAGCCAATCCCATGGTAGCCTGAAAAGAAAGGAAGCCTTTTGGCCAAAGAGAGTGTCCTGCATCAGTTTCCCGCTCCTTGCGGGCGTGAGATTTTCCACCTCCATTGCCATGGGAGCTGTGATGGGACTTGCAATGTCTGCGGCTTCCCCGGAATTACTTTCTCCAGGCTGATTCCTAGGTCCTGGCATTTCTGGAATGCAAAGAACGCATCTCTGTCCAGTTTCCTCAGCAGCTCCTGCAGAGGTGTCTCTGACAGGTTTCCCCTTCAAGGAAGAGCTAAGCAGTAGCCTGGCTGGGCTTAGTGGATGGGATGTGACGGGAGCGCAGCCTAAGCCAGGACTTGAAGAAGGAGCTCCAGTAACCGCCGGCACGTGTTCTTTAGTCCCCCAGGTCCTCCAGAGCTGCGCCGAGTTCATCGAGCAGCACGGCGTGGTGCAGGGGATATACCGCCTGTCCGGCGTCGCGTCCAGAGTCCAGAGACTGCGGTAAGAGTGCTGCGACTGACAGACACAGCTGCCAGCAGGGGCACGTGCCCTGTTGCGGGCGTTCAGAGGCCTGCGGGCAATGCCTTAGCACAAAGAAAAGGTCTCCTTTGGGAACATCCCATCCAGCACGGCTGACGTGGTGCTGCTGGCCGAGTGTTTGTGTTCTCCTGTACATCAGGAAGCCCTTCCAACTCTGGATTGCATTGGGTGTGGCTTTTGACTTGCTTTCCTCTTTCTCAACCATTTTCGTGTCCTTCTCTGCAGCCAGGAGTTTGAGTCTGAGCAGGTTCCTGAGCTGACCGTCCGCGACGTTCACAGCGCGAGCTCCCTCTGCAAAATGTACTTCAGGGAGCTCCCGAACCCCCTGCTGACCGACCAGCTGTACGACAAGTTCTCGGTAAGCACAAGGCAACGCCGTTCCTTTACCTCTTCCCTGGGCCTCTTGGGAGATGGCTGCAGCAGTGCCCCAGCTCCGAGGCCCTTCTTCTGTTATCCCCATGGGGTTTACTCGCATGTCTTTGCCACATCCTGCATGGTGCTGATGCCACTTCTGGTGGCCCCAGGAGGTGGTTCTTTCCATATTCACAATGCTTGCGAGAATTCCTGTGTTGTTTGTTTGTTTGTTGCTATTCCCCAACTATTTCTGGAACGGGAAGGGGATTAATAGCCAAGTGTACTTGGAGATGAATGCCCCGTGCGAGGAGCTGAGCTGCCCAACCAGGCTGTAAACTGGCCCGGTGCTTGGACTCCTTGGCCGTGGTGGCACCAGCTGCGTGCCGCTATGTTCCCCAGATGCCTGTGGGGAGGCCTAAAGTCTTTCTCAGTGCTGACCAGCAGCGTGCTGTGCCCATGGTTCCCGACCCTGCGGCAGGTATCTCGCCTGATTTGTGTCTCAATCCCTTTCTGCCCTTTTCCAGGATGCTGTTGGTGCCACTACGGAGGAGGAGCGGCTGGTCAGAATGCGGGACGCCATCCAGCAGCTGCCCGCTCCTCACTACAGGTCAGTGCTGCCCTCAGCCCGCTGAGCTCAGCCCTGCTGCACTTCAGAGGGCAAAGTGCAATTCCAGGCTTTGTCTCACGCGAGCAACGGGATGCCTGGGTGTGCTGAAACACTGCATGGGGTTAATTGATGGGGTCAGTTCCTGGGTACGGGGGCACGCTTGGTGCAGCTGATGGCTGTGGCTGTGCTGTGCTGGTGCTGGGTGCTGCAGCGTGGCACTTGGTCAAGTTGGATCTACTTCATCTTCAGTGACAGTAGCAGTAATAACAACTAGTGTGAATTGAGGTTTGCTTTGTGAGTCGCAGCACGGGATGCTGGCTGGTGCTGAACATTTGCCGCTCTTGTTTCCCAGGACCCTGGCGTATCTGATGAGACACTTGGCCTGTTTGTCTGCGAACAGCTCTGTCACCAACATGCACGCTAAGAACTTAGCCATTGTGTGGGCTCCAAACCTCCTAAGGTAAACTTCTTTTTCCGTTTCAACAGAACGCTTACATCTGTTCTCCAGTAAGATAAAGCAGTCCTCCCTTCTTCTGCACCACATGTGCTCTTCTCCTGTAAAATGTGCAGTGAGTGGCTGAGAGCAGAGCAGGAGCCTGGACTGTTCTCCAACCCCACGTGGGCACAATTGCTAGATGAGCATTGCTGCTCTCTTGTTTAGATGGGGCTGGTGTGTCCTTGATCAGCCAGGAGAACTTCTTCAGTGGCATCACTGACTGCCCACTGCGGAAGTCTCCGGAGCTCAGTTTGACAGCTTTGGGCTGCAACAGTTCAGACCCGGGGAAGCGATGTTGGCTGACTGACTTCTAAAACCTGCCTTTTCTGCAGATCACAGCAGAGCGAGTCTGCCTGTGCCAGCGGGAGAGCTGCCTGCACGGAACTGCAGACGCAGTCAGCCGTGGTGGAATTCATCATCGACCACACAGACGTCCTCTTCTGCTCCACATCTGGACCTGACATCGCAGATGGAGCAGGTGAGTGTCTTCCTCCATTAGCTTTATCTTGATCAGACACCTGGATCAAATGCAGGCCTTCTCCAAGTCCTTTGAAATACACTTTTCCTGTCGAGGGGACAGCAGACTTCTGGGCTTAGGTTAGAATCTGGCACCCTGTTGCTGGATGCTGAGAATGTGCAAGCCCAAACGTGACAAGAAGAAAACCGTCACTGTCATTATGATGTTTTGCAAGCAGGTGAAGCTTGATTAACGTGTGGCAGCAAAGCTTTCTGAGTTCACCGTACCTGCTTTCTAGGGTTTTTGTTTGCCTGTTTCGATACAGGGAGCTGCTCTTAATTATGACTGCGTCCTTTGCCATAGACACACCTCTGAGCACATGGTTGTTTTCAGCTGCTCTTCTTGCAGCGGCTCGGAGAAGCAAATCTGAGAGAAACACAGCAGCTCCCCCGGACCTGTGATGGCCGTAGTGCTGCCGCTTTCTGATCCTGGCTCTCACCTGTGGTTTTCCCTTACAGGGCACAGTTCTCTCTCAGGACCCCAGTCTGTGCAGGCGTCTTCTCCTGCCACAGAGCTGCTCAGCCTGGAGGAGGCGCAGGCACGGAGGCGAGGCCACAGCAGCTCTCCTGTGGTTGTGACAGAGAGCAGGGACATAGAGGTGGAAGAAGGCCCCACAGCTGTACGGGGGAAATTCCACACAGTCATCGACTTTCCACCTGAAAGGTAAAGAGGACTTCCTTTTCCAGTACCTTATCATCATTGTTTGGGTGGGTTTTTGTGGTTTCTTTTTGTGTTGGGTTTTTTTTTTTTTTTTTTTTTTTTTTTTGCCCCCATTATTTCTAGTGCCAAAGCTTGCTGAAAGTCAGTTAAACTGATGGTGCCTGAAGTGTTGCAGTGAATCTGCACTCCCTTTGCACTGTGAGACTGAACTCACATTCAGTTGCCCGCCGGGCTGAGTTTAGCCACACAAGGCTGGCATTCCCTCCTTGCTGGGCAGGCAGTCACGAGCTGCATAAAGCCATGCTGACGTCTATCCCGGCCTGTGCTGGCTGTACCTGGAAACATTGGGGTTTTCCGGACTTGAGGGCCACGTGCCTGAATCCAATTCCAGTTGTCCTCGAAGCAGAGCTGTTGGTCAGACCTGCTGGCACGAGAAACTAGACATGGCAGTGAGATGGGGCCGATGAGCTGTCAGTGTCAGAGTCAGAGATGCTTCTGAAGTTCCACGCACGACTCACACCATTCCCTGTTTTCTCTCTCCAGACCAAGTCCACCCAGCAGGATGAAGGAATCACCAGCTGGCTGTTGGTGTTCCTGCTTCAGCCTGGGAAAACCATCCTCTGTGGCCAAGCGCCAACCGCAGCGCCGTCCCAGGGAGCCCTCAGAGACAGACGTTGTAGTGCTGGCAGGTAAGGGTGCAAATCCAGCTTTCAACACCCTGCTTCTCAGCAACGTAGAATTCTTGCTGTCAGTGGGCTTGTATCTCCTTCTAGCGTTCCAGCCCATACCTGACACCTTCAGTTCTCCCCTGATCAAGAACCACTTTTGTAATTCAGCTTGGGAGAGTTTGACACCAAGCCCTGTTCATTCTTTTATAGGTGATTCGAGCTCTTGTCAACCGAGCAGAGCTGGAGCAAGTAGCGATGCTGGGCTGCGTGCTTCCATGAATGGAGAGCTCGCAGGAAGCACAAATGGCTGCAGTTCAGCTGACAGCGTGCCGCATAACAACAGTGGCGCACACAAGGAGCTGATCCAAGTTCAAGCCCTCATTTCTCCCGGCTCTGCTGAAGATGCTGACCTGAGCCTGCCAGACACCACAGGCA
Source organism: Tetrao urogallus (assembly GCF_951394365.1). Classification (NCBI taxonomy): domain Eukaryota; kingdom Metazoa; phylum Chordata; class Aves; order Galliformes; family Phasianidae; genus Tetrao; species Tetrao urogallus. The sequence goes on from NC_136817.1 coordinate 71,116,197, forward strand.
CCAGCCTGGACTGTGACCCGGTGCCTGTGCAGTGCAGCCCAGCCCAAGCAGAGCCTGAGTGCCCCGACAGCAGCACCTCCATACAGGAGCAGGTCAGCACCAGCGAGGAGAAGCAGAGCCTCTTGGAGGGGGGCTTAGAATCAGGCCTCCAGTCCCAGGCACCGGGCAGCAGCACTGAGAGCTCTGAGCCACTCTCTCCGTGAGCTTTCCACCCAAGAGAGGACGATTGCCATCTTTACCTGGACCTCTCACGCCCTCCTGTCTTTTCCTTTAATAATAAAAGCACACTTGTGCTCACTCAACGCCTTGACTGCCTGAGGAGTTTTCATTCCCGGGGACTGGGATGAATGCAACACACAGCAAAGCACCTCAGCTTGCAACGCTGAGGCTGTGGGGTGCATGAAGCAGAGCTCCAGGTTTGTTCCCGTTTTGTCTGGCTTCGGGATGTCTGCAGCTCCCATTTGGTACAGTAGCAAACCATCTCTAGCATCCTGGATGCTGCTCGTGATAACCCCAAGCTTCCTGGCGGTGGCTTTGTGATGCCTTTCAGGGCTTTTGGATGCACTGTGATGCCTTGGCTGCTCCCTATCACCTCTCTCCTCCGGCCGCGTCCATTCCTGGCTCCCAACCTCCGAGCTGCCTGCGCAGATCACCTGCAGCCGTGTCCTCATCACGCTGCAGAAGGACGAGCTCATCCTGGCCCGGCCTCTCATTGGTCCGGGGCAGCGCTGTCCCGCCCCTGCCCGTCTCTCGTTGGTCAGCGGCAGCGCTGTCCCGCCCCTGCCCGCCTCTCATTGGTCAGCGGCAGCGCTGTCCCGCCCCTGCCCGTCTCTCATTGGTCAGCGGCATCGCTGTCCCGCCCCTGCCTGCCTCTCGTTGGTCCGCGGCAGCGCCGCCGGCTGCCATTGGCTGAGGCGCCGTGCGCGGGAGCGAACGTTGGGAGGCGGCTGTTGGAGGCGCGGCTCTCCTCGTAGAACGCTGCTGCAGCCGCCTGTGCCGCCCGGTAGGAGACCGCGGCGGCAGCCGGAGCTGTCCGGGCGGCACCGAGAGGGAAGCCGCGGCAGCTCGGGAGCGAGTGCTGAGGACAGCTGTGCCGGAGGTGTGTTGGAGAGCGGTGCCGGGACGGGGAGAGGGGCTGTGAGGGGCTCTAGGAAGCTGCGGGGAGGCGACGGGGGGGGGGGGGGGGTTTGGGGGGGGTTTGGGGGGGGAGGGGGGGAAGGGATATAGCGAGATGTGAGGCTGTAGGCGCCTGTGAGGGGATGTAGGGGTTATGGGGAGCTGTTGGGGGGGAGAGGCAGATACGGGGCTCTAAGGGTCTTGTATAGGGAGATAGGAGGCTGTGGTGGGCCATAGGGTCATATGGGACTATTGGGGGCTGTTGGGAGCTGTAGGGAGGAAGGAATATGAAGCTGTAGTGCATTGTGGGGGGACTGTTGGCGTGGATATGTAGATTTCTATAAAAAATGAAGCCCCTGTTTTGGGCTGCATTGCAAAAGGGGTGACCAGCAGGGAGAGAGAGGTGATTGTCCCCATCGACTGAGCTCCTTTGAGGCCTCATCTGCAGCGCTGCATCCAGGCCTGGGGCCCGCAGCACAGGAAGGACGTGGAGCTGTGGGAGCGGGTGCAGAGGAGGCACTGAGATGTCAGAGGGCTGGAGCAGCTCTGCTGTGAGGAGAGGTTGAGGGCAGTGGGCTTGTTCAGCCTGGAGAAGCGTAGTCTGCAGGAGATTTCATTGTAGCCTTGCAGTACTTGAGGGGAGTGTATAAGCAGGAAGGGGAATGGCTGTTTACGAGGGTGGATGGTGATAGGACAAGGGGGAATGGTTTTAAAGTGAGACAGGGGAGGTTTAGGTTGATATTAGGAGGAAGTTTTTTGCACAATGGGTGGTGCCACACAAGAACAGGTTGCCCAGGCGTCAGTGATTTACAGGCTGGTTCGGCCCTGTTCTGTGACTGACGGGGTGGAGGGATCCGTGGATCCGTGGATCCGTGCTTCTGGAAAAGGGAAACAGGGAGAATGATTTCAAAATAATTGAAAACAGCCTTTACAGAAAGCAGGCGGCACCTATCGACTGGTACAAGATCCAAGAGAAATTAATAAAATGGTTCTCAAATGACACCCCCTGCTTCCTGAGCCCTGTAATTTAATGAGTCAAATCCCACATGGACACAAATGGTTCAGTGTAACAGACCTCAGAGATGCTTTCGGGACCTGCATTTTAGACTCAGAGAGCCGAGATCTTTTTGCCGTTGTACGAGAGGATCCAAAAATGCGACAAAAATAGCAAGATAGGTGGTTTGGTTTACCCCAAGGGTTCATAGGGTCACCTAATTGATTTTATTATATTTTATGTGTTATATTATTATAGGTATTATATATTGTGTTATTATGTGTTATTTTATATACATTGTATATTTTATATTTTATTTTTGTTTTAACTAATGAAGTGCTGGAGAAAGTTTTGGGAAAGTTTCAGGTTGAAGAGTTGGTAAAGCTGTGACAGTATGTAGATGATGTGCTGAGTTGTGGAAAAGAGGGAGTCTAAAGTCTAGAGGAGAAGTCTAGGAGAAGTCTAGAGAGAAGACTAGAGGGAGTCTAACTCAAATGTTAGGGAATGCTTTTACGCTACTGAGATTATGACTGGGGACGATAACGTTGAATCCCTATGGGTAAAGATCAGAGGAAGGGCTGACAAGACAGGCACCCTGGTGGGCGTCTGTTATAGACCCCCAAATCAAGATGAAGAAACAGACGATGTATTCTATAAGCAGCTGGCACAAGCTGCACAGTCGCCTGCCCTTGTCCTCATGGGGGACTTTAACTTCCCTGACGTATGCTGGGAGTACAGCACAGCACAGCACAGAGGAAGCAGTCTAGGAGGTTTCTGGAATGCGTAGAGGACAACTTCCTGATACAGCTGGTCGGAGAGCCCACGAGAGGAACTGCCCCACTAGACCTGCTGTTCACAAACAGGGAAGGTTTGGTGGGAGATGTGGAGGTTGGAGGCTGTCTTGGACAGAGTGATCATGAAATGATAGACTTCGTGATTCACGGTGGAGCCTGGAGGGGGAATAGTAATACTGCTACCTTGGACTTCAGGAGGGCGGACTTTGAATTGTTCAGGGGACTAACAGGGGGAGTCCCCTGGCATTCAGTCCTAGCAAGCAAAGGGGTCCAAGAGAGCTGGTTGCTCTTCAAAAAGGAAGTCTTAAGGGCGCAGGAGCAGGCAGTCCCCCTGAGCTGCAAAATGAGCCGGCGGGGAAGAAGACCGGCGTGGATGAATAGGGAGCTATTCCTGAGGCTCCGGGAGAAAAAGAGAATCTACCGCCTGTGGAAAGAGGGACAGGCCACTCAAAATGAATACAGGGAAGTTGTTAGGATGTGTAGAGGTGAAATCAGAAAGGCAAAAGCCCAGCTTGAATTTAACCTAGCTGCTGGTGTGAAAAGGAATAAGAAACTCTTTTATAAATACATTAACAGTAAGAGGAGGACAAAGGAGAATATCCACTCTTTGCTGGATGAGGCTGGGAATGTGACCACTGAGGATAAGGAAAAGGCGGAGGTTCTGAATGCCTTCTTTACGTCTGTCTTTAAAAGTCAGACCAGTTATCCTCAGGATACCCCTCTCTCTGACCTGGTAATCTCGGCCGGGGAGCACACGAACCCCCCTGCGATTCTGAAAGAAACAGTCAGAGACCTACTGCTCCAGCTGGACTGTCACAAGTCGATGGGGCCAGATGAGATCCACCCGAGAGTGCTGAGGGAACTGGCGGAGGTGATAGCCGAGCCGCTTTCCATCATCTGTCAGCGCTCCTTGTTGACTGGTGAGGTCCCAGATGACTGGAGGCTTGCCAATGTGACTCCCATTTATAAGAAAGGTCGTAAGGAGGATCCGGGGAACTACAGGCCTGTCAGCCTGACCTCGGTGCCAGGGAAGGTTATGGAGCAGATCGTCTTGAGGGAGATCATGCGGCATGTGCAGGGTGACCGGGGGATCAGGCCTAGCCAGCATGGGTTCATGAAGGGCAGGTCCTGTTTGACCAACCTGATCTCCTTCTATGATCTAGTGACCCATCTGGTGGATGAAGGAAAGGCTGTTGATGTGGTCTACCTAGACTTCAGCAAAGCCTTTGACACTGTCTCCCACAGCATTCTCCTGCAGAAGCTGGCAGTCAGAGGCTTGGATGGGTACACTCTTGGCTGGGTGAGGAGCTGGCTGGAGGGCCGGGCGCAGAGAGTGGTGGTGAATGGAGTCAAATCCAGCTGGCGACCGGTCGTGAGTGGTGTTCCGCAGGGGTCGGTGCTGGGGCCTGTCCTCTTCAATATCTTTATAGATGACCTCGATGAGGGCATCGAGTGCACCCTCAGTAAATTCGCAGATGACACCAAATTGGCTGGAAGCGTGGATCTGCCTGGGGGTAGCGACGCCCTACAGAGGGATCTGGACAGGCTGGAGAGCTGGGCTGGAGCCAATGGGATGAGTTTCAACAAGGCCAAATGCCGGGTCCTGCACTTCGGCCACAACAACCCCAGGCGACGCTACAGGCTTGGGGCGGTGTGGCTGGAGGACTGCGTAGAGGAAATGGACCTGGGGGTATTGATTGATGCTCGGCTGAACATGAGCCGACAGTGTGCCCAGGTGGCCAAGAAGGCCAATGGCATCCTGGCTTGCATCAGAAACAGTGTTGCAAGCAGGAGCAGAGAGGTGATTGTTCCCCTATATTCAGCACTTGTCAGGCCGCACCTCGAGTACTGTGTCCAGTTTTGGGCCCCTCACTGCAAGAAAGATATTGAGGCCCTGGAACGTGTTCAAAGGAGGGCAACGAAGCTGGTGAGGGGTCTGGAACACAGGCCATATGAGGAGAGGCTGAAGGAGCTGGGAATGTTCAGCCTGGAGAAGAGGAGGCTCAGGGGAGACCTTATTGCTCTCTATAACTTCCTGAAGGGAGGTTGTAGTGAGCTGGGGGTCGGCCTCTTCTCTCGTGTCATTAGTGATAGGACCAGGGGGAATGGTTTCAAGCTACGCCAGGGGAAATTCAGGCTGGACATGAGGAAGTATTACTTTTCAGAAAGGGTGGTCAGGCACTGGAATGGACTGCCCAGGGAGGTGGTGGAATCACCGACCCTGGGGGTGTTCAAGGAAAGACTGGATGTTGCGTTGAGGGACATGGTTTAGTAGGAGCTATTGGGAATAGGTGAACGGTTGGACTGGGTGATCTTTTAGGTCTTTTCCAACCTTAGTGATTCTATGATTCTATGATTCTCAAGTAAAGGAGACTGCACGTAAAATTGTGAAGTCGTTACTTGTACTGTGTGTCTTCAGTGCATTATTTTCTGAAAGGGTACACCCAAGCAGAGATGTAAGGGATCGTGTGCCTTCAGACCCTAGAAAAATGTGTCCAGTTTCAGCAAAGTAGGTCTTGGGCACTGTGGTGGATGCATATGTCTGTAATGGGTGTAACATACTGTGACTTGGTTGCATTACTGTGACTAATTGAAGTGCCTTAAGGAAAGGCTGTTTTCTTCTGTTTGTTTATTCCCTTTGCTGAGCTGTTTGCACTGAATGAGCTGATGTTGTTGTTGCTGTGGGTGTGATCAGAAGGATGGGAAAGCGCAGTGTTTGTGTTCGCATGAGGTTATAGCAGGGCTATGTGAGACTATCGTGGATGTTCTTTAAGTAGTTTGAGGCTCCTGGCACATGGAAAATAATCATGACAGCTGGCTCTGTCTTCTATCGAGCTCTTAAAAATACTGCTTGAGATAACAGCAGGTGAGATGAAATGCTGAGCAGCATGGGGCTTGTGTCTGCCTTCAATAATTCTTTTCCTAGGCAGTTTGTGTTAAATTTTGTTCTATGGACTGTGTCAGAAATCTGGATTGCTCCGTGAGGTGTTAAAACTGGCTTACCTGTTGACTACTGACATAAGGCTTAGTTGATTCGAGCTATGGAACTTTCAGCTTTTTTTTTAATGGCTGTTTCTAGGTATCAGATAGCAAATAAAACGTAGATCACAGTGGCTGGATTTGTTTTAATCAGGTGCTTCTGATACCATGCAAAACTCTCTTCTGGAGAAAGTTCCAGAAGCTTTCAGTGTTTAATTCTGGCTGCACAATAGCAATTAGTTCAATTTAGAACACATGAAAAGCAAGCTGATAGGGATCTGGTTCCAGGTGGTTTAAATTACAAGAGGGAGATGGTGCAGGTGTAGTAACTAGGAGGTTACCTTCAAAGTGCCTTCCTGGTTCTCCGTGCTGCTTGATGTTTATTTACCCATTTGTGCTGTGTTCAAGTGCAAGCACTGTAGGGTGTAGAGAACACTGTAGAATGCCTGGTGCTGCCACGACCAGTCATAGATACTGGAAGGAAAAGTTGTTATGAACTAGCGATGGAAAACATGGACAGTTATGAGGCTTCATCTTGGCAGAAGTTGGTGAGACAGTCCTCTGATAATCAGACAAAAGGTAAACTGGTTTAAAAAGGAGTCTTACTTTCAAGAGGGCCTTGTGTGGTCTGGTTGTTTACAGTAATGCAGGACTAGTTCACAGAATCACAGAATCACCTGGGTTGGAAGGGACCTCAAGGATCATGTAGTTCCAACCCCCCTGCCTAGCAGGGCCACCAAACATACACATTTAGATCAGGATAATATAGATATATAATATAGGATAATATTAGTTGGGTAAATAACTGATTGGAAAACCTGTAAGGGAATTAGGTTGTTTTTTTTAGGTTAGGGTTCTTCCTATTGAATCCAGTACAAGTGCTTGCATGACTGGGAGCCCAACTGTCTGCCGCGGTTGTTCTCATGCTGCCTCTCTGATGTGCTGCCTCTTCAAACTGCTAGGGCTGGCAGCAGCGACCAGCACTAATGCTGCAATTAGAATGGGCGATGCGGAGAAGACTGTGGCAGAAATGATGAAGCCAGAGGCCCAGCTAGCAGAGGTTTATGCATTTGCTGCCGATCTTTATCCCAAGGAGCTGGCCGCCTTGCAGCAACAAAGCCATGATGTAAGTAATGCATTCTGATGTCTGTGAATTGATATGGATCACCAAATATGCCTTGTCTGTTTCACTAAATGTGCCTGTCTTGAGTGTTTGTAGAACTGCCTTGGTGCTTAGTCTGTTCTGACGTGATGCTTCATCTTGAAGTCTTGAGCTACTCGGCACTGTGAGATTCTGTTTTAATCTCTTGGTGCTCTAGCCGTAGTTTTGAAGAGCAAGTGTAATTGATCTGTATTCCCCTTTGTATGCAGGGTAACCTCACCCATGCAGAATTATCTGTTGCTGTAGAGATGCTGTCTTCTGTGGCTGTGATGATCAGGGCTTTGGGTTCAGGGGATGTGAGTGCAGTATGGAGACAAGTGAGCAATCCTGTCCCAGGGCTGACAAGCACTGAGGATGAGAACTGTCAGAGGTGAGTGTTTGGAAGGTTCGTGTCCGTCTTTGATGTAGCTTACATTCCCGAGAGGTTCGGTTTTCTTTTCTTCCCCTTATACTTCAGGTTCTTTCACTGCTGACTCCAATATTAGTTTATTCTCTCTCGGTTCTTGCATCTTGTCTTTGCATTCCCCGTTTCTTACTAATCTGCTCTGAGTACCATCTCTCAGACCTTTATCAAGGTTTCACAACAAAGCTGTGTTCTGGCCCTACGAGGTTCTCAATTGCACTAGGCCTGTTCCTGCCCTGTGTTTTTTGTCTGAAACTGTCATGTGGTGTTTTAGTGCTTTTCTGGATTGTTTTGCACTGGAGCTGACCCCTTGCTCACGGTCTTTTGTCTTTTTCCTATTCCTTCTTTTTTTCGTATATGTCAGTTTTAACCCTTGTGTTACTTCTTCCATTTTGTGTTTAGCTCTCATTGCTGTCTTGTGTGTTCCCTGGCCAGTTTTTCATGACATGATACTTGCTGCTTTTGATTTTTGTTCTTTGACAGATGTGTGGATGATGTGATGAAGCTGAAAGCTCAGATGCGTGCAGAAGAAAATGAGTTTATCACGTGGAATGATATCCAGTCACGTTTGGATCGTGTGCACTTAGCTGTGCATGAAGAACATGGAAGTAAGTTTTGCTTGATTAGTGCTAGACTGATCCTAGATCATAAGGTGTGCTAAAACTAGGTGCGTGCCAACGAACAATCTTGTTGCTTGATTCGTTTAGACTGAGATAGTTGGCTTTTGCCACTGCTTCTTGTGTAGCTGAGTTGCCCTGAAAAGGCTGCAATCTAGAGAGGCTTAAATGTTATGTCAGAGCCTGGAATCTTGACTAACTTGCTTCCTGGATCTGCACATAGACACGGGCTTCCTGTGTGGCTTCAGTTCATCTGATCACGTGACCCAAACAAGTGCACGCCACGTGCATGCGTGCACCAAAGCACTAGTTTTGCAGTCTTGTATTTGTGAGGCATCACAGCAGAAGCCTGGAAGTTCATGTAGTCCAGCTCCTTGTTTCTTGTAACACTCCTATAACCCCTAGAACAATAGAGACAACAGAGAACCCAAACCATCAACCGTAAAACGCAGAGAATTTTATAATGACATCAGTTGACGTCTTATGGCATAGTTTTGGTAGGAAACTTTTTAATTCTTTCACCTGTTAGTGTTTCATAGAATCATAGAATGGCCTGGGTTGAACAGGACCGTAGTGATCGTCTAGTTTCAACCCCCCTGCTGTGTGCAGGTCGCCAACCACCGGCCCAAGCTGCCCAGAGCCACATCCAGCCTGGCCTCGAGCGCCACCAGGGATGGGGCATCCCCAGCCTCCTTGGGCAACCTGTTCCTGTGCAAATATGTTCAGTTTCTTGTGTGCCCTTGTGCATGGATACTTCTTATCGAGTGTCTGAGGAAGTCCTGAAGCCATAGTGACATGTACCCTTCTGCTGTCCTGAAACTTGGTTTCAAATTCAAGCATGCTTTCTAATGAGGAGCTGTAACATATTGTTGTTTCACAGGGTAGTCTTTTTCTGCTGCTGTTGGCTAATTAATCAAGGATAATTACTGCTTGTCCTCTGTGCCCTTTCCTGAGTCAAAAGTTGCTATGTCTGTTTTCCTTCGTTGTTCCTGAGATGGAGTAGTGTCAACCGTAGTGTGTGTGTTTTTGTAAGAAAGGTCTTTCTTTTCCTACTTTCCCCCCGCTTTCTCTCATGGGGAGAGCAGCATGCCTAAAGGTGTGCATACTGTGTGTGTACACACTGTAGGAGGAAGCAAGCCGTCTGTACCATAGTCTGCCTAGGTGACGGGGAGTTGTCAGATGAAGGACAGAAAAAAGGCAGGCATTCTATGGGCTAAGATAATACTGAGAGGGAAATGCAAGTGATGCTGAGACAAAACATGCTGTTACGGCCTAGACATCAGTGTCCAAATGCAGTGCCTGCTATAAAACGTTCCACTTTGTGATTCTCCTACTGCGTGCAGAAGAAAAAGCTGCAGTCTTTGGGTATTTTAACCCAAGTTGTATCCACTCTGAGCTCCTCGCTTTCTTCCACAAGATCTGTGTTGTAAACTCTCCAACTGTGATTTGAACTGTTGCTTCTTTCAGCAAGCAAGAATTGAATATTCAATATACGTTGCATCACACGACCTCTGGGTGTCCATTCCAACCCAAGTTACTTTGTGATTTGCTGTAGGTTTGGCATGTGTGACTCAGGCTTTCTTCACATTTAGCTAAGTGTAAGCTGTCTATTTATGTCTGTTTTCAGTTAGTTGATCTGTAGTCCTCGCTGTCCCTGGCAGCACCCACATCTGTTGTAGTACAGCTCATAGTACATGCATCCAGTAAATCCTGGTATTTCAGAAGTGAAGGCACTGTATTTTTGAATGGCGTTCTGTGCAAAGCTATAGCTTGGTGTGAAGAGCTTTATTCTGAAGGATTCTTGAAAACTTGTGACTTACTAGCCCTGGCCATTGAGGTTTTGATAATTCCCTTCTAGTGGATTTGAGCTACGTGTTGAAGAACTCAGTTCTGTCCATTCATGTGGTCTCCCCGAGGGATTTTTTTCTGCTTTTTCCTTTATTTATTAGTATGTCCAAAAATGTGTGGCTTCTTTAAGGTGGAGAAGTGGTCTTGCTTTCTTTGCTAGTAGAAAATGATTGCTACTAAAATGTTGCTATTGTCAGCAGGTGTTTGGTTTAGCACTAATAGCACTTTTCTTCCAAAGCACAGTTTCCTGATGATGGTAAAGGATTGGACAAGGATTGGATTTTGTATTTCTTCTTCTATCCCTTTCTCTCTAGGAGTTTTGGCTGTTGGGCTTATCAGCAAGGCGCTGGATGAAGGAGACACCAGAAAAACTCTGCAAGCCTTACAGGTTCCTGCAGCAAAACTGGAGGGTGTAACCCCAAAGGTAGGTCAGCATTATCAGGGCACACTGCTTGGGGCTAAGAGAGAGAAAGCACAGGTGGGTGTAGTTGAAAGTACCTCTCCAGAAGCCTTTGCATCTGTGTACTGAGGGCATTCCTGATGTTGGGAAAAAAGCTGGGAAACAGATGTGGAAATGAAAGGGTGAACGCTGCATGCTATCAGCTGATGTCACGTGGCCAGTTTGGATCTGTCTGTATGAAGGCAAGAGAGATGCAGGCATAACACGTGAATCTTTGTGAACTACAGAGATGGGCTTAAAGATATGAACTGCTTGAGATGGATTGCTCTAGCTAATCGTACGTCCAGAGTGGCACACGTACCTTCTTTTTGGAGATATGAGGAGATGTGTTCAGTTTCATTTGTTTTTATAAGAAGGCAGTGTTTATCCTAATAGTTGTGAATTTCCAAATGCAAGTCTCGTTCAGTCTCCGTTTTTCAGTGCTATTTGTTAAATGTATCCATAGGTGTAGTTACATAAAGCACAAATGAGGTTTGAGAAATAGGAAAAAAAGCTTGTTAGGTGATGAATTTGTTCAGAAGGAGGGGAAAATAGAAAACAAAAGATATGCTTCTAGCAAGATGTGTATGAATGCCTGTCACTCACTAGGTGACACTGCAGATGCTATGCATTTTTTGCATGGTGGTTGTCTGTTGTGGTAGCCCAGGACTTCTCCTGACTTAGATGGAGTTGCCTCTTGGTGTAACTGGTCTGTATGTACAGGTGAAAATGGAGAGAGGAAGAATGATCTCACCTTACTGCTTTAGGAAGGAAGATGAAATGCTGTATGGGTGGTGTTTGGTTGCCCTGCCTCGGGCAGGGGGTTGGAGATTGGTGATCCTTGAGGTCCCTTCCAACCCTGTGATTCTGTGGTGTACATGCTACTGATTTTTTTTTTTTTTTTTTAACAGATGAGTGGGATGCTATTTTATTTCCTTACGCTTACACAGAAGTAGCAGATGTGCTTCCTTTCAGTTGCTTAAGTGTGTTTAATTTCTTTTTGTAATATCTTTTCAGTTGTGGAGCACATTGTTCTAATTCCAGCAGGGATTTTAGCATAGAGACTGGGATGATGCTGTGTTCAACACTGGTGTTTTTTTGTATGTTTGTTTGCTTTGTTTTTTGTTGAGTAAGTGTAAACCTTCACGATGGCAGTGTCCGAAAACTGCGCTGGTGATGAAGATCACTGAGCAGCTTCGTCAGTGGCCCTGAAAGGGTTCATGTTCCTCAGGAACCCATTTTGTGCTGAAGCATTTCCTCCTGCTGACTGAGAATGAAATAACGAGTTGTTCTTAGTGTGCATGGAAGCTTCTGCCAGGCTGGATTGGTGACTTCAGTTGACGTGAAATTACCTCACTGAGGCATATGTTCAGTGTAGGGCTCCTCCCTGCAACATGGCAGCAATTTCAGAGCTGGTGAGATCGTGGTACAGACTAGCACTGTGGGTAGAACAGTTGCTGTCCTGAGTCAACGTGCTTACTAGCTGGTGACTTCTGTACCTTGGGACTGAGAGGGATTGTAGTTCAGTAAATGCACGGGAAAGATCAGAGGGTTTTGATAGTCCTGGGACTGATGACTCTGCTGGTAGAGATGACAGTGCAAGAGTTTGTTCTTGTAAGTCTCCCACCCTTCCCCAACAGGAATTTCTACATTGCTGAAGCAGTCATGGGACTCCTTGGACATTCAGATAAAACTTGTTAAAGGGATGTAGGTTTCAATCCAAAGCAGTGGTAATGTGGAGGGTATGTAAGGAAATGTCAGTTTTCAGTCCTGCCACAGAACTCTTCATGCTGGAATACAGTGGCTCTTTGTGCAGGGTGATTATTAATCCGTGTCAGAAGTCAATGTTTCCTGTGTCCTGTTTGCACATCAGGAGTTGTTGGAGGGATGGCAATTGCTTCTTAAGATCTCCTTCCATAGTAACCCCCAGGAAGCAACAGTGGGGGTGGAGGAGCTGTGCTTGGCATCTGCTGGACTATTGTTCATGACGTGTATTTTGGGGTTTGCTAAACACTTGTCTCTTGGAAAATTTCTGCGTGTAACGTTATTTAATGAGTTTCTTCAGCCAAAACATAAGATACGGTGTGATCAGTACTCCACAGCAAATGGTCTGTTAAAAGAGAGACTTGAGAGATGCTTTTACTGTTGTACGTTTGTATTTACCCCCAGTACATACAGTGCTTTTTGATTTGCTGGTACAGCAATCTGCAACCCTTTGTGGACGGGACAAGAGCAGCCTGCTGTTGTGTTAGTTAGCCATCAGTTTTTGGTTGCTGCTCCTGTATGTGCATTTCCACTTCCTAAAGTTTCCCTGAACAAGTCCTTGCAGCCTGGTACTGGGAAAGGACTCTTGTTAGTCTATGTTTGTGTCCACCTCAGCGGAACAAAGCTTTTCAGGAAAAGTCCTAGGAGTGCTGGTAGGCAGACACCCAGGTGGCTGTGAGTCGGCAGTGTGCTCGTGCTGCCTGGAAGGCTTCAGTAGAGAGGTGATCCTTCCACTTGGCATTGGTGAGGCTGCTCCTGTACTGTGTCCAGTTCTGCCCTGCCCCCCCAGACAGGAGACATGAATGTTCTGGAGATAGGCCAGCGTAGGGCCACTGAAGTGCCTGAGGGACTGGAACACCTCTCCAGAGAGGAAAGCTGAGGGTGAGGAGACTCTTGAGTCTAGAGATGAGAGGGCTTGGGGGGGAATCTGTTCAGTGTATGTGAAAGCTGGAAGTGAGGATGCAGTTGAGGACAAGAGGCATTGAGTACAAACTGGGGTTCAAGAGGTGCCATCTAAACGTCAGGCAGCACTTTACAGTGGAGGTAACTGAGCAGTAGCGGAGGTCGAGCAGAGAGGGACTGGAGTCTTTTCTGTGGAGTTGTTCAGAAGCCATCTGGATCTGGTCTGTCCTGGATAATGTGCTCTCAGTGTCCGTGCTGGAGCAAGGGGATTGTCCCAGATGAGCTCAGAGGTCCCTTTCCATCTTAAATTGTTCTGTGATTTTCTTTTTGGGGCTCCTTGGAAAGGCACATCCTGTTGGCAAATACAGCTTTAGGACTGACCAGTGCAGATTGCTTGGCGTTGGGATGTCCTGATGTTTGTTGGAGTGATACCACTGATGGAACTTGTTGGTGGGAGTTCCTTGTCCTGAGAAGAGTTTTGGCCTGGTAATGCTGTAGTTGCTTCTGCTGATGACAAATGTCCATTATGGCCTTGTGTTGAAATTGATTAGAAAGATACTGGAGTGCTTCCTGTATCCCTTGAGACTGCAATTGCTCAGAGGTGGTGGTTTTGCTTTGCACAACCAGTGACACTCGTTTCCTCATCATATTCTCTTCAGGACACTCAGGATGAAACAGCTGTGCTTTGGCTCGATGAAACTCAGGACGGGATTCAGAAGGCTAACAGGGACACTGAAGAGTCACAGAGATGTAAGCATTGTGGCAAATACCGTGGTTCAATGCCATTGTCAACCCAATATTCGTCACCAAATGGAAGAATGCGAGCAAGAAATGTACACATGCAAAGGAAATTAGAATACAAGTGTTTGCTTCAGGTAGGTGTAGAAGTTTTTTCTTTCAACAATGAATGTCACAGCCTTTCAATTTAAATTCTTTACATCTTTTTGGAAGCATATGTCGTTGTTTCAGTTGTGCTTGTGACACTGTGTTACATCCTAGGCAGAGATACCTATTGAATCTCTGTCAAAGTGTTTGACATTAGCAGATAACTGTGTCTGTCTGTGTTTGGGTAGTCAAGCGTGGGGATGTTCATGTGCGCAGTTCTGGTGCATCTTAGCTTTCATTTGTGTTGTACTGTTGCCTTAATTCTATGAAGTATTTCTCAAAGTACTATTTTTTTTTTTTTTTTTGCACTAAGTGCAGATAAAAACACAAATCAGTGCAGTTGGCAGGTGGACTGTGCCAAAGAACATTTGGTCAAAAGCAGGATTAAAGTATGCTTCTTTGAGCCAGAATAAGATCTTCAGATACCCTTCTACCTCTCTGTGTGTGAACAGAGATTTGCTCAGTGCTGAAAATGACTGTATCTCGTGTTTACTGCATCGGTGAGATACCTGTGGTTGATTTTGTACTGTGTTTGCAACAGAGTTCTGGAGTAGCCCTGGGTTAGCTCTTTCCTCATCTTTTTCTTGTTGATAACCTGTTCTGTGTTGAGGTTGCTATTCTTGCTAGGAACGGTGCAGTCACTGGAAAGGTGCTTTTTGAGTCAGCTGTCTGCTGTACCAGGGCTCTGCAAGAAGAAGCTGCCTTGACTGCAGCTGTTGTCAGAGTACAGCTGAGTGAATGGATAAAAGGTTGTAGAGAAATACTGTCGATAAGTCAGCACCGTAGTAGGACTAAGAGCACACAAAAAAGCGCTGTCAGACACTGTGCCATACACAGATGCACACTGTACTGAAAAGATTGTTGTACACCAAGTTGTCTTTTTTTAACCCATATTTTTATGCATAAATACAGGAAGGTATTTGTGTCCACTCGCACAGTGCCTTGCTCTCTTGTTTGTTGTGAGTCACTGAGCTCCTGACTGCCCAGGTAACCTGCCTCCTCCTGTTGTTGAAGTTTCCTTAGGAATTCTGGCCGTGAATGAAGCAGTCGATCACGGAGATACCAGCCCTACCCTGAGTGCCTTGCGCTCACCAGATGTGGGGCTGTGCGGAGTCGCTCCAGAGTGTGCAGAGACATAGCAGTGAGAGTTGGCAGAAGTGGAAAGGAGAAGAATGGCAACAGGTGAACCCCAAATAGCTAACTGCTAGTGCAGTAAATTCAAGATGATTGCCTGTATTATGGAAAGCAGAGGGGGAGAAATGTGAGGAGAAGCCTTGCCTCATGTTACAGGGAATTGAGGCTGCCTTGTAAACTGAAGTCTTTGTTAAAGGAAAGAAGAAAAAGGTAGGGAGGAAATGAAAAAGTCAGCAGTGAAATATTCCCCACCTGTAGAATATATTGTGCTTAGGTAGTTGTTGCGGTGGTTCATTGGAATCTGAGGCATTCCTTCTATTGCTTGGAGGAAGGACCCTCTCCATGCATTTCCTTCTTGTAGTATTTGTATGTGCAGAAGCTAGAGACGTGTTTGCCTTCAACATAGCACCATTTCTGCTTTTAGGAGGCAGTGGCAGTGAACGGGTGAAACACTGGGTGAGAGGAGGCTGTCATCATTATCATAACCTGAGGACCAGAGAGGGAGGATGGGATGAGCCGACTGAATTTGTGCAGCATGACACACAGCTGTCACGGGAGGAGATGCAGGTAAAGTACGTGCTCTTTTTCTCTGCAGTTGAAGTTGCCCCTGTTCCAGGCCTTACTGCAACTTTAAGAAGTAATGTTTCACCACAGTAGTGATGTTAGCAAGCTTTGTATCTTATTTCCCTGTTCATTGTCTACTTTGCACGTCAGCACCTCTTTGTCCTATTGTGGAGAATGTGCACACCTTTATCCCCAGAACAAGACGGTGGTGTTGCTGCTCACCGAAAAGCAACTTGTAAGTTTCTCTTGAGCATAGTACAGAAGCCGCTGTGTAACATGTCATTTTTGCATCTCCCTTTTGTGTTCCTGGCTCTTCTTCCTACCATAACACTAATCTAGAGCACTGTATCTGGAGTCACGGCAGCCTACGACCAAGAGCAGTTGTGGCTGGCCCAAGAGAACCTGATGGTGAAGCTTCAGGCTTGTTGTCGAGGCTGTCTTGTTTGTCAGGAATTCAACTCCAGAATGAGGTTTTTGAAGAAGCAAGTTCCAGCCATCACTTGCATGCAGGTATGAAATCCCCTAATTCTGTTTGAAACTTGTACTTGTCAGTTGCTCTCCACATGCACGCTTACTGACTGGTTTTGTTCAACTCAAGCAGTTGCCACGCACAATTATCTTCATTTTGCAAAGTACTGGAAGGCGTTTCCTTTTCCCTGAGAATCACTATGTATGAATTACTTCTCTCCCTCTTCCCATTAGTGCGTGGGTTTGGAGAATTGAAGATGGCATTGAGAATTGTGCAATGGATGGTGCATTTGGTTGTTTAGCTAACCATTTGTTCTCTAGCTGTGTTTTGCCCTTGGTGGGGGGTGCTGCTAAGTCCCTCACCATGACAGCTGGTGGTGGAAGAAATAGTTAAGGCTTCACTGCATATCTCTTACGGCATGTCTTGTAAGATGAGCATGTCTCTGTTACATTTTATTCAGCCAAAGGGAAGTGGAAACTGAGCAGCAGAAAGAAGCATAGAACAGTAAATTACTGCTCTTCAATTTGAAAAGTCGCCTTTTTTCTTGTGTGTGTTTTCAGTCCCAGTGGCGTGGCTATAAAGAGAGGAAGGCATATCAAATCCGTTTGGATTACTGACGCACACAAGGACCAAGCAGTGAAGGTAGCAAATGCTATGGTTTTTTTGGTTTTCTTATTTTTGTTAACATTTTTGGTAGCAATATTTGTGGAAAAGACTTTTATCTGAGCTGCTTTGGGATTCTTTCCTATAGATTCAGTCACTGGCCAGGATGTATCAAGGCAGAAGGCGTTAACAGAGATCACCTGCAATATTTCCGAGACCACGTAAGAGATTGTGAAATGAATTCAGTGTCTGACACTTTTTTTTTTTTACTCTGCCCTTAACAAGTTTAAGTGGCTGGTTTTTTTTTTTTTTCCATTCTATATAAATGACATTATAAAAACTCAAGCTTTTATCCAAGGAAACAAAGCAGGAGAAGACTATAAAACCCTCAGGAAGTGTGGCCAAGAGAATAAAGCTAATATGCTTTGAATCTCTATTTGCAGAAAAATGCTGTTAGTGAGATCTGCAACACGGAGACAGCTATGAAAATCAGTTGGGGTGAAGTGGTGCAAAGAGTAGATAGGTAGGTAGGTGGGCAGGTGGCTGAAGGAAAAATTCCCTCTGGCTGAGGGAGTGGAATGCGCTGTCAGCAAGTTTGCTGATGAGACAAAACTGGGAAGAGTGGCTGACACAGCAAAAGGCTGTGCTGCCTTCCAGCGAGACCTGGAGAGTTGGGTGGGGAGAAACGGGATGAGAAAGAACAAGGGCAGGTGTAGAGTCTTGCATCTGGGCAAGAGCAACCTGAGTACCAGCATAGGTTGGGGGCTGAGCTGTTGGAGAGCAGCGTAGGAGAAAGGGATCGGGGGATCGTGGTGGGCAGTAGGAGGAGCATGAGCCAGCACTGTGCTCTCGTGGCCAAGAGGGCATCCTGGGGTGTATGAGAAAGAGTATGGATAGGAGGTCGCAAGGTTCTCTTTCCCCTCTACTCTGCCCTGATGAGTGGAGCATCTCCCTATGAGGAAAGGCTGAGAAAGCTGGGTCTCTTTAGCTTGGAGGAGACTGAGGGGTGACCTCATTGATGTTTATAAATGTGTGAATAGTGAGTGTGAGGAGGACGAAGGCAAGCTCTTCTCAGTGACATCCAGTGATAGGACAAGGGGCAATGTGTGCAAGCTGGAGCATAGGAAGTCCCGCATACATAAGAGGAAAAACTTCTTCACGGCAAGGGTAACAGAACACTGGGATGGGCTGCCCAAAGAGGTTGTGGGATCTCCTTTGGAGACATTCAGCAGCTACCTGGACATGTTCCTGTGTGACCTAATCGGGTGATCCTGCTCCAGAGCAGGGGGATTGGACGAGATGATCTTTGGAGGTCCTTTCCAATCCCTGACATTCTGTGATTCTGTGCAAACTTGGTTCACGGTAGTACTTTTGCTGCTGGGAAATAGGAGCGCTGATCTTTGGGGTAAGTTCAGCAAGGTGGACTCCCCTAAGCTGATACTGACTTCATGACAGAAGTCAACGCTATAGGATGATTTATTCCATGCAAGAAGTTCCGGATGCTGTCAGGAGTTATTCAAGCCCATTGGTGTTAATTTGATCCTGGACTGGCTGCTGCTTGACATGCTGTCTGCACAGAGATAACAAGTGCATTAATTGGTTTCCTGTCCTCTGATGCTTTGTCACTTGTTTTTAGTTACTGCTGAAAACCCAGCTATGGCTGTGGTTCGGGAATTTGTTCACTTGCTCGATCGGACCCAGATTTTCAGGAGGAGCTGGAGCTAATGAAACTGTGTGAGGAAGTTGTGAGCTTGATCCGATCTAATCAACAGCTTGAAAATGACCTCAATCTCATGGACATCAAGATTGGACTGGTAGTGAAGATCAGAATGACACTGCAGGTAGGAAATGCAGTGCTGGGAGACTAGCAGAGTGAATTGAGGCCAATGGCAGTTAGCATGAGGACCTTCTGAGCCTGGATGTCACTTACTCAGATTCAGTGGGAAATGTTTCCCCCAGAGTTACAGGTTTTCCTCCCAGTAAGTTCCTAACTGTTCCACTTATTACTATGTATCCCTAGAAAGTTAACTGCAGAAGAAACATCAAGACTTCAAGTGTTGTAAAAACAAAGCACCAGAAAAGAACCCACTCGGGACCAAGGGAAAGCAATAGATGGTATGCTTGAAGGCTCTGAGAACTGTTTGTCTGTTCACTTCTGGTTACGTTAGTCATGGACTTGCACACCTTAATTTCTTCTCACGTTTTGTGTGCTGTATCAGAAGGGGGAGGTGATTTCGAAGCAGGAAATGTGCTCAGGCTGCTTGGTGTTGGTTGGCTGATGGAAGCCCCCTCTGTCACTTTGCTGACGATTGATTGCACCCAAGAACAACATTGCTGATACAGCGGTGCCTTTTTTTAATTCAAGCTGAAGTTACGGTCACCTTTTCCTTTGGTCCTGAATAGCGTGGCGCTAGGCTTGACCTTGTGTAAAATCTGAACCATGGCAGCAGTAAAGTTCAGTTCCAAAGGAGGCTCCAGCTCTTGGGCTGATGCTGCCAGCAAAAAGTATCATCGTTATCAGAGCATGTGGAGGCAGTGAGTCAGCAAAATGGAAACAGGGCTTGGGGCTTCAAGCACAGTTGAGAAAGAAAGGCATTTTCAAGCATCTTCAGAACGCTACCAGCTCTGACAGTAGTCCCTGCTCAAAGCAATTAGTCCTTGTAGGTTCTCAACCAATTCTGGAACGTGGGGACAAGACAGAAATCGCTGCTATAACAGATAATGTTTCACTTCATGATCTCCTGATGTACCTTGACTGCCTTATCCACACAAAAGGAAGTGCTATCGTGCAGCTTTTTCCAATGTTGCGTGTTATTTAAATGTGGAATCTGTCCCTCTTTGTTCTTTGCAGGATGTTGTTTCTCATAGCAAAAATCTTAGCAAGAAGAACAAGGAACAGCTCTCTGACGCGATGACACTGAACGAGCAAAAGGGAGGTTTGAAAGCTTTGAGCAAAGAGGAGAGGGAAAAGCTGGAAGCCTATCAGCATCTTTTCTACTTGAGGTATGCAGCTTTTCATTCACTCCTCTTGTCATAGATGCTTACGTGTGTTGGAACAGTCTGTACTTATGCTCTGCAGTGTTGAGGCACTGTCTGTCTTTGTGGTGTTGGCTTTTGTGGACACGTGCTGTATGGGAACTGCTGAGTCATGGCCTGAACCTCTGATTGATCACCTGAGGCGAGCAGTGAGTCAGGCAGAGGAGCACAGGTGAAGGCAATGCAGCTGTGCTGCTGGAAGGGGTGCAGCCAGGCTACAGCCCTCCTAGACCTGTTTAAGAGCTGGCTACCAGTGGGGAAGGATCTCTGCTGGAGATCTGCTCTGCTGGAGTTTTGTAAGTGAGCCCAGGATAGGGCTAAGCCTTCTATTTATTCTCCTTTTGTTAGCTTAGTCTGCTTTGTCAAACTCTCTTGTTTATTTCATAATTACAGCATCTTAATAGTCATTGATTATACACGTGCGCTAAGTAATTTTTCTTCTTGTTTTAGACTACTCCAACGTACTTGGCCAAGCTGCTTTTGCAGATGCCTCAAAACAAACCCTCAAAGTTGATGGATTCAGCCATCTTCACGCTGCATAACTACGCATGCAGTCAGAGAGAGGAATCTCTGCTGTTGCGGCTGTTGCAAACAGCATTGCAGGAAGAGATCAAGTACGTTGTAGCATAGGACACAGCCTTGCTGTTGCCTCAGTTTGGGCCGCTGCTGAAATTGAAGCTGTTCTGGTGTGATGTCCCGTGCTCATTTGCTGATAATGCTGAACTGTCCCTGCTTTCTGCTCAAGCTGTTTGGTGTCAGTCCTTTCTGTAACCTGGAAGGAGGAGGAATTACCTTTGTTCTTTAGGATTAAAGCCATTTTTCTTTAGCCAATGCTTTGTTGCTCAGGGAGGCACTATTTTTGATCTAATGCAGTGCTTTCCTAAGATTCAGTCCAATCTAAGTTCTGTGCTGTCTAGTAAGAAGGACTTGGAACAGACTGCGAGCTTGGGCTTTACAGGCCAGAGTGAAACTGATGCGAAGGACACTGTTTTCCAAAACTGATGAGGAGGCTGAAAATCAGATGCTGTCTGGTTTGGGTTTTTTACTGGCTGTCAGGCTTAAGGATTCTGGCTGTCTGTTGGCATAATTGAGTGGATTGTCCCTTAGGAGTTTGGTGTTTATGACTTCTGGCTGATACGGAGCTTCACGACTTGCTAGGAAGACCAAATACATACAGTGTTGGAGGCAATCATGCCTTTTTTGATGCTTTTAAGTATGAGGATGGTATGTGCCCTCCAACAGGTAACGTCTAAAAGGTTTGTTTAATTATTATTATCTTTTCTTGGAGTAGTAGTTCAGGAAAGTGCATGCGTATGCTTTATTCTCTGCTGCTGGATTTGCCATAGCGGCATGCTGTGAATGGCTTTTGTTGCTGATTGCTTACTTGTTTAAATACTGAAAGAAAATAGTTCTGCCTGTGTAGAACTCCCTTTGTTTCCTCTGTATTTTTGAGATGCGCTCTTTCAGCCGTGGTGCCCGTGGTCAGAAGGCACTGAGGCAGATCTTGGCCCCAGTTGTGAAGGAAATAATTGAGGACGAATCGCTCAACGTCAAAACGGATCCAGTGGATATTTACAAGTCCTGGGTTAACCAGATGGGATCTCAGAATGGTGAGGCCAGGTATGGAAGCTGTTGCTACTGTTTTTTTCTACAAGTTGCTCAGCTGCTTTGCATTGCTCTGTTAATCATTCCAAACCATCCCTGGATTCATTGTATGCATCTGTCCAATTGATACCAGCTTTTTTCCATCAGCTCGAGATGGCTTTCTTCTGAAAGGTATAAAGATCATCTTGTGACAGGGGTGTTGAGACTATTAGAAGTGAATCTCATTAAGAGATAGGCCAAAAGAAGCCCCAAAGCATTTCTTCTGTGTTAACTCATAGATACAGATACCGTAGATATTACTCTTCCAAGCCAATCTCTGCCCACAACTCGGGCAGGCTGCCCAAGGAGGCTGTGGATGCCCCATCCCTGGAGGCATTCAAGGCCTGGCTGGATGTGGCTCTGGGCAGCCTGGGCTGGCGGTTGGTGAACCTGCACGCAGTGGGGGGTTGGAACGAGATGAGCATTGTGGTCCTTCTCAACACAGGCCGTGTTCATAGAATCGTAGCAGGCAGCTGTTCCTGTCTGCCCACGAGAAGGTTTCATCCACTTGGTCATCCTGGTTGGTTGGCCTGTAGATCCCCCGCTACGTCATCTGTCCCTGTCCTCCCTTTAATCTGTGTCTATAAACTCTGGATCGGCTCCCATCCGTCCCCAGTCAGAGTTCTGTGTTTCTTCCAGTGCTTGATGTTCACCAGATTTTGAGGCTTCTGTTGTTGGTTGTTTTTGTTTAGTTTTTAACACACTTCAAGGGAAGTGGTGGAAAAGCAATGCTATGAAGTCAAAGACAACTCTCCCAACGCAGCATGCTGCGTGAGTTACTATCTTAACACTGCAATGTGCAGCTTGTGTTTTCACTGATTTATTTGCGACCTGAGGTACTCCTGCGTATCGCAGGTGACCTCCTTGACTCTAGAGAGCGTGTCTGCATGTGGTACAGAAAGATACAGTTTAGAATTAGCTGGGCCTTTTCTCACAGTGACTGCTGCAGGGACAGCAGAGGACGTGAGAAGTCCTTTACTCTTTCAGTGCTAGCATTCTAATTAAAGTGAACGTGCAGCCTTTTGCAGCCAGGTGAGCGTGGATCTGTTTCTGTGTCAAGCCAAAAATTCTGCCTGGCACTGACAAAAGTCTATTAGGCTGAGGAGTGCTCACCTTCACATCTGACTTTTCCAAATAGCAAGTTGCCGTACGATGTTACCCCTGAACAAGCTCTTCATCATGGTGAGGTGAGGACGCACCTGGATGCCTCAATCCGAAATGTGAAGGCAATGACAGACAAGTTCCTGTCTGCCATCGTTGTTGAGCTGACAAAATGCCATAAGCCTGGTGTGTCACCGCATTATCCTGCAGCAGTTAATAGTGGGTTCATCCGTGAGGAATTCTCGCTTGCCTTTTATTTCCTTCGAAGTTACGGAATGCGTTTCATGGCCAAGGTACTGAAAGACTCCTGGCATGACAAGTTTCCTGATGCTGGCGAGGAGGAGCTTCTGAAGGTAAGGAGCTGAGCAGCTCTGTGAATAATTGTCTGCCACGCTGACTGCAGCAGATGCATCTCAGTGTTCTTTGTTGGGTGTACGTGTGCAGAGAAGTTTAAAAGCTGCAGTTTAAGTAGACAGGCTATTTGTTGTGATGGGTATAAAGTACTTTGCACTGTGCTTTGGATTGCTGGGTACATGTTTGTCAAAGGAGACATAATACAGCGTTCAGAAGAAGTCACCCTGCTGCTTTTCCTTTTGCTTTTAACATGTTGGGCATTGTGCCCCCGAGGTTTCTTGACTTTGGGATGCTGTTGCTGCTGAATGGTGCACCTTGGTTTTGCTGGTGTTATCTGAGTCAGTTGCTCTTTTTTTAAAGAGACAGTGCCAAGTTAGAAAGGTCCGTGTGCAAAATTCTACTATTCTCACTTCCCTTACAATATTCTAGGGCATTACAGTAGCTGCACCAAAGTATATGGTGTCATTTTTCGTGATGTGTGGGCAGTTTTGTATTGTACATCTCCGTACTTTTGGAGAACGAAAAGGATGTTGGTAGTAAATGCTTCCAAATGAGCACAGCATTGTGGCTTTCATTGGAATTGTCCTGGCTTTTGTGATTTTAAAGGTCTTTCTGTCTGTGAGGGCTCTTCTTAATAAAACCAAGAGTGGATTTTACATTACTTGCCACAGTCTCTTTAAGCTTTTCTGTCCCTGCTTCATTACGAAGTAATTACCAATCTGAATGCCGTTTTCTTCTCTCTTCTGGTTCCGTGCTTTCCCGTTCTGAGGCATCGATTCTTTCTGTGCAGGTGAATTCATTTTTTCCATCTGTAAATTGAGGTGGAAAGCTGCAGTTTTTATTAATCCTTGTGGAAACAATGTCACGGTCCATGCCGCGCTCAGAACTGCAGCTGTGTGTGGTGACTGCCTGTAGATGCATTAGGGCCTGAAACTACTCCTACAGTGTACTGTTCTTGTCTTCCTACTACCAGTTTTACTATTATCAACATGATTTCTCTCACAAATGTGTTTCTTGTGACAGGTAGTGAACGGTTTTGTCTGTTGTGACCATGTGCCGTCATCTGGGATAGGACAGCAAGAGCTGAAACAGCTGTCAAAACCACGACCTCTCTGAAAGCAGTTAATTTCTGGGGCAGCTTAGCAATGGCGAAGCTTCTTCTTTCTGTTTTTGCCATTTCTTCATGCCTCTGATCTCTTCTGTGCATTCAAATCGCACGTGAAGCAGGAGAAGCCCAGATTCTGTGACTTGGCTCTGCGCAGATTGATGTGAAACATCAGGAAATACTGAAGTATGTGGCGTGGGAACTTTTGCTGCATGTCAGCGTGCGGGACCAATGCCTTTTTGTTGTGGGAATTACTGCAGGCAAATATCCAATGTGGGTGCATGTGTGCATCTTGAACGGGGCCCACAGTTCACAGGAAAGTAATTTGTCAGAGCTCACTCAGAGTAGTTTCAGTAAGACTCAGTGGAGGTCTGTGCCACTGGTTTTCCACGTGTTTTTTTCTCTCCTCTACTTGTCCTAGATTGTTGGCAACTTACTCTATCACCGCTACGTGAATCCAGCCATGGTTGCACCGGATGCATTTGACATAATGGATCTTTCAGCTGGAGGGCAGCTGACTACAGATCAACGAAGAAACCTTGGTTCTGTTGCAAAGATGCTGCAGCACGCTGCGTCCAGTAAGATGCTCATGGGAGACGGTGCACATCTGAGCATCGTGAAGGAATACTTGTCACAGTCATACCAGAAATTCAGGTAGAAGGCTTCAGCTGATTGTGTTGAGGCGTTTGGCAGAGGACAATGTTGCAAACCAAAAGGAGTGATGAATTTGAAATGTAATAAATTCCATCTCTGTCAAAAAGGAAGTCTGTTGAAATTGAGAGGTTGCCCTTTGGGCTTCCACAGTCATTGATAATAATGACATATAAAATACGTAGCTGGAATTTACCAACTAGATATAGTATATTAATGAGCTGGTCAAAACAATTGGCTTTGCCATACAAGCCTCCAGAGTAAAGGCTGTTTTTCTATGTGTTTATTATGATATTCTGGCCATTGAAAACTAGAGTGTGCATGTGTTCTTTCCTATATGCACCCTAGTTCTCTGTATGCAAACTAGATGGCACTTTGGATTAAACCAGGCTGGAATTCAGTTGTTTGTATAAGAAGATAACTTTTGAATGAAGAGCTTCTTGATGTCTGTCATCTTTTGTAAGAAAGAAAACTGGAAATGGCTGGGAGTGAGGATTATTCTTGCAGCTGAGACAGAAGGATGGGTGCACAAGGTCATTCGGTCCGTAGACTTGTCCTGCAGATGCTTACAGTGAGCTAATGCCGACATGGCCAGTACCAATAACTGAATCTTCTAGATGGCTTTTGATGTGATAAGCTATAGCTTGTCCAGTTGCAGTATGCTTGGGAACCATGGTTTAAAGAAGAACAGCTGCTGGGATGCTGATTACCTTTTTCTCCCTTTTTTTTTTTTTTTTTTTTTTTTTTAAGACGCTTTTTTCAGGTTGCTTGTGAGGTTCCTGAATTGCAGGATCAATTCAATATTGATGAATATTCTGGCTTCCTTCCTTGTCTATCCCTTCTGCAGAGCTTATAGCCATCAACCTGAATGCTCCAGTCATGGGAGCAGTCCCACCATGTTTCAGTAACAGCAGCTAGATCATAGTTAGCCTGGTGCACAATGGCTTCCAGTTCCTCCTGCTTGTTGCTCATGCTGTGTGCATTGGTATAGATGCACTTGAGCCGAGTCATTTGCCTCACTCCCAGCTCTAAAATCGTTCCCCTAGGCTCTTCTCTTGTGCGGCCTGTACTGTCCCCTTCCCCCGTCATAATTAGTTTATTGCACAGGAAGAAAAGCTTGATGTCTGTGCCAAGGGAGACGTACACCGCACTTGCGCTGCCTGGACGATTTGGAAACTGGAAATTCTGGGGTGTGCTGAAGCATGCCCTCTCAGGTCAGTCTAAGCATACGTAGAGTAGACCTGTCTAACCAAACAGGTCATAGACAGTTCAACCCATTCTGTTGGGAAATACTCTCTCCTTCTAAGTACCTTTAGAACGTGAGTTTCTTCAATTAATTACTCAACTCATATGCTTTTCCTGAATGATCCTAAGTTCTTTTCTCAGGCTACATCTGCACTCTGCTCAGTCCAAGGAGAAATCCCTGCCTGCAGATGCAATGACACAGCATGGCTCACAACCTCATTTTTCATTGCTTACTGTTATGGTAGCTGCCATCCATGTCCACCCTGCGTATTCTTAGAGCTCTTCTGGAGTCCATGGGGCAGACTTATGGTTGAACTAAAGGGAATTTTTTTCATACTGCTCTAGCTCCAGATGATTATCCCTAGTATCATTATATTAAAAAAAAAAAAAAAAAAAAAAGGCGTTTTGAAGTAGTGTGATATATATTCTGTGCCTCAGAATGTGGCACGTGTGGCATGAGAGAGTTTTGAGGCCATGAGGACTGCCCAGACAGCATGAGAACGGTAAGAGCAGAGAGCTATAGGTGATGCAGCGCTATTCGTGCCACCCGCAGGAAGCGGGAGCTGGAACAAAATATGGCCAGAAGAGTGATCAGATTGTGTCTCGTAAGGAACTATTTCATTAGTTCTAGAACTTTGACAAAATGTATATTCAGGATGATGATCAGCATGGCAGGTGCTGGGAGCATGCCGAAAGAGAAATGGTCTGAAAACGTCGCTGCAATTTGAAATATATCCCCTTCCACAAAGCCCTCAGATCCGTGCTGCATCTGCATCCAAAGCAAGCCAGAGCCCTGTGCTTGTTGTAGCCGGAGCTATCGGTGCCAGGAGTTGCTGCTGTGTTTGCAAGGACGTTGTGTCAGCAGTGTGATGTCAGTGGGGTTGTTTGATGGCAATGAAACAGCTGAATGGTGTACCTCAAGACTAAGAAAAAAGATGGTAGTGGTGACTGTGTGTCTAGGTATAGATAGCTTGATAGAGATATATAGGACTCCAGTGTGGATTTTACATAGGCCCTGCGCTGCAAGGTACGCTGTTGGGAAGCAATGTCCATCTGCCCGAGGGCAGGAAGGCCCTGCAGAGGGACGGCCTGAGGCCAGCCGTACGAGGCTGCCCAGGAGCAAGCGCTGGGTCCTGCGCTGTGGTCATGGCAACCGCATGGCAGCTTCTGCAGGATTGGGCTGAGGTAGAATTCCAACCGCCCGCTGATTCTAGAATGTTGGGGTGTGTGATGGTGGAATCTTCTGGTCCTGTGACATGGTCTTGCCTCCCCACCCTGTCGTCATGGCGGAGCAGCCTGGTTGCCCTTAGTGATGTCACAAGCGGCTGGAATGAGGGGAGGAGCAGTGCGTGCTGCGTCCCTTCATTGGAGCGCTTGAGCTCTGCGTGAGTAGCTCGCTTGTTGCCCTTGTGCAGCGACTGAGTGCCTTTGTTTTCACCCCGTCTTGTGCAGCATCTTGTAGGTAAGCTGAGACAGGGCGTGGGATAGAGGGGTGGGCAGTGAGCTGTTGAGAACTGCTGGCTGGTGGAGCTCGTAGTGTCATACTGCTTACTCTTGACCATCAGACGTAATTTTTACTCCGTACCTACATTCCAACGCGATGCATAGAGGTGACATTTGTCTCGTGGCTTTTCCCTTGTCTTCTTTGCTAAATGGTGCAAGCTGACTGACCAGCTCTTTCTCTCTGCTCTCTCCTCCCCCTACCTGCTCCCTTGGTGCAGCTTTTGCTCGTGGAAGAACAGAGCAAAGTGACAAGAATCAGCTGCGAGTTCAAGACACTTGTCTACCTTGTTCTGATCTCCTGCCAGGTACGTGCCACGCTTTGTCCTCCCACGTGGTTTAGCAGCCCGCGTCGCACCGTGTTTAGTAACACAGCCCCATCCAGTTTTGATGGGACACTGGTCATGTGTAGGTCTTTTCCGCTTCCCTCCAGCTCAGCTCTCAGAAGGATGTTGTCTGTAGTGCTGTGACCAGCTGGTCTTAAGGAGACCAATCCCTTAGGCAGAGTCCAACCTCCGGTTTGTACAGAGCTGCACAACATGACCACAAGCACGCGTGCTTCGGCTGTGTGAGTGTGCTGCCCGACAGCTGTGGGGAGCACAGCACAGTCCCCATCTGCTAGCAGAGGGATAGCCACTTGGTCAAATGCTGCCTAGTAGGCTCTCATTTGAATTGACTGAAGATAGTGGCTGTTTCTAGAACATCTGCCTATGCCAGTGGATAACTGAGGGTAGTTCTGAAGAAGTCTCTCAATAGAGTGGTGTGTGAAGAGAGAAAATATGAGGGTGTTTCTTTTCATTCCAGCTTGTCGTGCCTGCTGTGATGGGCGTTGCGTGCAGCGAGATCAGCCGTGGGCCTGACATGGCACGGATGGAGGTAGAGTATGAAGCTCTGATTGGTCTTTGTTCCCTGACTTGAGCCAACAGAGTGAGCTGCAGGTGTGCTCTCCTGCTTTTCAAGAGAGGCAGAGTCCTTCCAGCTCTATCTGTGTCCTGAAAAGCTGCCTGAAAAGCTTCATGTCCTTGCTGCGGGCATCTAGATGGCCGTGGAAGTCGTAGTACCGACAGAATCAGATGCGGCGTTATAAACGTGCGGAAGCATTTTCCCCGTCCTGCCTGGATGTTGTCACCCACAGACAAAGTGTTGTTCTCATATTCAGCAAGTTAAAGGAAGCTGGCACTTGTAGTGAGCCAAGGATTGGGTCAGTGGCCCAGCTGCTGTGTCCAGTCCACGGCTGAGGTCTCCAGGCAATAGGTGACAGGAAGTGAGCAGACTCTTACGCTCCTCTTTGGGAAGGCAGTAGTGCAAGCGTGGCAAGTTTATGAAACTGCCGGAGCCGTCTTGGTTGTGGAGTTTGTCCTCTTAGTCTGGGTAGAGAGATGCATCTTTGCACTGCCTGGCGATAGTGCTGCGCGCCGGGAAGGGAAACAGCTGTTATTAGACTTGCAGTTTCTTGTTAAGCGCTCGTGATAAGGACCGAGTGCATTTCCTGCAGCTTTCTCTGCCGATGTGCTCCTCACCCTGAAATCCTCCTTGCAGCCCTCAGCTCCTCACCGTGGCCTGTGCTCTCTGTTTCGGACTGAGAACAACGGGAAGCCCCTGCTGGTCTGTGAGGAGTCATCTCTTAATATTCCAGCTATTGGTGCTGCCCATGTTCTCAAGAGATACGTTGCCCAGGCACCGGATGAACTCTCCTTGGAGGTAAGCAGTTAAAGGCGTTCCTAGTTGTCGTGTACAGAAGAGTATAAGGTGTGAACGCATCAGGAATATTCTCAGACACCTTCAGAGTGTTTGGTGAGGTGAAGCCCAGAAGATTCAGTTCCAGATTAGACTTGCAGTGGGTTGGATGCAGGGAGGAGTTCAGCCATCTCCAAACTATGGCTCTATTTGGCATTGGAATCTTCTGATCAAAGAGCTACTGCCCAGTGTTGTAGCCTGGTCTCTGAGCGATGGCAGACCAGTGTATGGAGTGTGCAGATCTGTTCAGGATCTGTTCCGCTGACTTATGCCTGCGGTTTAATTGGAGCTCTCCCTTTGGCCAAGAGCCTGCTGCTTTTGAGAACCATTTCCTACCGAACAGCTGAATTCTGTATGTTGTGTATTGTAGTGACTCTTCTACCTCCACGTTCAGTTGTACAACCGCAAATGCCTGAAGAGCTGCACTGGTGCAATGGCTCTCAAGCTTGACGATATTGGGCAGTGCAGAAGAGTGCAGTCATTTGAGCTGCGCTTTCCTCCCAGCCGTGCTGAAACTGGGATTGACGTTGCAATCTCTTGCAGGTGGGAGACCTCGTGTGCGTCATCGATATGCCACCTCAGGAGCTGAGCCCCCGCTGGAGAGGCAAGCACGGCTTTCAGGTAGGCACAAGCTTCAGACGTGAGAGCGCAACTTCGGTCGAGGCAGGAATCTCAGCTTAGAGCTGCCCTGCCTGCACAGCATGGCTCCACATGGAAAATGGTTTCCCTGTGTTGGTGTCAGGGGACTTTGCCTTTTGCTGTGTGCTTAGGCCAGAGCTGAAAGTTGGTCTTTGTAGCAAACTGTCTCCTCAATTAACTTAGAAAGAAGAGCCCTCACAACATGCATCAGGTCACGGCCACTGAACCGCACCTTTGGAAATGCAGCAGCTAGGACACGTGTTTCAGTGTCTCTGAGCACTTGTGCTTGCACCCATGCAGAAGGTGAAGTCAGTGTCTTTCAGGAAGTCGCTGCCTGTCAGCTGAGATGAGGCAGGGTAACAGAGCCTCTGTGTGCTTGCTGCTGCTGCTGGCTGCCGAACGCTGGGTAGCTCAGAGCTGGGGATGGCAGCTGCATCTCAGTCAGCAAGCAGAAAGTTCATAGGCTGTGCTAACTCAGATCTAGCTGCATCAATCTATCATAATCTATAGCTTCTGTATGAAGTCTTTCCCTTTGGGCACGCTTGAGATTTAGGGGCGCATAGCACACTTGTCCTTTCCCTGCTCCATATGTAGTTACATGGATAATTGGCTGCCGGTTTTGAATAATTATTAATTTTAAGCAGGCCATTTTTTGTTTGATTGTCTTACGGAGCACCCGGCAGGCACGTTATGAGGAAAATGTGATGTTTGAACAGTTCAGGCCTGAGAAACGCTGCCTTCAGTATCGCACTTCTCTTCTTCTTCTTGTTACAGGTTGGATTTTTCCCCAGTGAGTGTGTGGAGCTCATTAACGGAAAAGTCCCGGAGAGTCTCATCAATTCAGTGCCAAAGCCAGGTACGATGATACATTTGATGGTGCAGGGAAGCAAAATGGAGTCTTTTTTGGGTGTGTTCCGTGGTTAATACCTCCCTTATCCTTCCCACCTTATCCTCTGTGCTGATGATCCTTCATGCATAGCACGGGGCGTATGGCTGGTGTTTTGTAGGCAGCTAGAATGAGGGAAGGCAAAGGCAGTTCTCCTGCAAGTCAGTACGAGGCTGAGAACAGCCAGCGTCCCTGGTTCCCTGGGGAAATCCTAAAATGCTTGTAGAATAGCTTGGGAATGGAAGGGAGCTCAAGGATCATCAAGCTCCAAGCCCCCTGCCTCAAGCTGGGCTGCCAACCAAGCTCCACATTTAATGTGGGACTGGACCAGGCTGCCCAGGGCCCCATCCAGTCTGGCCTTGGACTCCTCCAGGGTTGGGGAAAATCCATTTTTGTACGCACTTGCTCATCATGTTCTTCCCGTTTTGAGGTGCTCTGTAGAATGTGTTGTGCTCGGCCTCTTCCAACGGAGCCAAGCCTAAAATGAACTGGTTTCTTCCTTTTGTTGTGCAGTGCCAAAGAAGCGCGGCAAGCTCCTCACCTTCCTTCGTTCCGTGGTGAAGGCCCGCCCAAAGCAACGGAAAGAGCGGGAGGTGGAGAAGGAAAGGGTGTTTGGCCGTGACCTGGGAGAGCATCTTCTCCACTCTGGTCGTGATGGTAAGGGACAGCCCATTCCTGAGAGCTTCCCTGTTTGGGAACCTAAAGATGAAAGGGAGATGGTATGTAGCAAGGGGCAGGTTGATACCAGTGGAGAAACGGGGAATGGGAGTTGACGACTGAAAGATCAACTGAGTAGGTGATGGCTGCAAGGTAAATGCTCCCAAGGGACAAGCACATTTGTATTTGCTTAAAGCAAAGCCTGTAAGCCAATCCCATGGTAGCCTGAAAAGAAAGGAAGCCTTTTGGCCAAAGAGAGTGTCCTGCATCAGTTTCCCGCTCCTTCCGGGCGTGAGATTTTCCACCTCCATTCCCATGGGAGCTGTGATGGGACTTGCAATGTCTGCGGCTTCCCCGGAATTACTTTCTCCAGGCTGATTCCTAGGTCCTGGCATTTCTGGAATGCAAAGAACGCATCTCTGTCCAGTTTCCTCACCAGCTCCTGCAGAGGTGTCTCTGACAGCTGTCCCCTTCAAGGAAGAGCTAAGCAGTAGCCTGGCTGGGCTTAGTGGATGGGATGTGACGGGAGCGCAGCTTGAGCCAGGACTTGAAGAAGGAGCTCCAGTAACCGCCGGCACGTGTTCTTTAGTCCCCCAGGTCCTCGAGAGCTGCGCCGAGTTCATCGAGCAGCACGGCGTGGTGCAGGGGATATACCGCCTGTCCGGCGTCGCGTCCAGAGTCCAGAGACTGCGGTAAGAGTGCTGCGACTGACAGACACAGCTGCCAGCAGGGGCACGTGCCCTGTTGCGGGCGTTCAGAGGCCTGCGGGCAATGCCTTAGCACAAAGAAAAGGTCTCCTTTGGGAACATCCCATCCAGCACGGCTGACGTGGTGCTGCTGGCCGAGTGTTTGTGTTCTCCTGTACATCAGGAAGCCCTTCCAACTCTTGATTGCATTGGGTGTGGCTTTTGACTTGCTTTCCTCTTTCTCAACCATTTTTGTGTCCTTCTCTGCAGCCAGGAGTTTGAGTCTGAGCAGGTTCCTGAGCTGACCGTCCGCGACGTTCACAGTGCGAGCTCCCTCTGCAAAATGTACTTCAGGGAGCTCCCGAACCCCCTGCTGACCGACCAGCTGTACGACAAGTTCTCGGTAAGCACAAGGCAACGCCGTTCCTTTACCTCTTCCGTGGGCCTCTTGGGAGATGGCTGCAGCAGTGCCCCAGCTCCGAGGCCCTTCTTCTGTTATCCCCATGGGGTTTACTCGCATGTCTTTGCCACATCCTGCATGGTGCTGATGCCACTTCTGGTGGCCCCAGGAGGTGGTTCTTTCCATATTCACAATGCTTGCGAGAATTCCTGTGTTGTTTGTTTGTTTGTTGCTATTCCCCAACTATTTCTGGAACGGGAAGGGGATTAATAGCCAAGTGTACTTGGAGATGAATGCCCCGTGCGAGGAGCTGAGCTGCCCAACCAGGCTGTAAACTGGCCCGGTGCTTGGACTCCTTGGCCGTGGTGGCACCAGCTGCGTGCCGCTATGTTCCCCAGATGCCTGTGGGGAGGCCTAAAGTCTTTCTCAGTGCTGACCAGCAGCGTGCTGTGCCCATGGTTCCCGACCCTGCGGCAGGTATCTCGCCTGATTTGTGTCTCAATCCCTTTCTGCCCTTTTCCAGGATGCTGTTGGTGCCACTACGGAGGAGGAGCGGCTGGTCAGAATGCGGGACGCCATCCAGCAGCTGCCCGCTCCTCACTACAGGTCAGTGCTGCCCTCAGCCCGCTGAGCTCAGCCCTGCTGCACTTCAGAGGGCAAAGTGCAATTCCAGGCTTTGTCTCACGCGAGCAACGGGATGCCTGGGTGTGCTGAAACACTGCATGGGGTTAATTGATGGGGTCAGTTCCTGGGTACGGGGGCGCACTTGGTGCAGCTGATGGCTGTGGCTGTGCTGTGCTGGTGCTGGGTGCTGCAGCGTGGCACTTGGTCAAGTTGGATCTACTTCATCTTCAGTGACAGTAGCAGTAATAACAACTAGTGTGAATTGAGGTTTGCTTTGTGAGTCGCAGCACGGGATGCTGGCTGGTGCTGAACATTTGCCGCTCTTGTTTCCCAGGACCCTGGCGTATCTGATGAGACACTTGGCCTGTTTGTCTGCGAACAGCTCTGTCACCAACATGCACGCTAAGAACTTAGCCATTGTGTGGGCTCCAAACCTCCTAAGGTAAACTTCTTTTTCCGTTTCAACAGAACGCTTACATCTGTTCTCCAGTAAGATAAAGCAGTCCTCCCTTCTTCTGCACCACATGTGCTCTTCTCCTGTAAAATGTGCAGTGAGTGGCTGAGAGCAGAGCAGGAGCCTGGACTGTTCTCCAACCCCACGTGGGCACAATTGCTAGATGAGCATTGCTGCTCTCTTGTTTAGATGGGGCTGGTGTGTCCTTGATCAGCCAGGAGAACTTCTTCAGTGGCATCACTGACTGCCCACTGCGGAAGTCTCCGGAGCTCAGTTTGACAGCTTTGGGCTGCAACAGTTCAGACCCGGGGAAGCGATGTTGGCTGACTGACTTCTAAAACCTGCCTTTTCTGCAGATCACAGCAGAGCGAGTCTGCCTGTGCCAGCGGGAGAGCTGCCTGCACGGAACTGCAGACGCAGTCAGCCGTGGTGGAATTCATCATCGACCACACAGACGTCCTCTTCTGCTCCACATCTGGACCTGACATCGCAGATGGAGCAGGTGAGTGTCTTCCTCCATTAGCTTTATCTTGATCAGACACCTGGATCAAATGCAGGCCTTCTCCAAGTCCTTTGAAATACACTTTTCCTGTCGAGGGGACAGCAGACTTCTGGGCTTAGGTTAGAATCTGGCACCCTGTTGCTGGATGCTGAGAATGTGCAAGCCCAAACGTGACAAGAAGAAAACCGTCACTGTCATTATGATGTTTTGCAAGCAGGTGAAGCTTGATTAACGTGTGGCAGCAAAGCTTTCTGAGTTCACCGTACCTGCTTTCTAGGGTTTTTGTTTGCCTGTTTCGATACAGGGAGCTGCTCTTAATTATGACTGCGTCCTTTGCCATAGACACACCTCTGAGCACATGGTTGTTTTCAGCTGCTCTTCTTGCAGCGGCTCGGAGAAGCAAATCTGAGAGAAACACAGCAGCTCCCCCGGACCTGTGATGGCCGTAGTGCTGCCGCTTTCTGATCCTGGCTCTCACCTGTGGTTTTCCCTTACAGGGCACAGTTCTCTCTCAGGACCCCAGTCTGTGCAGGCGTCTTCTCCTGCCACAGAGCTGCTCAGCCTGGAGGAGGCGCAGGCACGGAGGCGAGGCCACAGCAGCTCTCCTGTGGTTGTGACAGAGAGCAGGGACATAGAGGTGGAAGAAGGCCCCACAGCTGTACGGGGCAAATTCCACACAGTCATCAACTTTCCACCTGAAAGGTAAAGAGGACTTCCTTTTCCAGTACCTTATCATCATTGTTTGGGTGGGTTTTTGTGGTTTCTTTTTGTGTTGGGTTTTTTTTTTTTTTTTTTTTTTTTTTTGCCCCCATTATTTCTAGTGCCAAAGCTTGCTGAAAGTCAGTTAAACTGATGGTGCCTGAAGTGTTGCAGTGAATCTGCACTCCCTTTGCACTGTGAGACTGAACTCACATTCAGTTGCCCGCCGGGCTGAGTTTAGCCACCCAAGGCTGGCATTCCCTCCTTGCTGGGCAGGCAGTCACGAGCTGCATAAAGCCATGCTGACGTCTATCCCGGCCTGTGCTGGCTGTACCTGGAAACATTGGGGTTTTCCGGACTTGAGGGCCACGTGCCTGAATCCAATTCCAGTTGTCCTCGAAGCAGAGCTGTTGGTCAGACCTGCTGGCACGAGAAACTAGACATGGCAGTGAGATGGGGCCGATGAGCTGTCAGTGTCAGAGTCAGAGATGCTTCTGAAGTTCCACGCACGACTCACACCATTCCCTGTTTTCTCTCTCCAGACCAAGTCCACCCAGCAGGATGAAGGAATCACCAGCTGGCTGTTGGTGTTCCTGCTTCAGCCTGGGAAAACCATCCTCTGTGGCCAAGCGCCAACCGCAGCGCCGTCCCAGGGAGCCCTCAGAGACAGACGTTGTAGTGCTGGCAGGTAAGGGTGCAAATCCAGCTTTCAACACCCTGCTTCTCAGCAACGTAGCATTCTTGCTGTCAGTGGGCTTGTATCTCCTTCTAGCCTTCCAGCCCATACCTGACACCTTCAGTTCTCCCCTGATCAAGAACCACTTTTGTAATTCAGCTTGGGAGAGTTTGACACCAAGCCCTGTTCATTCTTTTATAGGTGATTCGAGCTCTTGTCAACCGAGCAGAGCTGGAGCAAGTAGCGATGCTGGGCTGTGTGCTTCCATGAATGGAGAGCTCGCAGGAAGCACAAATGGCTGCGGTTCAGCTGACAGCGTGCCGCATAACAACAGTGGCGCACACAAGGAGCTGATCCAAGTTCAAGCCCTCATTTCTCCCGGCTCTGCTGAAGATGCTGACCTGAGCCTGCCAGACACCACAGGCACCAGCCTGGACTGTGACCCGGTGCCTGTGCAGTGCAGCCCAGCCCAAGCAGAGCCTGAGTGCCCCGACAGCAGCACCTCCATACAGGAGCAGGTCAGCACCAGCGAGGAGAAGCAGAGCCTCTTGGAGGGGGGCTTAGAATCGGGCCTCCAGTCCCAGGCACCGGGCAGCAGCACTGAGAGCTCTGAGCCCCTCTCTCCGTGAGCTTTCCACCCAAGAGAGGACGATTGCCATCTTTACCTGGACCTCTCACGCCCTCCTGTCTTTTCCTTTAATAATAAAAGCACACTTGTGCTCACTCAACGCCTTGACTGCCTGAGGAGTTTTCATTCCCAGGGACTGGGATGAATGCAACACACAGCAAAGCACCTCAGCTTGCAACGCTGAGGCTGTGGGGTGCATGAAGCAGAGCTCCAGGTTTGTTCCCGTTTTGTCTGGCTTCGGGATGTCTGCAGCTCCCATTTGGTACAGTAGCAAACCATCTCTAGCATCCTGGATGCTGCTCGTGATAACCCCAAGCTTCCTGGCGGTGGCTTTGTGATGCCTTTCAGGGCTTTTGGATGCACTGTGATGCCTTGGCTGCTCCCTATCACCTCTCTCCTCCGGCCGCGTCCATTCCTGGCTCCCAACCTCCGAGCTGCCTGCGCAGATCACCTGCAGCTGTGTCCTCATCACGCTGCAGAAGGACGAGCTCATCCTGGCCCGGCCTCTCATTGGTCCGGGGCAGCGCTGTCCCGCCCCTGCCCGCCTCTCATTGGTCCGGGGCAGCGCTGTCCCGCCCCTGCCCATCTCTCATTGGTCAGCGGCAGCGCTGTCCCGCCCCTGCCCGTCTCTCGTTGGTCAGCGGCAGCGCTGTCCCGCCCCTGCCCGTCTCTCGTTGGTCAGCGGCAGCGCTGTCCCGCCCCTGCCTGCCTCTCGTTGGTCCGCGGCAGCGCCGCTCCGCCCCCGGGCGTTCGTTAGTCCGCGGCAGCGCCGCCGGCTGCCATTGGCTGAGGCGCCGTGCGCGGGAGCGAACGTTGGGAGCTGGCAGTTGGAGGCGCGGCTCTCCTCCCAGAGCGCCGCTGCAGCCTCCTGTGCTACCCCGTAGGAGACCGCGGCGGCAGCCGGAGCTGTCCGGGCGGCACCGGGAGGGAAGCCGCGGCAGCTCGGGAGCGAGTGCTGAGGACAGCTGTGCCGGAGGTGTGTTGGAGAGCGGTGCCGGGACGGGGAGAGGGGCTGTGGGGGGCTCTAGGAAGCTGCGGGGAGGCGACGGGTGGGGGAGATATATAGCGAGATGTGAGGCTGTAGGCGCCTGTGAGGGGATGTAGGGGTTATGGGGAGCTGCTGGGGGGAGAGGCAGATACGGGGCTGTGAGGGTGGTGTATAGGGAGGTAGGGGGCTGTGGTGGGCCATAGGGTCATATGGGACTATTGGGGGCTGTTGGGAGCTGTAGGGAGGAAGGAATATGAAGCTGTAGTGCATTGTGGGGGGACTGTAGGCGTGGATATGTAGATTTCTATAAAAAATGAAGCCCCTGTTTTGGGCTGCATTGCAAAAGGGGTGACCAGCAGGGAGAGAGAGGTGATTGTCCTCATCGACTGAGCTCCTTTGAGGCCTCATCTGCAGCGCTGCATCCAGGCCTGGGGCCCGCAGCACAGGAAGGACGTGGAGCTGTGGGAGCGGGTGCAGAGGAGGCACTGAGATGTCAGAGGGCTGGAGCAGCTCTGCTGTGAGGAGAGGTTGAGGGCAGTGGGCTTGTTCAGCCTGGAGAAGAGTAGGCTGCGGGAGACTTCATTGTAGCCTTGCAGTACTTGAGGGGAGTGTATAAGCAGGAAGGGGAATGGCTGTTTACGAGGGTGGATGGTGATAGGACAAGGGGGAATGGTTTTAAAGTGAGACAGGGGAGGTTTAGGTTGATATTAGGAGGAAGTTTTTTGCACAATGGGTGGTGCCACACAAGAACAGGTTGCCCAGGCATCAATGATTTATAGGCTGGTTTGGCCCTTATTTTTGTTTTAACTAATGAAGTGCTGGAGAAAGTTTTGGGAAAGTTTCAGGTTGAAGAGTTGGTAAAGCTGTGACAGTATGTAGATGATTTGCTGGTTTGTGGAAAAGAGGACTCTAAAGTAAAGGAGACTGCAAGTGAAATTGTGAAGTCGTTACTTGTACTGTATGTCTTCAGTGCATTATTTTCTGAAAGTGTGCACCCAAGTAGAGATGTAAGGGATCGTGTGCCTTCAGAGCCTAGAAAAATGTGTCCAGTTTCAGCAAAGTAGGTCTTGGGCACTGTGGTGGATGCATATGTCTGTAATGGGTGTAACATACTGTGACTTGGTTGCGTTACTGTGACTAATTGAAGTGGCTTAAGGAAAGGCTGTTTTCTTCTGTTTGTTTATTCCCTTTGCTGAGCTATTTGCACGGAATGAGCTGATGTTGTTGTTGCTGTGGGGTGTCATCAGAAGGATGGGAAAGCGCAGTGTTTGTGTTCACATGAGGTTATAGCAGGGCTACGTCAGACTATCGTGGATGTTCTTTAAGTAGCTTGAGGCTCCTGGCACATGGAAAATAATCATGACAGCTGGCTCTGTCTTCTATCGAGCTCTTAAAAATACTGCTTGAGATAACAGCAGGTGAGATGAAATGCTGAGCAGCATGGGGCTTGTGTCTGCCTTCAATAATTCTTTTCCTAGGCAGTGTGTGTTAAATTTTGTTCTATGGACTGTGACAGAAATCTGGATTGCTCCGTGAGGTGTTAAAACTAGCTTACCTGTTGACTACTGACATAAGGCTTAGTTGATTTGAGCTATGGAACTTTCAGCTTTTTTTTTAATGGCTGTTTCTAGGTATCAGATAGCAAATAAAACGTAGATCACAGTGGCTGGATTTGTTTTAATCAGGTGCTTCTGACACCATGCAAAACTCTCTTCTGGAGAAAGTTCCAGAAGCTTTCAGTGTTTAATTCTGGCTGTACAATAGCAATTAGTTCAATTTAGAACACATGAAAAGCAAGCTGATAGGGATCTGGTTCCAGGTGGTTTAAATTACAAGAGGGAGATGGTGCAGGTGTAGTAAGTAGGAGGTTACCTTCAAAGTGCCTTCTTGGTTCTCGGTGCTGCTTGATGTTTATTTACCCATTTGTGCTGTGTTCAAGTGCAAGCACTGTAGGGTGTAGAGAACACTGTAGAATGCCTGGTGCTGCCACGACCAGTCATAGATACTGGAAGGAAAAGTTGTTATGAACTACCGATGGAAAACATGGACAGTTGTGAGGCTTCATCTTGGCAGAAGTTGGTGAGACAGTCCTCTGATAATCAGACAAAAGGTAAACTGGTTTAAAAAGGAGTCTTACTTTCAAGAGGGCCTTGTGTGGTCTGGTTGTTTACAGTAATGCAGGACTAGTTGGGTAAATAACTGATTGGAAAACCTGTAAGGGAATTAGGTTGTTTTTTTTAGGTTAGGGTTCTTCCTATTGAATCCAGTACAAGTGCTTGCATGACTGGGAGCCCAACTGTCTGCCGCGGTTGTTCTCATGCTGCCTCTCTGATGTGCTGCCTCTTCAAACTGCTAGGGCTGGCAGCAGCGACCAGCACTAATGCTGCAATTAGAATGGGCGATGCGGAGAAGACTGTGGCAGAAATGATGAAGCCAGAGGCCCAGCTAGCAGAGGTTTATGCATTTGCTGCCAATCTTTATCCCAAGGAGCTGGCCGCCTTGCAGCAACAAAGCCATGATGTAAGTAATGCATTCTGATGTCTGTGAATTGATATGGATCACCCAATCTGCCTTGTCTGTTTCACTCAATGTGCCTGTCTTGAGTGTTTGTAGAACTGCCTTGATGCTTAGTCTGTTCTGACGTGATGCTTCATCTTGAAGTCTTGAGCTACTCGGCACTGTGAGATTCTAGCCATAGTTTTGAAGAGCAAGTGTAATTGATCTGTATTCCCCTTTGTATGCAGGGTAACCTCACCCATGCAGAATTATCTGTTGCTGTAGAGATGCTGTCTTCTGTGGCTGTGATGATCAGGGCTTTGGGTTCAGGGGATGTGAGTGCAGTATGGAGACAACTGAGCAATCCTGTCCCAGGGCTGACAAACACTGAGGATGAGAACTGTCAGAGGTGAGTGTTTGGAAGGTTCGTGTCCGTCTTTGATATTGCTTACATTCCCGAGAGGTTCGGTTTTCTTTTCTTCCCCTTATACTTCAGGTTCTTTCACTGCTGACTCCAATATTAATTTATTCTCTCTCGGTTCTTGCATCTTGTCTTTGCATTCCCCGTTTCTTACTAATCTGCTCTGAGTACCGTCTCTCAGACCTTTATCAAGGTTTCACGACAAAGCTATGTTCTGGCCCTACGAGGTTCTCAATTGCACTAGGCCTGTTCCTGCCCTGTGTTTTTTGTCTGAAAGTGTCATGTGGTGTTTTAGTGCTTTTCTGGATTGTTTTGCACTGGAGCTGACCACCTTGCTCACGGTCTTTTGTCTTTTTCCTATTCCTTCTTTCTTTCGTATATATCAGTTTTAACCCTTGTGTTACTTCTTCCATTTTGTGTTTAGTTCTCGTTGCTGTCTTGTGTGTTCCCTGGCCATTTTTTAATAACATGGTACTTGTTGGTTATGATTTTTGTTCTTTGACAGATGTGTGGACGATGTGATGAAGCTGAAAGCTCAGATGCGTGCAGAAGAAAATGAGTTTATCACGTGGAATGATATCCAGTCACGTTTGGATCGTGTGCACTTAGCTGTGCACGAAGAACATGAAAGTAAGTTTTACTTGATTAGTGCTAGACTGATCCTAGATCATAAGGTGTGCTAAAACTAGGTGCGTGCCAACGAACAATCTTGTTGCTTGATTCGTTTAGACTGAGATAGTTGGCTTTTGCCACTGCTTCTTGTGTAGCTGAGTTGCCCTGAAAAGGCTGTAATCTAGAGAGGCTTAAATGTTATGTCAGAGCCTGGAATCTTGACTAACTTGCTTCCTGGATCTGCACATAGACACGGGCTTCCTGTGTGGCTTCAGTTCATCTGATCACGTGACCCAAACAAGTGCACGCCACGTGCATGCGTGCACCAAAGCACTAGTTTTGCAGCCTTGTATTTGTGAGGCATCACAGCAGAAGCCTGGAAGTTCATGTAGTCCAGCTCCTTGTTTCTTGTAACACTCCTATAACCCCTAGAACAATAGAGACAACAGGGAACCCAAACCATCAACCGTAAAACTCAGAGAATTTTATAATGACATCAGTTGACGTCTTATGGCATAGTTTTGGTAGGAAACTTTTTAATTCTTTCACCTGTTAGTGCTTCATAGAATCATAGAATGGCCTGGGTTGAACAGGACCGTAGTGATGGCCTAGTTTCAATCCCCCTGCTGTGTGCAGGTCGCCAACCACCGGCCCAAGCTGCCCAGAGCCACATCCAGCCTGGCCTCGAGTGCCTCCAGGGATGGGGCATCCCCAGCCTCCTTGGGCAACCTGTTCCAGTGCAAATACGTTCAGTTTCTTGTGTGCCCCTGTGCATGGATACTTCTTATCTAGTGTCTGAGGAAGTCCTGAAGCCATAGTGACATGTACCCTTCTGCTGTCCTGAAACTTGGTTTCAAATTCAAGCATGCTTTCTAATGAGGAGCTGTAACATATTGTTGTTTCACAGGGTAGTCTTTTTCTGCTGCTGTTGGCTAATTAATCAAGGATAATTACTGCTTGTCCTCTGTGCCCTTTCCTGAGTCAAAAGTTGCTATGTCTGTTTTCCTTCGTTGTTCCTGAGATGGAGTAGTGTCAACCGTAGTGTGTGTGTTTTTGTAAGAAAGGTCTTTCTTTTCCTACTTTCCCCCCGCTTTCTCTCATGGGGAGAGCAGCATGCCTAAAGGTGTGCATACTGTGTGTGTACACACTGTAGGAGGAAGCAAGCCGTCTGTACCGTAGTCTGCCTAGGTGACGGGGAGTTGTCAGATGAAGGACAGAAAAAAGGCAGGCATTCTATGGGCTAAGATAATACTGAGAGGGAAATGCAAGTGATGCTGAGACAAAACATGCTGTTACGGCCTAGACATCAGTGTCCAAATGCAGTGCCTGCTATAAAACGTTCCACTTTGTGATTCTCCTACTGCGTGCAGAAGAAAAAGCTGCAGTCTTTGGGTATTTTAACCCAAGTTGTATCCACTCTGAGCTCCTCGCTTTCTTCCACAAGATCTGTGTTGTAAACTCTCCAACTGTGATTTGAACTGTTGCTTCTTTCAGCAAGCAAGAATTGAATATTCAATATACGTTGCATCACACGACCTCTGGGTGTCCATTCCAACCCAAGTTACTTTGTGATTTGCTGTAGGTTTGGCATGTGTGACTCAGGCTTTCTTCACATTTAGCTAAGTGTAAGCTGTCTATTTATGTCTGTTTTCAGTTAGTTGATCTGTAGTCCTCGCTGTCCCTGGCAGCACCCACATCTGTTGTAGTACAGCTCATAGTACATGCATCCAGTCAATCCTGGTATTTCAGAAGTGAAGGCACTGTATTTTTGAATGGCGTTCTGTGCAAAGCTATAGCTTGGTGTGAAGAGCTTTATTCTGAAGGATTCTTGAAAACTTGTGACTTACTAGCCCTGGCCATTGAGGTTTTGATAATTCCCTTCTAGTGGATTTGAGCTACGTGTTGAAGAACTCAGTTCTGTCCATTCATGTGGTCTCCCCGAGGGATTTTTTTTCTGCTTTTTCCTTTATTTATTAGTATGTCCAAAAATGTGTGGCTTCTTTAAGGTGGAGAAGTGGTCTTGCTTTCTTTGCTAGTAGAAAATGATTGCTACTAAAATGTTGCTATTGTCAGCAGGTGTTTGGTTTAGCACTAATAGCACTTTTCTTCCAAAGCACAGTTTCCTGATGATGGTAAAGGATTGGACAAGGATTGGATTTTGTATTTCTTCTTCTATCCCTTTCTCTCTAGGAGTTTTGGCTGTTGGGCTTATCAGCGAGGCGCTGGATGAAGGAGACACCAGAAAAACTCTGCAAGCCTTACAGGTTCCTGCAGCAAAACTGGAGGGTGTAACCCCAAAGGTAGGTCAGCATTATCAGGGCACACTGCTTGGGGCTAAGAGAGAGAAAGCACAGGTGGGTGTAGTTGAAAGTACCTCTCCAGAAGCCTTTGCATCTGTGTACTGAGGGCATTCCTGATGTTGGGAAAAAAGCTGGGAAACAGATGTGGAAATGAAAGGGTGAACGCTGCATGCTATCAGCTGATGTCACGTGGCCAGTTTGGATCTGTCTGTATGAAGGCAAGAGAGATGCAGGCATAACACGTGAATCTTTGTGAACTACAGAGATGGGCTTAAAGATCTAGAGATGAGAGGGCTTGGAGGGAATCTGTTCAGTGTATGTGAAAGCTGGAAGTGAGGACGCAGTTGAGGACAAGAGGCATTGAGTACAAACTGGGGTTCAAGAGGTGCCATCTAAACGTCAGGCAGCACTTTACAGTGGAGGTAACTGAGCAGTAGCGGAGGTCGAGCAGAGAGGGACTGGAGTCTTTTCTGTGGAGTTGTTCAGAAGCCATCTGGATCTGGTCTGTCCTGGATAATGTGCTCTCGGTGTCCGTGCTGGAGCAAGGGGATTGTCCCAGATGAGCTCAGAGGTCCCTTTCCATCTTAAATTGTGTTGTGATTTTCTTTTTTGGGCTCCTTGGAAAGGCACGTCCTGTTGGCAAATACAGCTTTAGGACTGACCAGTGCAGATTGCTTGGCGTTGGGATGTCCTGATGTTTGTTGGAGTGATACCACTGATGGAACTTGTTGGTGGGAGTTCCTTGTCCTGAGAAGAGTTTTGGCCTGGCAATGCTGTAGTTGCTTCTGCTGGTAACAAATGTTCATTATGGCCTTGTGTTGAAATTGATTAGAAAGATACTGAAGTGCTTCCTGTATCCCTTGAGACTGCAATTGCTCAGAGGTGGTGGTTTTGCTTTGCACAACCAGTGACACTCGTTTCCTCATGCTGCGAATGCTTTCCTCATCATATTCTCTTCAGGACACTCAGGATGAA
The DNA here is from genome assembly GCF_951394365.1 of Tetrao urogallus. Classification (NCBI taxonomy): domain Eukaryota; kingdom Metazoa; phylum Chordata; class Aves; order Galliformes; family Phasianidae; genus Tetrao; species Tetrao urogallus. The sequence continues at coordinate 71,159,887 of NC_136817.1, forward strand.
ACAGCTGTGCTTTGGCTCGATGAAACTCAGGACGGGATTCAGAAGGCTAACAGGGACACTGAAGAGTCACAGAGATGTAAGCATTGTGGCAAATACCGTGGTTCAATGCCATTGTCAACCAAATATTCGTCACCAAATGGAAGAATGCGAGCAAGAAATGTACACGTGCAAAGGAAATTAGAATACAAGTGTTTGCTTCAGGTAGGTGTAGAAGTTTTTTCTTTCAACAATGAATGTCACAGCCTTTCAATTTCAATTCTTTACATCTTTTTGGAAGCATATGTCGTTGTTTCAGTTGTGCTTGTGACTGTGTTACATCCTAGGCAGAGATACCTATTGAATCTCTGTCAAAGTGTTTGACATTAGCAGATAACTGTGTCTGTCTGTGTTTGGGTAGTCAAGCGTGGGGATGTTCATGTGCGCCGTTCTGGTGCATCTTAGCTTTCATTTGTGTTGTACTGTTGCCTTAATTCTATGAAGTATTTCTCAAAGTACTTTTTTTTTTTTTTTTCCACTAAGTGCAGATAAAAACACAAATCAGTGCAGTTGGCAGGTGGACTGTGCCAAAGTACATTTGGTCAAAAGCAGGATTAAAGTATGCTTCTTTGAGCCAGAATAAGATCTTCAGATACCCTTCTACCTCTCTGTGTGTGAACAGAGATTTGCTCAGTGCTGAAAATGACTGTATCTCGTGTTTACTGCATCGGTGAGATACCTGTGGTTGATTTTGTACTGTGTTTGCAACAGAGTTCTGGAGTAGCCCTGGGTTAGCTCTTTCCTCATCTTTTTCTTGTTGATAACCTGTTCTGTGTTGAGGTTGCTATTCTTGCTAGGAACGGTGCAGTCACTGGAAAGGTGCTTTTTGAGTCAGCTGTCTGCTGTACCAGGGCTCTGCAAGAAGAAGCTGCCTTGACTGCAGCTGTTGTCAGAGTACAGCTGAGTGAATGGATAAAAGGTTGTAGAGAAATACTGTCGATAAGTCAGCACCGTAGTAGGACTAAGAGCACACAAAAAAGCGCTGTCAGACACTGTGCCATACACAGATGCACACTGTACTGAAAAGCTTGTTGTACACCAAGTTGTCTTTTTTTAACCCGTATTTTTATGCATAAATACAGGAAGGTATTTGTGTCCACTCGCACAGTGCCTTGCTCTCTTGTTTGTTGTGAGTGACTGAGCTCCTGACTGCCCAGGTAACCTGCCTCCTCCTGTTGTTGAAGTTTCCTTAGGAATTCTGGCCGTGAATGAAGCAGTCGATCACGGAGATACCAGCCCTACCCTGAGTGCCTTGCGCTCACCAGATGTGGGGCTGTGCGGAGTCGCTCCAGAGTGTGCAGAGACATAGCAGCGAGAGTTGGCAGAAGTGGAAAGGAGAAGAATGGCAACAGGTGAACCCCAAATAGCTAACTGCTAGTGCAGTAAATTCAAGATGATTGCCTGTAGGATGGAAAGCAGAGGGGGAGAAATGTGAGGAGAAGTCTTGCGTTCTGGGTATCTTGTTAGAATCTCATGTTACAGGGAATTGAGGCTGCCTTGTAAGCTGAAGTCTTTGTTAAAGGAAAGAAGAAAAAGGTAGGAAGGAAATGAAAAAGTCAGCAGTGAAATATTCCCCACTTGTAGAATATATTGTGCTTAGGTAGTTGTTGCGGTGGTTCATTGGAATCTGAGGCATTCCTTCTATTGCTTGGAGGAAGGACCCTCTCCATGCGTTTCCTTCTTGTAGTATTTGTATGTGAGGAAGCTAGAGACGTGTTTGCTTTCAACATAGCACCATTTCTGCTTTTAGGAGGCAGTGGCAGTGAACGGGTGAAACGCTGGGTGAGAGGAGGCTGTCATCATTATCATAACCTGAGGACCAGAGAGGGAGGTTGGGATGAGTCGACTGAATTTGTGCAGCGTGACACACAGCTGTCACGGGAGGAGATGCAGGTAAAGTACGTGCTCTTTTTCTCTGCAGTTGAAGTTGCCCCTGTTCCAGGCCTTACTGCAACTTTAAGAAGTAATGTTTCACCACAGTAGTGATGTTAGCAAGCTTTGTATCTTATTTCCCTGTTCATTGTCTACTTTGCACGTCAGCACCTCTTTGTCCTATTGTGGAGAATGTGCACACCTTTATCCCCAGAACAAGACGGTGGTGTTGCTGCTCACCGAAAAGCAACTTGTAAGTTTCTCTTGAGCATAGTACAGATGCCGCTGTGTAACATGTCGTTTTTGCATCTCCCTTTTGTGTTCCTGGCTCTTCTTCCTACCATAACACTAATCTAGAGCACTGTATCTGGAGTCACGGCTGCCTACGACCGAGAGCAGTTGTGGCTGGCCAAAGAGAACCTGATGGTGAAGCTTCAGGCTTGTTGTCGAGGCTGTCTTGTTTGTCAGGAATTCAACTCCAGAATGAGGTTTTTGAAGAAGCGAAGTAGTGAAGGTAGCAAATGCTATGGGTTTTGTGTTTTTTTTTTTTTTAATTTTATTTTTTATTTTTGTTAACATTTTTGGTAGCAATATTTGTGGAAAAGACTTTTATCTGACCTGCTTTGGGATTCTTTCCTATAGATTCAGTCACTGGCCAGGATGTATCAAGGCAGAAGGCGTTAACAGAGATCACCTGCAATATTTCCGAGACCACGTAAGAGATTGTGAAATGAATCCAGTGTCTGACACTTTTTTTTTTACTCTGCTCTTAACAAGTTTAAGTGGCTGGGTTTTTTTTTTTTTTTTTCCATTCTAGATAAATGACGTTATAAAACTTCAAGCCTTTATCCAAGGAAACAAAGCAGGAGAAGACTACAAAACCCTCTGGAAGCGTGGCCAAAAGAATAAAGCTAATATGCTTTGAATCTCTATTTGCAGAAAAATGCTGTTAGTGAGATCTGCAACACGAAGACAGCTATGAAAATCAGTTGGGGTGAAGTGGTGCAAAGAGTAGATGGGTAGGTAGGTAGGTGGCTGAAGGAAAAATTCCCTCTGGCTGAGGGAGTGGAATGCGCTGTCAGCAAGTTTGCTGATGAGACAAAACTGGGAAGAGTGGCTGATACAGCAAAAGGCTGTGCTGCCTTCCAGCGAGACCTGGAGAGTTGGGTGGGGGGAAACGGGATGAGAAAGAACAAGGGCAGGTGTAGAGTCTTGCATCTGGGCAAGAGCAACCTGAGTACCAGTATAGGTTGGGGGCTGAGCTGTTGGAGAGCAGCGTAGGAGAAAGGGATCGGGGGATCGTGGTGGGCAGTAGGAGGAGCATGAGCCAGCACTGTGCTCTCGTGGCCAAGAGGGCATCCTGGGGTGTATGAGAAAGAGTATGGATAGGAGGTCGCGAGGTTCTCTTTCCCCTCTACTCTGCCCTGATGAGTGGAGCATCTCCCTATGAGGAAAGGCTGAGAAAGCTGGGTCTCTTTAGCTTGGAGGAGACTGAGGGGTGACCTCATTGATGTTTATAAATGTGTGAATAGTGAGTGTGAGGAGGACGAAGGCAAGCTCTTCTCAGTGACATCCAGTGATAGGACAAGGGGCAATGTGTGCAAGCTGGAGCATAGGAGGTCCCGCATACATAAGAGGAAAAACTTCTTCACGGCAAGGGTAACAGAACACTGGGATGGGCTGCCCAAAGAGGTTGTGGGATCTCCTTTGGAGACATTCAGCAGCTACCTGGACATGTTCCTGTGTGACCTAATCAGGTGATCCTGATCCAGCAGGGGGATTGGACGAGATGATCTTTGGAGGTCCCTTCCAATCCCTGACATTCTGTGATTCTGTGCAAACTTGGTTCACGGTAGTACTTTTGCTGCTGGGAAATAGGAGCGCTGATCTTTGGGGTAAGTTCAGCAAGGTGGACTCCCCTAAGCTGATACTGACTTCATCCTATAGCGTTGACTTCTGTCCTGATTTATTCCATGCAAGAAGTTCCGGATGCTGTCAGGAGTTATTCAAGCCCATTGGTGTTAATTTGATCCTGGACTGGCTGCTGCTTGACATGCTGTCTGCACAGAGATAACAAGTGCATTAATTGGTTTCCTGTCCTCTGATGTTTTGTCACTTGATTTTAGTTAATGCTGAAAACCCAGCTATGGCTGTGGTTCGGGAATTTGTTCACTTGCTCGATCGGACCCAGATTTTCAGGAGGAGCTGGAGCTAATGAAACTGTGTGAGGAAGTTGTGAGCTTGATCCGATCTAATCGACAGCTTGAAAATGACCTCAATCTCATGGACATCAAGATTGGACTGGTAGTGAAGATCAGAATGACACTGCAGGTAGGAAATGCAGTGCTGGGAGACTAGCAGAGTGAATTGAGGCCAATGGTAGTTAGCATGAGGACCTTCTGAGCCTGGATGTCACTTACTCAGATTCAGTGGGAACTATTTCCCCCAGAGTTACAGGTTTTCCTCCCAGTAAGTTCCTAACTGTTCCACTTATTACTATGTATCCCTAGAAAGATAACTGCAGAAGAAACATCAAGACTTCAAGCATTGTAGAAACAAAGCACCAGAAAAGAACCCACTCGGGACCAAGGGGAGAGCAATAGATGGTATGCTTGAAGGCTCTGAGAACTGTCTGTTCTCTTGTGGTTGCATTAGTCATGGACTTGCACACCTTAATTTCTTCTCACGTTTTGTGTGCTGTATCAGAAGGGGGAGGTGATTTCGGAGCAGGAAATGTACTCAAGCCTCTTGGTGTTGGTTGGCTGATGGAAGCCCCCTCTGTCACTTTGCTGACGATTGATTGCACCCAAGAGCAACATTGCTGATACAGCGGTGCCTTTTTTTAATTCAAGCTGAAGTTACGGTCACCTTTTCCTTTGGTCCTGAATAGCGTGGCGCTAGGTTTGACCTTGTGTAAAATCTGAACCATGGCAGCAGTAAAGTTCAGTTCCAAAGGAGGCTCCAGCTCTTGGGCTGATGCTGTCAGCAAAAAGTATCATCGTTATCAGAGCATGTGGAGGCAGTGAGTCAGCAAAATGGAAACAGGGCTTGGGGCTTCAAGCGCAGTTGAGAAAGAAGGGCATTTTCAAGCATCTTCAGAACGCTACCAGCTCTGACAGTAGTCCCTGCTCAAAGCAATTAGTCCTTGTAGGTTCTCAACCAATTCTGGAACGTGGGGACAAGACAGAAATCGCTGCTATAACAGATAATGTTTCACTTCATGATCTCCTGATGTACCTTGACTGCTTTATCCACACATAAGGAAGTGCTATCGTGCAGCTTTTTCCCATATTGCGTGTTATTTAAATGTGGAATCTGTCCCTCTTTGTTCTTTGCAGGATGTTGTTTCTCATAGCAAAAATCTTAGCAAGAAGAACAAGGAACAGCTCTCTGACGCGATGACACTGAACGAGCAAAAGGGAGGTTTGAAAGCTTTGAGCAAAGAGGAGAGGGAAAAGCTGGAAGCCTATCAGCATCTTTTCTACTTGAGGTATGCAGCTTTTCATTCACTCCTCTTGTCATAGATGCTTACGTGTTTTGGAACAGTCTGTACTTATGCTCTGCAGTGTTGAGGCACTGTCTGTCTTTGTGGTGTTGGCTCTGGTGGACACGTGCTGTATGGGAACTGCTGAGTCATGGCCTGAACCTCTGATTGATCACCTGAGGTGAGCAGTGAGTCAGGCAGAGGAGCACAGGTGAAGGCAATGCAGCTGTGCTGCTGGAAGGGGTGCAGCCAGGCTACAGCCCTCCTAGACCTGTTTAAGAGCTGGCTACCAGTGGGGAAGGATCTCTGCTGGAGATCTGCTCTGCTGGAGTTTTGTAAGTGAGCCCAGGATAGGGGTAAGCCTTCTATTTATTCTCCTTTTGTTAGCTTAGTCTGCTTTGTCAAACTCTCTTGTTTATTTCATAATTACAGCATCTTAATAGTCATTGATTATACACGTGCGCTAAGTAATTTTTCTTCTTGTTTTAGACTACTCCAACGTACTTGGCCAAGCTGCTTTTGCAGATGCCTCAAAACAAACCCTCAAAGTTGATGGATTCAGCCATCTTCACGCTGCATAACTACGCATGCAGTCAGAGAGAGGAATCTCTGCTGTTGCGGCTGTTGCAAACAGCATTGCAGGAAGAGATCAAGTACGTTGTAGCATGGGACGCAGCCTTGCTGTTGCCTCAGTTTGGACCGCTGCTAAAACAGAAGCTGTTCTGGTGTGATGTCCCGTGCTCATTTGCTGATAATGCTGAACTGTCCCTGCCTTCTGCTCAAGCTGTTTGGTGTCAGTCCTTTCTGTAACCTGGAAGGAGGAGGAATTACCTTTGTTCTTTAGGATTAAAGCCATTTTTCTTTAGCCAATGCTTTGTTGCTCAGGGAGGCACTATTTTTGATCTAATGCAGTGCTTTCCTAAGATTCAGTCCAATCTAAGTTCTCTGCTGTCTAGTGAGAAGGACTTGGAACAGACTGCGAGCTTGGGCTTTACAGGCCAGAGTGAAGCTGACGCGAAGGACACTGTTTTCCAAAACTGATGAGGAGGCTGAAAATCAGATGCTGTCTGGTTTGGGTTTTTTACTGGCTGTCAGGCTTAAGGATTCTGGCTGTCTGTTGGCATAATTGAGTGGATTGTCCCTTAGGAGTTTGGTGTTTATGACTTCTGGCTGATAGGAGCTTCACAACTTGCTAGGAAGACCAAATACATACGATGTTGGAGGCAATCATGCCTTTTTTGATGCTTTTAAGTATGAGGATGGTATGTGCCCTCCAACAGGTAACGTCTAAAAGGTTTGTTTAATTATTATTATCTTTTCTTGGAGTAGTAGTTCAGGAAAGTGCATGCGTATGCTTTATTCTCTGCTGCTGGATTTGCCATAGCGGCATGCTGTGAATGGCTTTTGTTGCTGATTGCTTACTTGTTTAAATACTGAAAGAAAATAGTTCTGCCTGTGTAGAACTCCCTTTGTTTCCTCTGTATTTTTGAGATGCGCTCTTTCAGCCGTGGTGCCCGTGGTCAGAAGGCACTGAGGCAGATCTTGGCCCCAGTTGTGAAGGAAATAATTGAGGACGAATCGCTCAACGTCAAAACGGATCCAGTGGATATTTACAAGTCCTGGGTTAACCAGATGGGATCTCAGAATGGTGAGGCCAGGTATGGAAGCTGTTGCTACTGTTTTTTCCTACAAGTTGCTCAGCTGCTTTGCATTGCTCTGTTAATCGTTCCAAACCATCCCTGGATTCATTGTATGCATCTGTCCAATTGATACCAGCTTTTTTCCATCAGCTCGAGATGGCTTTCTTCTGAAAGGTATAAAGATCATCTTGTGACAGGGGTGTTGAGACTATTAGAAGTGAATCTCATTAAGAGATAGGCCAAAAGAAGCCCCAAAGCATTTCTTCTGTGTTAACTCATAGATACAGATACCGTAGATATTACTCTTCCAAGCCAATCTCTGCCCACAACTCGGGCAGGCTGCCCAAGGAGGCTGTGGATGCCCCATCCCTGGAGGCATTCAAGGCCTGGCTGGATGTGGCTCTGGGCAGCCTGGGCTGGCGGTTGGTGAACCTGCACGCAGCGGGAGGTTGGAACGAGATGAGCATTGTGGTCCTTCTCAACACAGGCCGTGTTCATAGAATCGTAGCAGGCAGCTGTTCCTGTCTGCCCACGAGAAGGTTTCATCCACTTGGTCATCCTGGTTGGTTGGCCTGTAGATCCCCCGCTACGTCATCTGTCCCTGTCCTCCCTTTAATCTGTGTCTATAAACTCTGGATCGGCTCCCATCCGTCCCCAGTCAGAGTTCTGTGTTTCTTCCAGTGCTTGATGTTCACCAGATTTTGAGGCTTCTGTTGTTGGTTGTTTTTGTTTAGTTTTTAACACACTTCAAGGGAAGTGGTGGAAAAGCAATGCTATGAAGTCAAAGACAACTCTCCCAACGCAGCATGCTGCGTGAGTTACTATCTTAACACTGCAATGTGCAGCTTGTGTTTTCACTGATTTATTTGCGACCTGAGGTACTCCTGCGTATCGCAGGTGACCTCCTTGACTCTAGAGAGCGTGTCTGCATGTGGTACAGAAAGATACAGTTTAGAGTTAGCTGGGCCTTTTCTCACAGTGACTGCTGCAGGGACAGCAGAGGACGTGAGAAGTCCTTTACTCTTTCAGTGCTAGCATTCTAATTAAAGTGAACGTGCAGCCTTTTGCAGCCAGGTGAGCGTGGATCTGTTTCTGTGTCAAGCCAAAAATTCTGCCTGGCACTGACAAAAGTCTATTAGGCTGAGGAGTGCTCACCTTCACATCTGACTTTTCCAAATAGCAAGTTGCCGTACGATGTTACCCCTGAACAAGCTCTTCATCATGGTGAGGTGAGGACGCACCTGGATGCCTCAATCCGAAATGTGAAGGCAATGACAGACAAGTTCGTTGTCAACGACAGCCATCGTTGTTGAGCTGACAAAGTGCCGTAAGCCTGGTGTGTCACCGCATTATCCTGCAGCAGTTAATAGTGGGTTCATCCGTGAGGAATTCTCACTTGCCTTTTATTTCCTTCGAAGTTACGGAATGCGTTTCATCGCCAAGGTACTGAAAGACTCCCGGCATGACAAGGTTCCTGATGCTGGCGAGGAGGAGCTTCTGAAGGTAAGGAGCTGAGCAGCTCTGTGAATAATTGTCTGCCACGCTGACTGCAGCAGATGCATCTCAGTGTTCTTTGTTGGGTGTACGTGTGCAGAGAAGTTTAAAAGCTGCAGTTTAAGTAGACAGGCTATTTGTTGTGATGGGTATAAAGTACTTTGCACTGTGCTTTGGATTGCTGGGTACATGTTTGTCAAAGGAGACATAATACAGCGTTCAGAAGAAGTCACCCTAGTGCTTTTCCTTTTGCTTTTAACATGTTGGGCATTGTGCCCCCGAGGTTTCTTGACTTTGGGATGCTGTTGCTGCTGAATGGTGCACCTTGGTTTTGCTGGTGTTATCTGAGTCAGTTGCTCTTTTTTTAAAGAGACAGTGCCAAGTTAGAAAGGTCCATGTGCAAAATTCTACTATTCTCACTTCCCTCACAATATTCTAGGGCATTACAGTAGCTGCACCAAAGTATATGGTGTCATTTTTCGTGATGTGTGGGCAGTTTTGTATTGTACATCTCCGTACTTTTGGAGAACAAAAAGGATGTTGGTAGTAAATGCTTCCAAATGAGCACAGCATTGTGGCTTTCATTGGAATTGTCCTGGCTTTTGTGATTTTAAAGGTCTTTCTGTCTGTGAGGGCTCTTCTTAATAAAACAAAGAGTGGATTTTACATTACTTGCCACAGTCTCTTTAAGCTTTTCTGTCTCTGCTTCATTACGAAGTAATTACCAATCTGAATGCCGTTTTCTTCTCTCTTCTGGTTCCGTGCTTTCCCGTTCTGAGGCATTGATTCTTTCTGTGCAGGTGAATTCATTTTTTCCATCTGTAAATTGAGGTGGAAAGCTGCAGTTTTTATTAATCCTTGTGGAAACAATGTCACAGTCCATGCCGCGCTCAGAACTGCAGCTGTGTGTGGTGACTGCCTGTAGATGCATTAGGGCCTGAAACTACTCCTACAGTGTACTGTTCTTGTCTTCCTACTACCAGTTTTACTATTATCAACATGATTTCTCTCACAAATGTGTTTCTTGTGACAGGTAGTGAACGGTTTTGTCTGTTGTGACCATGTGCCGTCATCTGGGATAGGACAGCAAGAGCTGAAACAGCTGTCAAAACCACGACCTCTCTGAAAGCAGTTAATTTCTGGGGCAGCTTAGCAATGGCGAAGCTTCTTCTTTCTGTTTTTGCCATTTCTTCATGCCTCTGATCTCTTCTGTGCATTCAAATCGCACGTGAAGCAGGAGAAGCCCAGATTCTGTGACTTGGCTCTGCGCAGATTGATGTGAAACACCAGGAAATACTGAAGTATGTGGCGTGGGAACTTTTGCTGCATGTCAGCGTGCGGGGCCAATGCCTTTTTGTTGTGGGAATTACTGCAGGCAAATATCCAATGTGGGTGCATGTGTGCATCTTGAACGGGGCCCACAGTTCACAGGAAAGTAATTTGTCAGAACTCACTCAGAGTAGTTTCAGTAAGACTCAGTGGAGGTCTGTGCCACTGGTTTTCCACGTGTTTTTTTCTCTCCTCAACTTGTCTTAGATTGTTGGCAACTTACTCTATCACCGCTACGTGAATCCAGCCATGGTTGCACAGGATGCATTTGACATAATGGATCTTTCAGCTGGAGGGCAGCTGACTACAGATCAACAAAGAAACCTTGGTTCTGTTGCAAAGATGCTGCAGCACGCTGCGTCCAGTAAGATGCTCATGGGAGACGGTGCACATCTGAGCATCGTGAAGGAATACTTGTCACAGTCATACCAGAAATTCAGGTAGAAGACTTCAGCTGATTGTGTTGAGGAGTTTGGCAGAGGACAATGTTGCAAACCAAAAGGAGTGATGAATTTGAAATGTAATAGATTCCATCTCTGTCAAAAAGGAGGTCTGTTGAAAATGAGAGATTGCCATTTGGGCTTCCACAATCATTGATAATAATGACATATAAAATACGTAGCTGGAATTTACCAACTAGATATAGTATATTAATGAGCTGGTCAAAACAATTGGCTTTGCCATACAAGACTCCAGAGTACAGGCTGTTTTTCTATGTGTTTATTATGATATTCTGGCCATTGAAAACTAGAGTGTGCATGCGTTCTTTCCTATATGCACCCTAGTTCTCTGTATGCAAACTAGATGGCACTTTGGATTAAACCAGGCTGGAATTCAGTTGTTTGTATAAGAAGATAACTCTTGAATGAAGAGCTTCTTGATGTCTGTCATCTTTTGTAAGAAAGAAAACTGGAAATGGCTGGGAGTGAGGATTATTCTTGCAGCTGAGACAGAAGGATGGGTGCACAAGGTCATTCGGTCCGTAGACTTGTCCTGCAGATGCTTACAGTGAGCTAATGCCGACATGGCCAGTACCAATAACTGAATCTTCTAGATGGCTTTTGATCTGATAAGCTATAGCTTGTCCAGCTGCAGTAGCTTGGGAACCATGGTTTAAAGAAGAACAGCTGCTGGTATGCTGATTACCTTTTTCTCCTTTTTCTTTTTTTTTTTTTTTTTTTTTTTTTTTTTAAGACGCTTTTTTCAGGTTGCTTGTGAGGTTCCTGAATTGCAGGATCAATTCAATATTGATGAATATTCTGGCTTCCTTCCTTGTCTATCCCTTCTGCAGAGCTTATAGCCATCAACCTGAATGCTCCAGTCATGGGAGCAGTCCCACCATGTTTCAGTAACAGCAGCTAGATCATAGTTAGCCTGGTGCACAATGGCTACCAGTTCCTCCTGCTTGTTGCTCATGCTGCGTGCATTGGTATAGATGCACTTGAGCCGAGTCATTTGCCTCACTCCCAGCTCTAAAATCGTTCCCGTAGGCTCTTCTCTTGTGCGGCCTGTACTGTCTTCTTCCCCCGTCATAATTAGTTTATTGCACAGGAAGAAAAGCTTGATGTCTGTGCCAAGGGAGACGTACACCGCACTTGCGCTGCCTGGACGATTTGGAAACTGGAAATTCTGGGGTGTGCTGAAGCATGCCCTCTCAGGTCAGTCTAAGCATACGTAGAGTAGACCTGTCTAACCAAACAGGTCATAGACAGTTCAACCCATTCTGTTGGGAAATACTCTCTCCTTCTAAGTACCTTTAGAACGTGAGTTTCTTCAATTAATTACTCAACTCATTTGCTTTTCCTGAATGATCCTAAGTTCTTTTCTCAGGCTACATCTGCACTCTGCTCAGTCCAAGGAGAAATCCCTGCCTGCAGATGCAATGACACAGCATGGCTCACAACCTCATTTTTCATTGCTTACTGTTATGGTAGCTGCCATCCATGTCCACCCTGCGTATTCTCAGAGCTCTTCTGGAGTCCATGGGGCAGACTTACGGTTGAACTAAAGGGAATTTTTTCATATTGCTCTAGCTCCAGATGATTATCCCTAGTATCATTATATTAAAAAAAAAAAAAAAAAAAAAAGGCGTTTTGAAGTAGTGTGATATATATTCTGTGCCTCAGAATGTGGCACGTGTGGCATGAGAGAGTTTTGAGGCCACGAGGACTGCCCAGACAGCATGAGAAGTGTAAGAGCAGAGAGCTATAGGTGATGCAGCGCTATTCGTGCCACCTGCAGGAAGCGGTAGCTGGAACAAAATATGGCCAGAAGAGTGATCAGATTGCGTTTGGTAAGGAACTATTTCACTAGTTCTAGAACTTTGACAAAATGTATATTCAGGATGATGATCAGCATGGCAGGTGCTGGGACCATGCCGAAAGAGAAATGGTCTGAAAACGTCGGTGCAATTTGAAATATATCCCCTTCCACAAAGCCCTCAGATGCATGCTGCAACTGCATCCAAAGCAAGCCAGAGCCCTGTGCTTGTTGTAGCCGGAGCTATCGGTGCCAGGAGTTGCTGCTGTGTTTGCAAGGACGTTGTGTCAGCAGTGTGACGTCAGTGGGGTTGTTTGATGGCAATGAAACAGCTGAATGGTGTACCTCAAGACTAAGAAAAAAGATGGTAGTGGTGACTGTGTGTCTAGGTATAGATAGCTTGATAAGGATATATAGGACTCCAGTGTGGATTTTGCATAGGCCCTGCGCTGCAAGGTACGCTGTTGGGAAGCAATGTCCATCTGCCCGAGGGCAGGAAGGCCCTGCAGAGGGACGGCCTGAGGCCAGCCGTACGAGGCTGCCCAGGAGCAAGCGCTGGGTCCTGCGCTGTGGTCATGGCAACCGCATGGCAGCTTCTGCAGGATTGGGCTGAGGTAGAATTCCAACCGCCCGCTGATTCTAGAATGTTGGGGTGTGTGATGGTGGAATCTTCTGGTCCTGTGACATGGTCTTGCCTCCCCACCCTGTCGTCATGGCGGAGCAGCCTGGTGGCCCTTAGTGATGTCACAAGCGGCTGGAATGAGGGGAGGAGCAGTGCGTGCTGCGTCCCTTCATTGGAGCGCTTGAGCTCTGCGTGAGTAGCTCGCTTGTTGCCCTTGTGCAGCGACTGAGTGCCTTTGTTTTCACCCCGTCTTGTGCAGCATCTTGTAGGTAAGCTGAGACAGGGCGTGGGATAGAGGGGTGGGCAGTGAGCTGTTGAGAACTGCTGGCTGGTGGAGCTCGTAGTGTCATACTGCTTACTCTTGACCATCAGACGTAATTTTTACTCCGTACCTACATTCCAACGCGATGCATAGAGGTGACATTTGTCTCGTGGCTTTTCCCTTGTCTTCTTTGCTAAATGGTGCAAGCTGACTGACCAGCTCTTTCTCTCTGCTCTCTCCTCCCCCTACCTGCTCCCTTGGTGCAGCTTTTGCTCGTGGAAGAACAGAGCAAAGTGACAAGAATCAGCTGCGAGTTCAAGACACTTGTCTACCTTGTTCTGATTTCCTGCCAGGTACGTGCCACGCTTTGTCCTCCCACGTGGTTTAGCAGCCCGCGTCGCACCGTGTTTAGTAACACAGCCCCATCCAGTTTTGATGGGACACTGGTCATGTGTAGGTCTTTTCCGCTTCCCTCCAGCTCAGCTCTCAGAAGGATGTTGTCTGTAGTGCTGTGACCAGCTGGTCTTAAGGAGACCAATCCCTTAGGCAGAGTCCGACCCCCGGTTTGTGCAGAGCTGCACAACATGACCACAAGCACGCGTGCTTCGGCTGTGTGAGTGTGCTGCCCGACAGCTGTGGGGAGCACAGCACAGTCCCCATCTGCTAGCAGAGGGATAGCCACTTGGTCAAATGCTGCCTAGTAGGCTCTCGTTTGAATTGACTGAAGATAGTGGCTGTTTCTAGAACATCTGCCTATGCCAGTGGATAACTGAGGGTAGTTCTGAAGAAGTCTCTCAATAGAGTGGTGTGTGAAGAGAGAAAATATGAGGGTGTTTCTTTTCATTCCAGCTTGTCGTGCCTGCTGTGATGGGCGTTGCGTGCAGCGAGATCAGCCGTGGGCCTGACATGGCACGGATGGAGGTAGAGTATGAAGCTCTGATTGGTCTTTGTTCCCTGACTTGAGCCAACAGAGTGAGCTGCAGGTGTGCTCTCCTGCTTTTCAAGAGAGGCAGAGTCCTTCCAGCTCTATCTGTGTCCTGAAAAGCTGCCTTAAAAGCTTCATGTCCTTGCTGCGGGCATCTAGATGGCCGTGGAAGTCGTAGTACCGACAGAATCAGATGCGGCGTTATAAACGTGCGGAAGCATTTTCCCCGTCCTGCCTGGATGTTGTCACCCACAGACAAAGTGTTGTTCTCATATTCAGCAAGTTAAAGGAAGCTGGCACTTGTAGTGAGCCAAGGATTGGGTCAGTGGCCCAGCTGCTGTGTCCAGTCCACGGCTGAGGTCTCCAGGCAATAGGTGACAGGAAGTGAGCAGACTCTTACGCTCCTCTTTGGGAAGGCAGTAGTGCAAGCGTGGCAAGTTTATGAAACTGCCGGAGCCGTCTTGGTTGTGGAGTTTGTCCTCTTAGTCTGGGTAGAGAGATGCATCTTTGCACTGCCTGGCGATAGTGCTGCGCGCCGGGAAGGGAAACAGCTGTTATTAGACTTGCAGTTTCTTGTTAAGCGCTCGTGATAAGGACCGAGTGCATTTCCTGCAGCTTTCTCTGCCGATGTGCTCCTCACCCTGAAATCCTCCTTGCAGCCCTCAGCTCCTCACCGTGGCCTGTGCTCTCTGTTTCAGACTGAGAACAACGGGAAGCCCCTGCTGGTCTGTGAGGAGTCATCTCTTAATATTCCAGCTATTGGTGCTGCCCATGTTCTCAAGAGATACGTTGCCCAGGCACCGGATGAACTCTCCTTGGAGGTAAGCAGTTAAAGGCGTTCCTAGTTGTGGTGTACAGAAGAGTATAAGGTGTGAACGCTCAGGAATATTCTCAGACACCTTCAGAGTGTTTGGTGAGGTGAAGCCCAGAAGATTCAGTTCCAGATTAGACTTGCAGTGGGTTGGATGCAGGGAGGAGTTCAGCCATCTCCAAACTATGGCTGTATTTGGCATTGGAATCTTCTGATCAAAGAGCTACTGCCCAGTGTTGTAGCCTGGTCTCTGAGCGATGGCAGACCAGTGTATGGAGTGTGCAGATCTGTTCAGGATCTGTTCCGCTGACTTATGCCTGCGGTTTAATTGGAGCTCTCCCTTTGGCCAAGAGCCTGCTGCTTTTGAGAACCATTTCATACCGAACAGCTGAATTCTGTATGTTGTGTATTGTAGTGACTCTTCTACCTCCACGTTCAGTTGTACAACCGCAAATGCCTGAAGAGCTGCACTGGTGCAATGGCTCTCAAGCTTGACGATATTGGGCAGTGCAGAAGAGTGCAGTCATTTGAGCTGCGCTTTCCTCCCAGCCGTGCTGAAGCTGGGATTGACGTTGCAATCTCTTGCAGGTGGGAGACCTCGTGTGCGTCATCGATATGCCACCTCAGGAGCTGAGCCCCCGCTGGAGAGGCAAGCACGGCTTTCAGGTAGGCACAAGCTTCAGACGTGAGAGCGCAACTTCGGTCGAGGCAGGAATCTCAGCTTAGAGCTGCCCTGCCTGCACAGCATGGCTCCACATGGAAAATGGTTTCCCTGTGTTGGTGTCAGGGGACTTTGCCTTTTGCTGTGGGCTTAGGCCAGAGCTGAAAGTTGGTCTTTGTAGCAAACTGTCTCCTCAATTAACTTAGAAAGAAGAGCCCTCACAACATGCATCAGGTCACGGCCACTGAACCGCACCTTTGGAAATGCAGCAGCTAGGACATGTGTTTCAGTGTCTCTGAGCACTTGTGCTTGCACCCATGCAGAAGGTGAAGTCAGTGTCTTTCAGGAAATCGCTGCCTGTCAGCTGAGATGAGGCAGGGTAACAGAGCCTCTGCGTGCTTGCTGCTGCTGCTGGCTGCCGAACGCTGGGTAGCTCAGAGCTGGGGATGGCAGCTGCATCTCAGTCAGCAAGCAGAAAGTTCATAGGCTGTGCTAACTCAGATCTAGCTGCATCAATCTATCATAATCTATAGCTTCTGTATGAAGTCTTTCCCTTCGGGCACGCTTGAGATTTAGGGGCGCATAGCACACTTGTCCTTTCCCTGCTCCATATGTAGTTACATGGATAATTGGCTGCCAGTTTTGAATAATTATTAATTTTAAGCAGGCCATTTTTTGTTTGATTGTCTTAGGGAGCACCCGGCAGGCACGTTATGAGGAAAATGTGATGTTTGAACAGTTCAGGCCTGAGAAACGCTGCCTTCAGTATCGCACCTCTCTTCTTCTTCTTGTTACAGGTTGGATTTTTCCCCAGTGAGTGTGTGGAGCTCATTAACGGAAAAGTCCCGGAGAGTCTCATCAATTCAGTGCCAAAGCCAGGTACGATGATCCATTTGATGGTGCAGGGAAGCAAAATGGAGTCTTTTTTGGGTGTGTTCCGTGGTTAATACCTCCCTTATCCTTCCCACCTTATCCTCTGTGCTGATGATCCTTCATGCATAGCACGGGGCGTATGGCTGGTGTTTTGTAGGCAGCTAGAATGAGGGAAGGCAAAGGCAGTTCTCCTGCAAGTCAGTACGAGGCTGAGAACAGCCAGCGTCCCTGGTTCCCCGGGGGAAATCCTAGAATCCTTGTAGAACAGCTTGGGAATGGAAGGGAGCTCAAGGATCATCAAGCTCCAAGCCCCCTGCCTCAAGCTGGGCTGCCAACCAAGCTCCACATTTAATGTGGGACTGGACCAGGCTGCCCAGGGCCCCATCCAGTCTGGCCTTGGACTCCTCCAGGGTTGGGGAAAATCCATTTTTGTACGCACTTGCTCATCATGTTCTTCCCGTTCTGAGGTGCTCTGTAGAATGTGTTGTGCTCGGCCTCTTCCAACGGAGCCAAGCCTAAAATGAACTGGTTTCTTCCTTTTGTTGTGCAGTGCCAAAGAAGCGCGGCAAGCTCCTCACCTTCCTTCGTTCCGTGGTGAAGGCCCGCCCAAAGCAACGGAAAGAGCGGGAGGTGGAGAAGGAAAGGGTGTTTGGCCGTGACCTGGGAGAGCATCTTCTCCACTCTGGTCGTGATGGTAAGGGACAGCCCATTCCTGAGAGCTTCCCTGTTTGGGAACCTAAAGATGAAAGGGAGATGGTATGTAGCAAGGGGCAGGTTGATACCAGTGGAGAAACGGGGAATGGGAGTTGACAACTGAAAGATCAACTGAGTAGGTGATGGCTGCAAGGTAAATGCTCCCAAGGGACAAGCACATTTGTATTTGCTTAAAGCAAAGCCTGTAAGCCAATCCCATGGTAGCCTGAAAAGAAAGGAAGCCTTTTGGCCAAAGAGAGTGTCCTGCATCAGTTTCCCGCTCCTTCCGGGCGTGAGATTTTCCACCTCCATTCCCATGGGAGCTGTGATGGGACTTGCAATGTCTGCGGCTTCCCCGGAATTACTTTCTCCAGGCTGATTCCTAGGTCCTGGCATTTCTGGAATGCAAAGAACGCATCTCTGTCCAGTTTCCTCACCAGCTCCTGCAGAGGTGTCTCTGACAGCTGTCCCCTTCAAGGAAGAGCTAAGCAGTAGCCTGGCTGGGCTTAGTGGATGGGATGTGACGGGAGCGCAGCCTGAGCCAGGACTTGAAGAAGGAGCTCCAGTAACCGCCGGCACGTGTTCTTTAGTCCCCCAGGTCCTCCAGAGCTGCGCCGAGTTCATCGAGCAGCACGGCGTGGTGCAGGGGATATACCGCCTGTCGGGCGTCGCGTCCAGAGTCCAGAGACTGCGGTAAGAGTGCTGCGACTGACAGACACAGCTGCCAGCAGGGGCACGTGCCCTGTTGCGGGCATTCAGAGGCCTGCGGGCAATGCCTTAGCACAAAGAAAAGGTCTCCTTTGGGAACATCCCATCCAGCACGGCTGACGTGGTGCTGCTGGCCGAGTGTTTGTGTTCTCCTGTACATCAGGAAGCCCTTCCAACTCTTGATTGCATTGGGTGTGGCTTTTGACTTGCTTTCCTCTTTCTCAACCATTTTTGTGTCCTTCTCTGCAGCCAGGAATTTGAGTCTGAGCAGGTTCCTGAGCTGACCGTCCGCGACGTTCACAGCGCGAGCTCCCTCTGCAAAATGTACTTCAGGGAGCTCCCGAACCCCCTGCTGACCGACCAGCTGTACGACAAGTTCTCGGTAAGCACAAGGCAACGCCGTTCCTTTACCTCTTCCGTGGGCCTCTTGGGAGATGGCTGCAGCAGTGCCCCAGCTCCGAGGCCCTTCTTCTGTTATCCCCATGGGGTTTACTCGCATGTCTTTGCCACATCCTGCATGGTGCTGATGCCACTTCTGGTGGCCCCAGGAGGTGGTTCTTTCCATATTCACAATGCTTGCGAGAATTCCTGTGTTGTTTGTTTGTTTGTTGCTATTCCCCAACTATTTCTGGAACGGGAAGGGGATTAATAGCCAAGTGTACTTGGAGATGAATGCCCCGTGCGAGGAGCTGAGCTGCCCAACCAGGCTGTAAACCAGCCCGGTGCTTGGACTCCTTGGCCGTGGTGGCACCAGCTGCGTGCCGCTATGTTCCCCAGATGCCTGTGGGGAGGCCTAAAGTCTTTCTCAGTGCTGACCAGCAGCGTGCTGTGCCCATGGTTCCCGACCCTGCGGCAGGTATCTCGCCTGATTTGTGTCTCAATCCCTTTCTGCCCTTTTCCAGGATGCTGTTGGTGCCACTACGGAGGAGGAGCGGCTGGTCAGAATGCGGGACGCCATCCAGCAGCTGCCTGCTCCTCACTACAGGTCAGTGCTGCCCTCAGCCCGCTGAGCTCAGCCCTGCTGCACTTCAGAGGGCAAAGTGCAATTCCAGGCTTTGTCTCACGCGAGCAACGGGATGCCTGGGTGTGCTGAAACACTGCATGGGGTTAATTGATGGGGTCAGTTCCTGGGTACGGGGGCACACTTGGTGCAGCTGATGGCTGTGGCTGTGCTGTGCTGGTGCTGGGTGCTGCAGCGTGGCACTTGGTCAAGTTGGATCTACTTCATCTTCAGTGACAGTAGCAGTAATAACAACTAGTGTGAATTGAGGTTTGCTTTGTGAGTCGCAGCACGGGATGCTGGCTGGTGCTGAACATTTGCCGCTCTTGTTTCCCAGGACCCTGGTGTTCCTGATGAGACACTTGGCCTGTTTGTCTGCGAACAGCTCTGTCACCAACATGCACGCTAAGAACTTAGCCATTGTGTGGGCTCCAAACCTCCTAAGGTAAACTTCTTTTTCCGTTTCAACAGAACGCTTACATCTGTTCTCCAGTAAGATAAAGCAGTCCTCCCTTCTTCTGCACCACATGTGCTCTTCTCCTGTAAAATGTGCAGTGAGTGGCTGAGAGCAGAGCAGGAGCCTGGACTGTTCTCCAACCCCACGTGGGCACAATTGCTAGATGAGCATTGCTGCTCTCTTGTTTAGATGGGGCTGGTGTGTCCTTGATCAGCCAGGAGAACTTCTTCAGTGGCATCACTGACTGCCCACTGCGGAAGTCTCCGGAGCTCAGTTTGACAGCTTTGGGCTGCAACAGTTCAGACCCGGGGAAGCGATGTTGGCTGACTGACTTCTAAAACCTGCCTTTTCTGCAGATCACAGCAGAGCGAGTCTGCCTGTGCCAGCGGGAGAGCTGCCTGCACGGAACTGCAGACGCAGTCAGCCGTGGTGGAATTCATCATCGACCACACAGACGTCCTCTTCTGCTCCACATCTGGACCTGACATCGCAGATGGAGCAGGTGAGTGTCTTCCTCCATTAGCTTTATCTTGATCAGACACCTGGATCAAATGCAGGCCTTCTCCAAGTCCTTTGAAATACACTTTTCCTGTCGAGGGGACAGCAGACTTCTGGGCTTAGGTTAGAATCTGGCACCCTGTTGCTGGATGCTGAGAATGTGCAAGCCCAAACGTGACAAGAAGAAAACCGTCACTGTCATTATGATGTTTTGCAAGCAGGTGAAGCTTGATTAACGTGTGGCAGCAAAGCTTTCTGAGTTCACCGTACCTGCTTTCTAGGGTTTTTGTTTGCCTGTTTCGATACAGGGAGCTGCTCTTAATTATGACTGCGTCCTTTGCCATAGACACACCTCTGAGCACATGGTTGTTTTGAGCTGCTCTTCTTGCAGCGGCTCGGAGAAGCAAATCTGAGAGAAACACAGCAGCTCCCCCGGACCTGTGATGGCCGTAGTGCTGCCGCTTTCTGATCCTGGCTCTCACCTGTGGTTTTCCCTTACAGGGCACAGTTCTCTCTCAGGACCCCAGTCTGTGCAGGCGTCTTCTCCTGCCACAGAGCTGCTCAGCCTGGAGGAGGCGCAGGCACGGAGGCGAGGCCACAGCAGCTCTCCTGTGGTTGTGACAGAGAGCAGGGACATAGAGGTGGAAGAAGGCCCCACAGCTGTACGGGGCAAATTCCACACAGTCATCGACTTTCCACCTGAAAGGTAAAGAGGACTTCCTTTTCCAGTACCTTATCATCATTGTTTGGGTGGGTTTTTGTGGTTTCTTTTTGTGTTGGGTTTTTTTTTTTTTTTTTTTTTTTTTTTGCCCCCATTATTTCTAGTGCCAAAGCTTGCTGAAAGTCAGTTAAACTGATGGTGCCTGAAGTGTTGCAGTGAATCTGCACTCCCTTTGCACTGTGAGACTGAACTCACATTCAGTTGCCCGCCGGGCTGAGTTTAGCCACCCAAGGCTGGCATTCCCTCCTTGCTGGGCAGGCAGTCACGAGCTGCATAAAGCCATGCTGACGTCTATCCCGGCCTGTGCTGGCTGTACCTGGAAACATTGGGGTTTTCCGGACTTGAGGGCCACGTGCCTGAATCCAATTCCAGTTGTCCTCGAAGCAGAGCTGTTGGTCAGACCTGCTGGCACGAGAAACTAGACATGGCAGTGAGATGGGGCCGATGAGCTGTCAGTGTCAGAGTCAGAGATGCTTCTGAAGTTCCACGCACGACTCACACCATTCCCTGTTTTCTCTCTCCAGACCAAGTCCACCCAGCAGGATGAAGGAATCACCAGCTGGCTGTTGGTGTTCCTGCTTCAGCCTGGGAAAACCATCCTCTGTGGCCAAACGCCAACCGCAGCGCCGTCCCAGGGAGCCCTCAGAGACAGACGTTGTAGTGCTGGCAGGTAAGGGTGCAAATCCAGCTTTCAACACCCTGCTTCTCAGCAACGTAGAATTCTTGCTGTCAGTGGGCTTGTATCTCCTTCTAGCGTTCCAGCCCATACCTGACACCTTCAGTTCTCCCCTGATCAAGAACCACTTTTGTAATTCAGCTTGGGAGAGTTTGACACCAAGCCCTGTTCATTCTTTCATAGGTGATTCGAGCTCTTGTCAACCGAGCAGAGCTGGAGCAAGTAGCGATGCTGGGCTGTGTGCTTCCATGAATGGAGAGCTCGCAGGAAGCACAAATGGCTGCGGTTCAGCTGACAGCGTGCCGCATAACAACAGTGGCGCACACAAGGAGCTGATCCAAGTTCAAGCCCTCATTTCTCCCGGCTCTGCTGAAGATGCTGACCTGAGCCTGCCAGACACCACAGGCACCAGCCTGGACTGTGACCCGTGCCTGTGCAGTGCAGCCCAGCCCAAGCAGAGCCTGAGTGCCCCGACAGCAGCACCTCCATACAGGAGCAGGTCAGCACCAGCGAGGAGAAGCAGAGCCTCTTGGAGGGGGGCTTAGAATCGGGCCTCCAGTCCCAGGCACCGGGCAGCAGCACTGAGAGCTCTGAGCCCCTCTCTCCGTGAGCTTTCCACCCAAGAGAGGACGATTGCCATCTTTACCTGGACCTCTCACGCCCTCCTGTCTTCTCCTTTAATAATAAAAGCACACTTGTGCTCACTCAACGCCTTGACTGCCTGAGGAGTTTTCATTCCCGGGGACTGGGATGAATGCAACACACAGCAAAGCACCTCAGCTTGCAACGCTGAGGCTGTGGGGTGCATGCAGCAGAGCTCCAGGTTTGTTCCCGTTGTGTCTGGCTTCGGGATGTCTGCAGCTCCCATTTGGTACAGTAGCAAACCATCTCTAGCATCCTGGATGCTGCTCGTGATAACCCCAAGCTTCCTGGCGGTGGCTTTGTGATGCCTTTCAGGGCTTTTGGATGCACTGTGATGCCTTGGCTGCTCCCTATCACCTCTCTCCTCCGGCCGCGTCCATTCCTGGCTCCCAACCTCCGAGCTGCCTGCGCAGATCACCTGCAGCCGTGTCCTCATCACGCTGCAGAAGGACGAGCTCATCCTGGCCCGGCCTCTCATTGGTCCGGGGCTGCGCTGTCCCGCCCCTGCCCGTCTCTCATTGGTCCGGGGCAGCGCTGTCCCGCCCCTGCCCGCCTCTCATTGGTCAGCGGCAGCGCTGTCCCGCCCCTGCCCGTCTCTCATTGGTCAGCGGCAGCGCTGTCCCGCCCCTGCCCGTCTCTCGTTGGTCAGCGGCAGCGCTGTCCCGCCCCTGCCTGCCTCTCGTTGGTCCGCGGCAGCGCCGCTCCGCCCCCGGGCGTTGGTTGGTCCGCGGCAGCGCCGCCGGCTGCCATTGGCTGAGGCGCCGTGCGCGGGAGCGAACGTTGGGAGCTGGCAGTTGGAGGCGCGGCTCTCCTCCCAGAGCGCCGCTGCAGCCGCCTGTGCTACCCCGTAGGGGACCGCGGCGGCAGCCGGAGCTGTCCGGGCGGCACCGGGAGGGAAGCCGCGGCAGCTCGGGAGCGAGTGCTGAGGACAGCTGTGCCGGAGGTGTGTTGGAGAGCGGTGCCGGGACGGGGAGAGGGGCTGTGGGGGGCTCTAGGAAGCTGCGGGGAGGCGACGGGTGGGGGAGATATATAGCGAGATGTGAGGCTGTAGGCGCCTGTGAGGGGATGTAGGGGTTATGGGGAGCTGCTGGGGGGAGAGGCAGATACGGGGCTGTGAGGGTGGTGTATAGGGAGGTAGGGGGCTGTGGTGGGCCATAGGGTCATATGGGACTATTGGGGGCTGTTGGGAGCTGTAGGGAGGAAGGAATATGAAGCTGTAGTGCATTGTGGGGGGACTGTAGGCGTGGATATGTCGATTTCTATAAAAAATGAAGCCCCTGTTTTGGGCTGCATTGCAAAAGGGGTGACCAGCAGGGAGAGAGAGGTGATTGTCCTCATCGACTGAGCTCCTTTGAGGCCTCATCTGCAGCGCTGCATCCAGGCCTGGGGCCCGCAGCACAGGAAGGACGTGGAGCTGTGGGAGCGGGTGCAGAGGAGGCACTGAGATGTCAGAGGGCTGGAGCAGCTCTGCTGTGAGGAGAGGTTGAGGGCAGTGGGCTTGTTCAGCCTGGAGAAGAGTAGGCTGCGGGAGACTTCATTGTAGCCTTGCAGTACTTGAGGGGAGTGTATAAGCAGGAAGGGAGCGGCTGTTTACGAGGGTGGATGGTGATAGGACAAGGGGGAATGGTTTTAAAGTGAGACAGGGGAGGTTTAGGTTGATATTAGGAGGAAGTTTTTTGCACAATGGGTGGTGCCACACAAGAACAGGTTGCCCAGGCATCAATGATTTATAGGCTGGTTTGGCCCTTATTTTTGTTTTAACTAATGAAGTGCTGGAGAAAGTTTTGGGAAAGTTTCAGGTTGAAGAGTTGGTAAAGCTGTGACAGTATGTAGATGATTTGCTGGTTTGTGGAAAAGAGGAGTCTAAAGTAAAGGAGACTGCAAGTGAAATTGTGAAGTCGTTACTTGTACTGTATGTCTTCAGTGCATTATTTTCTGAAAGGGTGCACCCAAGCAGAGATGTAAGGGATCGTGTGCCTTCAGAGCCTAGAAAAATGTGTCCAGTTTCAGCAAAGTAGGTCTTGGGCACTGTGGTGGATGCATATGTCTGTAATGGGTGTAACATACTGTGACTTGGTTGCATTACTGTGACTAATTGAAGTGGCTTAAGGAAAGGCTGTTTTCTTCTGTTTGTTTATTCCCTTTGCTGAGCTATTTGCACGGAATGAGCTGATGTTGTTGTTGCTGTGGGGTGTCATCAGAAGGATGGGAAAGCGCAGTGTTTGTGTTCGCATGAGGTTATAGCAGGGCTATGTCAGACTATCGTGGATGTTCTTTAAGTAGTTTGAGGCTCCTGGAACATGGAAAATAATCATGACAGCTGGCTCTGTCTTCTATCGAGCTCTTAAAAATACTGCTTGAGATAACAGCAGGTGAGATGAAATGCTGAGCAGCATGGGGCTTGTGTCTGCCTTCAATAATTCTTTTCCTAGGCAGTGTGTGTTAAATTTTGTTCTATGGACTGTGACAGAAATCTGGATTGCTCCGTGAGGTGTTAAAACTAGCTTACCTGTTGACTACTGACATAAGGCTTAGTTGATTTGAGCTATGGAACTTTCAGCTTTTTTTTAATGGCTGTTTCTAGGTATCAGATAGCAAATAAAACGTAGATCACAGTGGCTGGATTTGTTTTAATCAGGTGCTTCTGACACCATGCAAAACTCTCTTCTGGAGAAAGTTCCAGAAGCTTTCAGTGTTTAATTCTGGCTGTACAAGAGCAATTAGTTCAATTTATAACACATGAAAAGCAAGCTGATAGGGATCTGGTTCCAGGTGGTTTAAATTACAAGAGGGAGATGGTGCAGGTGTAGTAAGTAGGAGGTTACCTTCAAAGTGCCTTCCTGGTTCTCCGTGCTGCTTGATGTTTATTTACCCATTTGTGCTGTGTTCAAGCGCAAGCACTGTAGGGTGTAGAGAACACTGTAGAATGCCTGGTGCTGCCACGACCAGTCATAGATACTGGAAGGAAAAGTTGTTATGAACTAGCGATGGAAAACATGGACAGTTTTGAGGCTTCATCTTGGCAGAAGTTGGTGAGACAGTCCTCTGATAATCAGACAAAAGGTAAACTGGTTTAAAAAGGAGTCTTACTTTCAAGAGGGCCTTGTGTGGTCTGGTTGTTTACAGTAATGCAGGACTAGTTGGGTAAATAACTGATTGGAAAACCTGTAAGGGAATTAGGTTGTTTTTTTTAGGTTAGGGTTCTTCCTATTGAATCCAGTACAAGTGCTTGCATGACTGGGAGCCCAACTGTCTGCCGCGGTTGTTCTCATGCTGCCTCTCTGATGTGCTGCCTCTTGAAACTGCTAGGGCTGGCAGCAGCGACCAGCACTAATGCTGCAATTAGAATGGGCGATGCGGAGAAGACTGTGGCAGAAATGATGAAGCCAGAGGCCCAGCTAGCAGAGGTTTATGCATTTGCTGCCGATCTTTATCCCAAGGAGCTGGCCGCCTTGCAGCAACAAAGCCATGATGTAAGTAATGCATTCTGATGTCTGTGAATTGATATGGATCATCACCAAATCTGCCTTGTCTGTTTCACTCAATGTGCCTGTCTTGAGTGTTTGTAGAACTGCCTTGATGCTTAGTCTGTTCTGACGTGATGCTTCATCTTGAAGTCTTGAGCTACTCGGCACTGTGAGATTCTAGCCATAGTTTTGAAGAGCAAGTGTAATTGATCTGTATTCCCCTTTGTATGCAGGGTAACCTCACCCATGCAGAATTATCTGTTGCTGTAGAGATGCTGTCTTCTGTGGCTGTGATGATCAGGGCTTTGGGTTCAGGGGATGTGAGTGCAGTATGGAGACAAGTGAGCAATCCTGTCCCAGGGCTGACAAGCACTGAGGATGAGAACTGTCAGAGGTGAGTGTTTGGAAGGTTCGTGTCCGTCTTTGATGTTGCTTACATTCCCGAGAGGTTCGGTTTTCTTTTCTTCCCCTTATACTTCAGGTTCTTTCACTGCTGACTCCAATATTAGTTTATTCTCTCTCGGTTCTTGCATCTTGTCTTTGCATTCCCCGTTTCTTACTAATCTGCTCTGAGTACCGTCTCTCAGACCTTTATCAAGGTTTCACGACAAAGCTATGTTCTGGCCCTACGAGGTTCTCAATTGCACTAGGCCTGTTCCTGCCCTGTGTTTTTTGTCTGAAAGTGTCATGTGGTGTTTTAGTGCTTTTCTGGATTGTTTTGCACTGGAGCTGACCACCTTGCTCACGGTCTTTTGTCTTTTTCCTATTCCTTCTTTCTTTCGTATATGTCAGTTTTAACCCTTGTGTTACTTCTTCCATTTTGTGTTTAGTTCTCGTTGCTGTCTTGTGTGTTCCCTGGCCAGTTTTTCATGACGTGATACTTGCTGGTTTTGATTTTTGTTCTTTGACAGATGTGTGGACGATGTGATGAAGCTGAAAGCTCAGATGCGTGCAGAAGAAAATGAGTTTATCACGTGGAATGATATCCAGTCACGTGTGGATCGTGTGCACTTAGCTGTGCACGAAGAACATGAAAGTAAGTTTTACTTGATTAGTGCTAGACTGATCCTAGATCATAAGGTGTGCTAAAACTAGGTGCATGCCAACGAACAATCTTGTTGCTTGATTTGTGTAGACTGAGATAGTTGCCTTTTGCCACTGCTTCTTGTGTAGCTGAGTTGCCCTGAAAAGGCTGTAATCTAGAGAGGCTTAAATGTTATGTCAGAGCCTGGAATCTTGACTAACTTGCTTCCTGGATCTGCAAATAGACACGGGCTTCCTGTGTGGCTTCAGTTCATCTGATCACGTGACCCGAACAAGTGCACGCCACGTGCATGCGTGCACCAGAGCACTAGTTTTGCAGCCTTGTATTTGTGAGGCATCACAGCAGAAGCCTGGAAGTTCATGTAGTCCAGCTCCTTGTTTCTTGTAACACTCCTATAACCCCTAAAACAATAGAGACAACAGGGAACCCAAACCATCAACCGTAAAACGCAGAGAATTTTATAATGACATCAGTTGACGTCTTATGGCATAGTTTTGGTAGGAAACTTTTTAATTCTTTCACCTGTTAGTGTTTCATAGAATCATAGAATGGCCTGGGTTGAACAGGACCATAGTGATCGTCTAGTTTCAACCCCCCTGCTGTGTGCAGGTCGCCAACCACCGGCCCAAGCTGCCCAGAGCCACATCCAGCCTGGCCTCGAGTGCCACCAGGGATGGGGCATCCCCAGCCTC
Organism: Tetrao urogallus; assembly: GCF_951394365.1. NCBI lineage: Eukaryota > Metazoa > Chordata > Aves > Galliformes > Phasianidae > Tetrao > Tetrao urogallus. The sequence continues at coordinate 71,186,754 of NC_136817.1, forward strand.
CTTGGGCAACCTGTTCCAGTGCAAATATGTTCAGTTTCTTGTGTGCCCCTGTGCATGGATACTTCTTATCTAGTGTCAGAGGAAGTCCTGAAGCCATAGCGACATGTACCCTTCTGCTGTCCTGAAACTTGGTTTCAAATTCAAGAATGCTTTCTAATGAGGAGCTGTAACATATTGTTGTTTCACAAGGGTAGTCTTTTTCTGCCGCTGTTGGCTAATTAATCAAGGATAATTACTGCTTGTCCTCTGTGCCCTTTCCTAAGTCAAAAGTTGCCGTGTCTGTTTTCCTTCGTTCTTCATGAGATGGAGTAGTGTCAACCGTAGTGTGTGTGTTTTTGTAAGAAAGGTCTTTCTTTCCCTACTTTCCCCCCACTTTCTCTCATGGGGAGAGCAGCATGCCTAAAGGTGTGCATACTGTGTGTGTACACACTGTAGGAGGAAGCAAGCAGTCTGTACCATAGTCTGCCTAGGTGACGGGGAGTTGTCAGATGAAGGACAGAACAAATGGCAGGCATTCTATGGGCTAAGATAATACTGAGAGGGAAATGCAAGTGATGCTGAGACCAAACATAGAATCCTAGAATCACCAAGGCTGGAAAAGGCGTAAAAGATCATCCAGTCCAACCGCTCACCTATTCCCAATAGCTCCCACTAAACCATGTCCCTCAACACAACATCCAGCCTTTCCTTGAACACCCCCAAAACAAAACATGCTGTTACGGCCTAGACATCACTGTGAAAAGATACTCTGAACACACCTGGGTGCTTTCCTGTGCAACCTACGTTAGTGAGCCTGCTTCTAGTGAGGGGTTTGGTCTACATGATCTCCAGAGGTCCCTTCCAAGCCCTGTGATGATTTTTGTGGATCTGTGATGCTCTAAATGAACTGCCCAACAGTTCAACTTAAACAAATTCCATCTAGTTATTGGTGATGTGGAAACTTAAGGTGAAAGATCTGGCGCGCTAGCAGTCATGGAAGCAAGTAATAGTTAATGTTAGATCTTTTAATAGAAGGCCTACAATTAGGTATTTCTGTGTGTTAGGCTGTGAAATCACTAGTAAAGTAGAATAGAGAACAGTAAGAACAAGAAAATCTAGCACTACCGAATGAGGGAAGAGGAAGAGGAAGAATGGACTGACATTTTGAGTGGGTTTTGTTAAGTGTTCTCTGCAGCTCATTGCTACTACTTGGACACGTTTCAAATTTTGAATTTCAAGTTTTCTGTCAAGAAAGAAATAGAGAAAAAGCATAAATTGGACAATGCTTAGTTGTTGTTTGCTATCTTACTGTATGTTTCTGTGTAAAAACAGTGGAGTCCTGCCTGCAATCTCTCTTAGCGTGAGAGATAAATAGAAGTGTATATTGGAAGCCAGTTTGATGGCATACGTCTGAGAACAGAAGTAGGTATGTGAATATGTAAAATGTACACAGAGCTGATTTTTGCTAAACATCATTTAGAGGTGATGACAATTGATGTGGAAGAATAAGGACAATTCAGAATGACATGAATATGTTTCACCGCGTTCTTGAAAGCCACGGTTAGAAAACAATTCAATGGCCCCGCTTCACAGAACAAGTGAAATGGTGTGCGTTTAAAAAATAGAGTGCAGGACAGAAAGAATTCTAATGGTAGTCTTGGTCCACTACCAGCTGTGACTTTGAATAATGTGTGAAAGGAAGGCTTTCTGTAGATCTTCATACTGTTCTTGAAGTATGCCTCTGTGCACTGCTGTAGATAACAAGTTTTGTGGAATCACGGGACATCCCAAGTTGGGAGCGACTCACGGGGATCATGGAGTCCAACTCCTGGCTCCGCTCTGGACCGCCTAAAAATCAGACCGTATGTCTGAGAGCATTGTCCACATGCTTCTTGAACTCTGGCAAGCTCATTGCTGTGCCCGCTGCCCTGGGGGAGGCAGTTCCAGTACGGGACCACTGGAAACAGAAATCCAACTCAGATCTCCCCTGTCACATCTCCAGGCTGTTCCCTTGGGCTCTGTTGTTGTTCGCCAGGGAGCGATCAGTGCCTGCCCCTCTGCTGCCCCTGGTCGGGAAGCTGTAGAGCACCACGAAGTTTCCGCTCAGTCTCTTCTCTGGACTGAGGACTTCAGCTGCTCTTCGTATGTGTTCCCCTCTAGACCCTACACCATCTTTGTGGCCATCCTTTGGACACTTTCTCATAGTTTTATGTCCTTTTCATACTGGGGTGACCCAAACTGTACGCCGTACTCAGGATGAGGCCACAACAATGCAGAGTAGGGTGGGACAGTCCCCTTCTCTTGACCTGCTAGTAGTCCTGTGCTTGATGCACTCCAGAATACTGTTGGCCCTCCTGGCTACCTGGGAGCGCTGTTGACTCGTATTCAACTTACTGTCAACCAAGACCCTCCAATCTCTTTCATCATGGCTGCTCTCCAGCATCTCCCCCCTTAGTCTGTGTGTATAGCCAGGGTTGCCCTTTCCCAGGTGCAGAATCTGTCACTTGCTCGTACTCCATTTCTTGCAGTTGGCGATTGCTCAGCTCTCTAATTTCTCAGGATCTCTATGCAAGGCCTCTTCACCCTCAACAGATTCAGCAGTTCCTCCCAGTTGAGTGTTGTCAGTCAGCTTGCTCGTAACACCTTCTAGTCCTACATCCAAGTCTTTATGAAAGCATTAAAGAAAGCTGGCCCTAAAATAGAGCCCTGGGGAACGCCTGGAGTGACTGACTGCCAGACCGATGTGACCTCGTTTACTGTGGCTTTTTGGGCCTGACCCATCAGCCACTCATTCACCTACTGCATTGTATTGCTGTCTAGTCGTATGTTGGATGTTTTGTCCAGGATTCTGTGAGAAACGGTGCTGAAAACTTTACAGAAATCCAGAAAGCCCTCAACGGGCTTTTCTAGGTGAACTACAGAGGTGACCTTGTCATTAAAGAAAGCATAGTTAGTTAAATGGTCCTTGAAATGGTGCTTTTTTTACAGCAGTCGTATTGTACCGTCTTCTTAGCAATCCTGGTTCTTGTGGTGTCCCGAGCGTGTACTGTTCCTTAATCTTTGCTCTGTCCAAATGCAGTGCCTGCTATAAAACGTTCCACTTTGTGATTCTCCTACTGCGTGCAGAAGAAAAAGCTGCAGTCTTTGGGTATTTTAACCCAAGTTGTATCCACTCTGAGCTCCTCGCTTTCTTCCAAAAGATCTTTGTTGTAAACTCTCCAACTGCGATTTGAACTGTTGCTTCTTTCAGCAAGCAAGAATTGAATATTCAATATACGTTGCATCACACGATCTCCGGGTGTCCATTCCAACCCAAATTACTTTGTGATTTGCTGTAGGTTTGGCACGTGTGACTCAGGCTTTGTTCACATTTAGCTAAGTGTAAGCTATCTATTTATGTCTGTTTTCAGTTAGTTGAACTGTAGTCCTCGCTGTCCCTGGCAGCACCCTCATCTGTTGTAATACAGCTCATAGTACATGCATCCAGTCAATCCTGGTATTTCAGAAGTGAAGGCACTGTATTTTTGAATGGCGTTCTGTGCAAAGCTATAGCTTGGTGTGAAGAGCTTTATTCTGAAGGATTCTTGAAAACTTGTGACTTACTAGCCCTGGCCATTGAGGTTTTGATAATTCTCTTCTAGTGGATTTGAGCTACGTGTTGAAGAACTCAGTTCTGTCCATTCATGTGGTCTCCCCGAGGGATTTTTTTTCTGCTTTTTCCTTTATTTATTACTATGTCCAAAAATGTGTGGCTTCTTTAAGGTGGAGAAGTGGTCTTGCTTTCTTTGCTAGTAGAAAATGATTGCTACTAAAATGTTGCTATTCTCCGTGGGTATTTGGTTTAGCACCAATAGCACTTTTCTTCCAAAGCACAGTTTCCTGATGATGGTAAAGGATTGGACAAGGATTGGATCTTGTATTTCTTCTTCTATCCCTTTCTCTCTAGGAGTTTTGGCTGTTGGGCTTATCAGCGAGGCGCTGGATGAAGGAGACACCAGAAAAACTCTGCAAGCCTTACAGGTTCCTGCAGCAAAACTGGAGGGTGTAACCCCAAAGGTAGGTCAGCATTATCAGGGCACACTGCTTGGGGCTAAGAGAGAGAAAGCACAGGTGGGTGTAGTTGAAAGTACCTCTCCAGAAGCCTTTGCATCTGTGTACTGAGGGCATTCCTGATGTTGGGAAAAAAGCTGGGAAACAGATGTAGAAATGAAAGGGTGAACGCTGCATGCTATCAGCTGATGTCACGTGGCCAGTTTGGATCTGTCTGTATGAAGGCAAGAGAGATGCAGGCATAACACGTGAATCTTTGTGAACTACAGAGATGGGCTTAAAGATATGAACTGCTTGAGATGGATTGCTCTAGCTAATCGTACGTCCAGAGTGGCACACGTACCTTCTTTTTGGAGATATAAGGAGATGTGTTCAGTTTCATTTGTTTTTATAAGAAGGCAGTGTTTATCCTAATAGTTGTGAATTTCCAAATGCAAGTCTCGTTCAGTCTCCGTTTTTCAGTGCTATTTGTTAAATGTATCCATAGGTGTAGTTACATAAAGCACAAATGAAGTTTGAGAAGTAGGCAAAAAAACTTGTTAGGTGATGAATTTGTTCAGAAGGAGGGGAAAATAGAAAACAAAAGATATGCTTCTAGCAAGATGTGTATGAATGCCTGTCACTCACTAGGTGACACTGCAGATGCTATGCATTTTTTGCATGGTGGTTGTCTGTTGTGGTAGCCCAGGACTTCTCCTGACTTAGATGGAGTTGCCTCTTGGTGTAACTGGTCTGTATGTACAGGTGAAAATGGAGAGAGGAAGAATGATCTCACCTTACTGCTTTAGGAAGGAAGATGAAATGCTGTATGGGTGGTGTTTGGTTGCCCTGCCTCGGGCAGGGGGTTGGAGATTGGTGATCCTTGAGGTCCCTTCCAACCCTGTGATTCTGTGGTGTACCTGCTACTGATTTTTTTTTTTTTTTTTAACAGATGAGTGGGATGCTATTTTATTTCCTTATGCTTACACAGAAGTAGCAGATGTGCTTCCTTTCAGTTGCCTAAGTGTGTTTAATTTCTTTTTGTAATATCTTTTCAGTTGTGGAGCACATTGTTCTAATTCCAGCAGGGATTTTAGCATAGAGAGTGGGATGATGCTGTGTTCAACACTGGTGTTTTTTTGTATGTTTGTTTGCTTTGTTTTTTGTTGAGTAAGTGTAAACCTTCACGATGGCAGTGTCCGAAAACTGCGCTGGTGATGAAGATCACTGAGCAGCTTCCTCAGTGGCCCTGAAAGGGTTCATGTTCCTCAGGAACCCATTTTGTGCTGAAGCATTTCCTCCTGCTGAGTGAGAATGAAAGAACGAGTTGTTCTTAGTGTGCATGGAAGCTTCTGCCAGGCTGGATTGGTGACTTCAGTTGACGTGAAATTACCTCACTGAGGCATATGTTCAGTGTAGGGCTCCTCCCTGCAACATGGCAGCAATTTCAGAGCTGGTGAGATCGTGGTACAGACTAGCACTGTGGGTAGAACAGTTGCTGTCCTGAGTCAACGTGCTTACTAGCTGGTGACTTCTGTACCTTGGGACTGAGAGGGATTGTAGTTCAGCACAAGGCAGGGGATCTGGCGTATGATGCGATTTCTCACGTGATGAGCAGTGAGAGAAGTGTTAACCCTGCAATGTGTGACAGCGCGTGTCCCTGCTGGGGGGACTGTGACAGGAAATGCACGGGAAAGATCAGAGGGTTTTGATAGTCCTGGGATTGATGACTCTGCTGGTAGAGATGACAGTGCAAGAGTTTGTTGTTGTAAGTCTCCCACCCTTCCCCAACAGGAATTTCTACATTGCTGAAGCAGTCATGGGACTCCTTGGACATTCAGATAAAACTTGTTAAAGGGATGTAGGTTTCAATCCAAAGCAGTGGTAATGTGGAGGGTATGTAAGGAAATGTCAGTTTTCAGTCCTGCCACAGAACTCTTCATGCTGGAATACAGTGGCTCTTTGTGCAGGGTGATTATTAATCCGTGTCAGAAGTCAATGTTTCCTGTGTCCTGTTTGCACATCAGGAGTTGTTGGAGGGATGGCAATTGCTTCTTCAGATCTCCTTCCATAGTAACCCCCAGGAAGCAACAGTGGGGGTGGAGGAGCTGTGCTTGGCAGCTGCTGGACTATTGTTCATGACGTGTATTTTGGGGTTTGCTAAACACTTGTCTCTTGGAAAATTTCTGCGTGTAACGTTATTTAATGAGTTTCTTCAGCCAAAACATAAGATACGGTGTGATCAGTACTCCACAGCAAACGGTCTGTTAAAAGAGAGACTTGAGAGATGCTTTTACTGTTGTACGTTTGTATTTACCCCCAGTACATACAGTGCTTTTTGATTTGCTGGTCCAGCAATCTGCAACCCTTTGTGGACGGGACAAGAGCAGCCTGCTGTTTTGTTAGTTAGCCATCAGTTTTTGGTTGCTGCTCCTGTATGTGCATTTCCACTTCCTAAAGTTTCCCTGAACAAGTCCTTGCAGCCCGGTACTGGGAAAGGACTCTTGTTAGTCTATGTTTGTGTCCACCTCAGCGGAACAAAGCTTTTCAGGAAAAGTCCTAGGAGTGCTGGTAGGCAGACACCCAGGTGGCTGTGAGTCGGCAGTGTGCTCGTGCTGCCTGGAAGGCTTCAGTAGAGAGGTGATCCTTCCACTTGGCATTGGTGAGGCTGCTCCTGTACTGTGTCCAGTTCTGCCCTGCCCCCCCAGACAGGAGACATGAATGTTCTGGAGATAGGCCAGCGTAGGGCCACTGAAGTGCCTGAGGGACTGGAACACCTCTCCAGAGAGGAAAGCTGAGGGTGAGGAGACTCTTGAGTCTAGAGATGAGAGGGCTTGGGGGGAATCTGTTCAGTGTATGTGAAAGCTGGAAGTGAGGATGCAGTTGAGGACAAGAGGCATTGAGTACAAACTGGGGTTCAAGAGGTGCCATCTAAACGTCAGGCAGCACTTTACAGTGGAGGTAACTGAGCAGTAGCGGAGGTCGAGCAGAGAGGGACTGGAGTCTTTTCTGTGGAGTTGTTCAGAAGCCATCTGGATCTGGTCTGTCCTGGATAATGTGCTCTCGGTGTCCGTGCTGGAGCAAGGGGATTGTCCCAGATGAGCTCAGAGGTCCCTTTCCATCTTAAATTGTGTTGTGATTTTCTTTTTGGGGCTCCTTGGAAAGGCACGTCCTGTTGGCAAGTACAGCTTTAGGACTGACCAGTGCAGATTGCTTGGCGTTGGGATGTCCTGATGTTTGTTGGAGTGATACCACTGATGGAACTTGTTGGTGGGAGTTCCTTGTCCTGAGAAGAGTTTTGGCCTGGTAATGCTGTAGTTGCTTCTGCTGATAACAAATGTCCATTATGGCCTTGTGTTGAAATTGATTAGAAAGATACTGGAGTGCTTCCTGTATCCCTTGAGATTGCAATTGCTCAGAGGTGGTGGTTTTGTTTTGCACAACCAGTGACACTCTTCCTCATGCTGCGAATGCTTTCCTCATCATATTCTCTTCAGGACACTCAGGATGAAACAGCTGTGCTTTGGCTCGATGAAACTCAGGACGGGATTCAGAAGGCTAACAGGGACACTGAAGAGTCACAGAGATGTAAGCATTGTGGCAAATACAATGTGGTTCAATGCCATTGTCAACCCAATATTCGTCACCAAATGGAAGAATGCGAGCAAGAAATGGACACATGCAAAGGGAATTAGAATACAAGTGTTTGCTTCAGGTAGGTGTAGAAGTTTTTTCTTTCAACAATGAATGTCACAGCCTTTCAATTTCAATTCTTTACATCTTTTTGGAAGCATATGTCGTTGTTTCAGTTGTGCTTGTGACTGTGTTACATCCTAGGCAGAGATACCTATTGAATCTCTGTCAAAGTGTTTGACATTAGCAGATAACTGTGTCTGTCTGTGTTTGGGTAGTCAAGCGTGGGGATGTTCATGTGCGCCGTTCTGGTGCATCTTAGCTTTCATTTGTGTTGTACTGTTGCCTTAATTCTATGAAGTATTTCTCAAAGTACTTTTTTTTTTTTTTTTTTTTTTTTTTTTTTTGCACTAAGTGCAGATAAAAACACAAATCAGTGCAGTTGGCAGGTGGACTGTGCCAAAGAACATTTGGTCAAAAGCAGGATTAAAGTATGCTTCTTTGAGCCAGAATAAGATCTTCAGATACCCTTCTACCTCTCTGTGTGTGAACAGAGATTTGCTCAGTGCTGAAAATGACTGTATCTCGTGTTTACTGCATCGGTGAGATACCTGTGGTTGATTTTGTACTGTGTTTGCAACAGAGTTCTGGAGTAGCCCTGGGTTAGCTCTTTCCTCATCTTTTTCTTGTTGATAACCTGTTCTGTGTTCAGGTTGCTATTCTTGCTAGGAACGGTGCAGTCACTGGAAAGGTGCTTTTTGAGTCAGCTGTCTGCTGTACCAGGGCTCTGCAAGAAGAAGCTGCCTTGACTGCAGCTGTTGTCAGAGTACAGCTGAGTGAATGGATAAAAGGTTGTAGAGAAATACTGTCGATAAGTCAGCACCGTAGTAGGACTGAGAGCACACAAAAAAGCGCTGTCAGACACTGTGCCATACACAGATGCACACTGTACTGAAAAGCTTGTTGTACACCAAGTTGTCTTTTTTTAACCCGTATTTTTATGCATAAATACAGGAAGGTATTTGTGTCCACTCGCACAGTGCCTTGCTCTCTTGTTTGTTGTGAGTCACTGAGCTCCTGACTGCCCAGGTAACCTGCCTCCTCCTGTTGTTGAAGTTTCCTTAGGAATTCTGGCCGTGAATGAAGCAGTCGATCACGGAGATACCAGCCCTACCCTGAGTGCCTTGCGCTCACCAGATGTGGGGCTGTGCGGAGTCGCTCCAGAGTGTGCAGAGACATAGCAGCGAGAGTTGGCAGAAGTGGAAAGGAGAAGAATGGCAACAGGTGAACCCCAAATAGCTAACTGCTAGTGCAGTAAATTCAAGATGATTGCCTGTAGGATGGAAAGCAGAGGGGGAGAAATGTGAGGAGAAGTCTTGCGTTCTGGGTATCTTGTTAGAATCTCATGTTACAGGGAATTGAGGCTGCCTTGTAAGCTGAAGTCTTTGTTAAAGGAAAGAAGAAAAAGGTAGGAAGGAAATGAAAAAGTCAGCAGTGAAATATTCCCCACTTGTAGAATATATTGTGCTTAGGTAGTTGTTGCGGTGGTTCATTGGAATCTGAGGCATTCCTTCTATTGCTTGGAGGAAGGACCCTCTCCATGCGTTTCCTTCTTGTAGTATTTGTATGTGAGGAAGCTAGAGACGTGTTTGCTTTCAACATAGCACCATTTCTGCTTTTAGGAGGCAGTGGCAGTGAACGGGTGAAACACTGGGTGAGAGGAGGCTGTCATCATTATCATAACCTGAGGACCAGAGAGGGAGGATGGGATGAGCCGACTGAATTTGTGCAGCATGACACACAGCTGTCACGGGAGGAGATGCAGGTAAAGTATGTGCTCTTTTTCTCTGCAGTTGAAGTTGCCCCTGTTTCAGGCCTTATTGCAACTTGAAGAAGTAATGTTTCACCACAGTAGTGATGTTAGCAAGCTTTGTATCTTATTTCCGTGTTCATTGTCTACTTTGCACGTCAGCACCTGCTGCTGTAGGAGCCCGTTTTGCAGGGGGTTGGACTCAGTGATCCCTGGAGGTCCCTTCCGAGCCCAGTTCTGTGATTCTGTGATTTTTCTCTTTGCTTCTTGCAGCAGTGTGGTGCTTGGTGTTTCAGAAGAGAGAAAAGCACGGCGGGCATCAGCTGGATTTCTGTGGCTGGTAAAGCTGTGCCCCTGAGAACTGGGCTGACTGCTGCCCCTGGAAATGTGTGCAAAGTCTGCAGAGGCAGAGGAATGACTTTTCTCTCAAAAGTTGAGCTTGTCTAAGGCAGGTCACTGCTAGGAGAGCTTCTGCTTTAAAGCATCAAGTTGTATAAGTAAGGTAATTTAAAAAGCAAGCTTGCCAGTTCTTTTTTACCTAAGTGATTTTTTAGCATGGGAAGGTTGGAGAGGCTTTTTGCTAACAGGAGATGGAGGGAGGAAAAGCAAGTGAAAGGCACGCTGTGCACAGCCAGCACACAGCACCTGCACCATTGCCCTGCACAAAGGAGGAGCAGCTCAGCAAGCTTGGCCTGGGCCATGGAAGGGAGCGTGCAAACGTCTGGAGCAGCCCCAGATGGGCTGGTTCTGCAGGTTGTTGTCTGCTGCTGTTTTCTCTCGTCCTGTTGTGCTCGGGGGTGGATTTGTTCATGTTCAGAGCTAGCAGGAAGCTCGCACAGCCCTTTGTTTCAGCTGTCCCAAGGCTTTGGTCCCTGGCTGCTGGGATGGGGCGTTTGAGGAGTGATGCCTGTGCTGTTGTCCAGCCAAGCTTTGGGGATGAGTCTCGTTACCGGGGCATGTCTGTCAGGGCTGAGGGTGGGGGACCGGGCCAGTGGCGCTTTGCTCTCAGTCTTGGTGTTTGTCTTTGCTCAGGAGGGCAGGTGGTGAACCTCACGAGCCAAAGCCTGCAGATGGGGTTTGCGGAGAAAGAGGTCCTGCAGGCCTTGTGTGGCAGCCACGGAGCTGGAGCGAGGCTGCGTCAGTGTAAAAGCCCAGCAATGCACGGAGGTGTGAAGGTGAGCTGTGGGCTCCAGTAACACAGGAGAGGATGTGCATGTTGGGGGCTTGGATGCTGCTGTGTGTTTGCAGTGACTGTGGGGTAGTTAGCACTGCTGGGTCAGCTTGAGTGCATGGAACAAGTGTGACGTGTCTTCCAGTTGCACGCTGTGTTCCTCCTGTTGCGTTGAGCTCTTGAGCTCCAGCCCTAAGTGAGGATGCAAGCGCTACCGCAGAAGGGATGGTTGAGATTGGAAGTGCAGTGCAAAGGGCTGGAGCCAGCAGGAGCAGGGATGTGATCATCCCCCTGTACTCAGCTCTGGTGAGTCCTCACCTTGAGTGCTGTGTTCAGTTCTGGGTCCCTGACTACAAGAAGGACACTGAATCCCCGACATATTGCCAGAGAAGAGCAGTGAAGCTGTGAGGGGTGTAGAGCACCAGTCTCATGGGGAGCAGCTGGCTGAGAGAACTGGGGTTATTTAGCCTGGAGAAGAGGAGGCTCAGGGCAGACCTTATCCCTCTCTACAATGAGCTGAAGAGAGATGATGTCGAGGTGGGGGTCGTCCTCTTCTCCCGTGTAAGTAGCGATAGGGCTGGGGGGAACGGCCTCAAGTTGCACGGGGGGAGATTGAGGCTGGATGTTAAGAAACCCTTCTCCACAGGAGTGCCCAGGGAGGTGATGGAGTTACTGTCCCTGCAGGTGTTCAGAAACGTTTGATGTGGCAGTGAGGGATGTGGCTTAGTGGGGAATATTGGTGGTAGGTGGACGGTTGGACTGGATGATCTTGGAGATCTTTTGCAAGCTTGCTAATTCTATGATTCTGTGAAAGGCATCTGCTGGGCGTGTGCTTTGGTGGGTGAGCATCAGGCTGCTGGACAGCAGGCAGCTGTTGTCTGTGCAGACAGCCACATCCATGGGGAGTGGAGGCTTTTTCACCTTAGCCTTGTCTTTCATGTCTCACGTGCAGTAAGTGCTGTTGTTACACACAGCATCTTGGGGGCAACCTTGATTTCTGCAGCCCCGAGCTTTGTGGCATGAGAGCTCTCCGCCATGCTTCTCCCTGTGATGTGTGACCGTATGGAAGGCCTCGCAGAAGCCTGGGTAGGTGATGGCAGTCGCTCCTCCTTTCCCCAGCGATGCTGGAAATAGCGTGGAACGGGACGGGGGGACATCCCAGCCGTGGGTTCCTCTCAGCAGGTCTGAGCGGCTGTTCTGATCCTTGTGTTTGAACTTGATGGAATCTGATGCTAAGTAGAGAAATGAGGGGCTTGTTAATGAAGAAAAAAAGACTGTGTCGCATCTTGTGGTGCAGGATGTTCTCCGAACTGCTGCTAACAGTGCCCAGGATGCTCCCTTTTTGATGGGGAGAGGTTTAGCAGGGATTTCTTAAATGAAAATAGTTTGTTGTGTAATTTCCTTTTCATCGACCTTTCATGCTACTTCTTGATAAGTTATCTTTGGACTATGAATCAATATTTATTATTGAAGAGAATTGAAGAGAATACGTACGCACCCTGCGCCTTCATCTGCACCAAGAATCTTCTAAACATCTTTGCACTGTTTCTTTTTGGCCCTGAGACGAAGCTGTGTGGAATATGGGCTTGGATGCTTTTTCAGTCAGGTGCAGGACACGTAACGCTCATCTGAGTTGTCATGCTGACAAGAACAACGGAGTAGTAAATTTTTCAGGGTTGCGTGCTTTACTTTACTTTTTTTTTTTTTTTTTTTTTTTTCCCTCCAGTCATAACCATGGAGCCACAGAAGCGTTACCCAGACAGAAGGAGCCTTTGTCACCTGGCCTTCCTACCAATGACACAGGCAGTGGAAGTCAGCATCCCAAGCATCCATGAAACCCCTGCACAGGACTGGTGAGAGTTACCCTGGTGCCGTCCTTTGGCAATCTCAGGTCTCTCTGTAAGCTCCCAAGCTGTGTCGTAACTGCTCCCGTGGTGCTGACTCAGCTCTCCCAGTCTTTTGTGGGGGAGAGCTGGAGTTGAGCTCCTTCCTGCTTCCTGCCTCTGTCCTCCCTGCTTTGCCCACGGCCCACTGAGCCTCCATCCTTGTTAGGTGTCTTGAATTACTGAGTTGCTTAAGGATTGGGTGGACCAATTAAATTCTTAGCGATGTCTCTAGATCCACGTGTGCACAAAAGCACACTCTGATGCAGTCAGCGTAATGATGAACACACGCCTTGTTTCCTTTAGCCCGTATTTTTAGTTCAGGAGAACAGATTTCTGGAATGATGTTCAGCTTAGCACCAGAATCCCCTTGCCGCCCCCCATTCCAGTCACTCACGAGGGCTTGAGATCCACAGGGAGGAAGTATTGCCGATAATTACAATCCGTGGTTTTGAAACTGATTTAATCTATGGTGTATGATATGAATACTCCTGGTGAATGATGTGGCAAGGCATCCCAGCAATTTTCAACAGGAATACTTCAAGGCAGCTTTTCAAGGTTTCTTTGAGAACTCTCCAAGTCTCCAGGAATTTTCAGCACCAAGGTTTCTTAGCCTTCCGAATGGCAGTGTTTCTATCGAAGCTGGCAGCCTTTAAACCCAAACCCAAACCGAAGCTTGCTCATCTCAGTGGAGGTGCCTTAGCTATATTCTAACGCTGCGTGGAAAATGAGTTCCACGTTCACGAGTCCTTTCTGACTTGCTACGTGTTTGATTGCATAGGAAGAAAAGCTTGATGTCTATGCCAAGGGAGACGTACACCGCACTTGCGCTGCCTGGACGATTTGGAAACTGGAAATTCTGGGGTGTGCTGAAGCATGCCCTCTCAGGTCAGTCTAAGCGTACATAGAGTAGACCTGTCTAACCAAACAGGTAATAGACAGTTCAACCCATTCTGTTGGGAAATACTCTCTCCTTCTAAGTACCTTTAGAACGTGAGTTTCTTCAATTAATTACTCAACTCATTTGCTTTTCCTGAATGATCACAGAATCACAGAATTGTAGGGGTTGGAAGGGACCTCCATAGATCATCGAGTCCAACCCCCCTGCCAAAGCAGGTTCCCTACACCAGGTCGCACAGGTAGGCATCCAGGCAGGTCTTGAACATCTCCAGAGAAGGAGACTCCACCACCTCCCTGGGCAGCCTGCTCCAGTGCTCCGTCACCCTCACTGTAAAGAAGTTCTTGCGCATGTTTGTGCGGAACTTCCTATGCTGCAGTTTCCAGCCGTTTCCCCTTGTCCTGTCTCCACTCACCACTGAAAACAGTCTGGCCTCGCCATTCTGCCCCCCCCCCACCTTAGATATTTATAGGCCTGGATCAGGTCCCCTCTCAGTCTTCTCTTCTCAAGGCTGAACAGACCCAGTTCACTCAGCCTTTCCTCATAGGAGAGATGCTCCAGGCCCATCACCATCTTCGTGGCCCTCCGCTGGACTCTTTCCAAGAGATCCTTGTCTTTTTTGTACTGGGGAGCCCAGAACTGGACGCAGTGCTCCAGATGAGGCCTCAGCAGGGCAGAGCAGAGGGGGAGGATCACCTCCCTCGACCTGCTGGCCACGCTCTTTGCAATGCACCCCAGGATGCCATTGGCCCTCTTGGCCACAAGGGCACACTGCTGGCTCATGGCCAACCTGTCATCCACCAGGACACCCAGGTCCCTTTCCGCAGAGCTCCCCTCCAGCAGGTCATCCCCCAGCCTGTACTGGTGCATGGAATTATTCCTCCCCAGATGCAAGACTCTACACTTGCTTTTGTTAAACCTCATCCGTTTTTTTCCTGCCCAGCTCTCCAGCCTATCCAGGTCTGGCTGAATGGCAACACAGCCTTCAGGCGTGTCAGCCAATCCTCCCAACTTCGTATCATCAGCAAACTTGCTGAGGGTGGCCATTATCCCCTCATCAAGGTCACTGATGAAGATGTTGAACAAGACCGGACCCAGCACAGACCCCTGAGGAACACCGCTAGTTACAGGCAAATGATCCTAAGTTCTTTTCTCGGGCTACATCTGCACTCTGCTCAGTCCAAGGAGAATCCCTGCCTGCAGATGCAATGACACAGCATGGCTCACAACCTCATTTTTCATTGCTTACTCTTGCGGTAGCTGCCATCCATGTCCGCCCTGCGTATTCTTAGAGCTCTTCTGGAGTCCATGGGGCAGACTTACGGTTGAACTAAAGGGAATTTTTTCATATTGCTCTAGCTCCAGATGATTATCCCTAGTATCATTAAATTTAAAAAAAAAAAAAAAGGCGTTTTGAAGTAGTGTGATATATATTCTGTGCCTCAGAATGTGGCACGTGTGGCATGAGAGAGTTTTGAGGCCACGAAGACTGCCCAGACAGCATGAGAAGTGTAAGAGCAGAGAGCTATAGGTGATGCAGCGCTATTCGTGCCACCCGCAGGAAGCGGGAGCTGGAACAAAATATGGCCAGAAGAGTGATCAGATTGCGTTTGGTAAGGAACTATTTCATTAGTTCTAGAACTTTGGCAAAATGTATATTCAGGATGATGATCAGCATGCCAGGTGGTGGGACCATGCCGAAAGAGAAATGGTCTGAAAACGTCGGTGCAATTTGAAATATATCCCCTTCCGCAAAGCCCTCAGATGCATGCTGCAACTGCATCCAAAGCAAGGCAGAGCCCTGTGCTTGTTGTAGCCGGAGCTATCGGTGCCAGGAGTTGCTGCTGTGTTTGCAAGGACGTTGTGTCAGCAGTGTGACGTCAGTGGGGTTGTTTGATGGCAATGAAACAGCTGAATGGTGTACCTCAAGACTAAGAAAAAAGATGGTAGTGGTGACTGTGTGTCTAGGTATAGATAGCTTGATAGAGATATATAGGACTTCAGTGTGGATTTTACATAGGCCCTGCGCTGCAAGGTACGCTGTTGGGAAGCAATGTCCATCTGCCCGAGGGCAGGAAGGCCCTGCAGAGGGACGGCCTGAGGCCAGCCGTACGAGGCTGCCCAGGAGCAAGCGCTGGGTCCTGCGCTGTGGTCATGGCAACCGCATGGCAGCTTCTGCAGGATTGGGCTGAGGTAGAATTCCAACCGCCCGCTGATTCTAGAATGTTGGGGTGTGTGATGGTGGAATCTTCTGGTCCTGTGACATGGTCTTGCCTCCCCACCCTGTCGTCATGGCGGAGCAGCCTGGTGGCCCTTAGTGATGTCACAAGCGGCTGGAATGAGGGGAGGAGCAGTGCGTGCTGCGTCCCTTCATTGGAGCGCTTGAGCTCTGCGTGAGTAGCTCGCTTGTTGCCCTTGTGCAGCGACTGAGTGCCTTCGTTTTCACCCCGTCTTGTGCAGCATCTTGTAGGTAAGCTGAGACAGGGCGTGGGATAGAGGGGTGGGCAGTGAGCTGTTGAGAACTGCTGGCTGGTGGAGCTCGTAGTGTCATACTGCTTACTCTTGACCATCAGACGTAATTTTTACTCCGTACCTACATTCCAACGCGATGCATAGAGGTGACATTTGTCTCGTGGCTTTTCCCTTGTCTTCTTTGCTAAATGGTGCAAGCTGACTGACCAGCTCTTTCTCTCTGCTCTCTCCTCCCCCTACCTGCTCCCTTGGTGCAGCTTTTGCTCGTGGAAGAACAGAGCAAAGTGACAAGAATCAGCTGCGAGTTCAAGACACTTGTCTACCTTGTTCTGATCTCCTGCCAGGTACGTGCCACGCTTTGTCCTCCCACGTGGTTTAGCAGCCCGCGTCGCACCGTGTTTAGTAACACAGCCCCATCCAGTTTTGATGGGACACTGGTCATGTGTAGGTCTTTTCCGCTTCCCTCCAGCTCAGCTCTCAGAAGGATGTTGTCTGTAGTGCTGTGACCAGCTGGTCTTAAGGAGACCAATCCCTTAGGCAGAGTCCGACCCCCGGTTTGTGCAGAGCTGCACAACATGACCACAAGCACGCGTGCTTCGGCTGTGTGAGTGTGCTGCCCGACAGCTGTGGGGAGCACAGCACAGTCCCCATCTGCTAGCAGAGGGATAGCCACTTGGTCAAATGCTGCCTAGTAGGCTCTCGTTTGAATTGACTGAAGATAGTGGCTGTTTCTAGAACATCTGCCTATGCCAGTGGATAACTGAGGGTAGTTCTGAAGAAGTCTCTCAATAGAGTGGTGTGTGAAGAGAGAAAATATGAGGGTGTTTCTTTTCATTCCAGCTTGTCGTGCCTGCTGTGATGGGCGTTGCGTGCAGCGAGATCAGCCGTGGGCCTGACATGGCACGGATGGAGGTAGAGTATGAAGCTCTGATTGGTCTTTGTTCCCTGACTTGAGCCAACAGAGTGAGCTGCAGGTGTGCTCTCCTGCTTTTCAAGAGAGGCAGAGTCCTTCCAGCTCTATCTGTGTCCTGAAAAGCTGCCTTAAAAGCTTCATGTCCTTGCTGCGGGCATCTAGATGGCCGTGGAAGTCGTAGTACCGACAGAATCAGATGCGGCGTTATAAACGTGCGGAAGCATTTTCCCCGTCCTGCCTGGATGTTGTCACCCACAGACAAAGTGTTGTTCTCATATTCAGCAAGTTAAAGGAAGCTGGCACTTGTAGTGAGCCAAGGATTGGGTCAGTGGCCCAGCTGCTGTGTCCAGTCCACGGCTGAGGTCTCCAGGCAATAGGTGACAGGAAGTGAGCAGACTCTTACGCTCCTCTTTGGGAAGGCAGTAGTGCAAGCGTGGCAAGTTTATGAAACTGCCGGAGCCGTCTTGGTTGTGGAGTTTGTCCTCTTAGTCTGGGTAGAGAGATGCATCTTTGCACTGCCTGGCGATAGTGCTGCGCGCCGGGAAGGGAAACAGCTGTTATTAGACTTGCAGTTTCTTGTTAAGCGCTCGTGATAAGGACCGAGTGCATTTCCTGCAGCTTTCTCTGCCGATGTGCTCCTCACCCTGAAATCCTCCTTGCAGCCCTCAGCTCCTCACCGTGGCCTGTGCTCTCTGTTTCAGACTGAGAACAACGGGAAGCCCCTGCTGGTCTGTGAGGAGTCATCTCTTAATATTCCAGCTATTGGTGCTGCCCATGTTCTCAAGAGATACGTTGCCCAGGCACCGGATGAACTCTCCTTGGAGGTAAGCAGTTAAAGGCGTTCCTAGTTGTGGTGTACAGAAGAGTATAAGGTGTGAACGCTCAGGAATATTCTCAGACACCTTCAGAGTGTTTGGTGAGGTGAAGCCCAGAAGATTCAGTTCCAGATTAGACTTGCAGTGGGTTGGACGCAGGGAGGAGTTCAGCCATCTCCAAACTATGGCTGTATTTGGCATTGGAATCTTCTGATCAAAGAGCTACTGCCCAGTGTTGTAGCCTGGTCTCTGAGCGATGGCAGACCAGTGTATGGAGTGTGCAGATCTGTTCAGGATCTGTTCCGCTGACTTATGCCTGCGGTTTAATTGGAGCTCTCCCTTTGGCCAAGAGCCTGCTGCTTTTGAGAACCATTTCATACCGAACAGCTGAATTCTGTATGTTGTGTATTGTAGTGACTCTTCTACCTCCACGTTCAGTTGTACAACCGCAAATGCCTGAAGAGCTGCACTGGTGCAATGGCTCTCAAGCTTGACGATATTGGGCAGTGCAGAAGAATGCAGTCATTTGAGCTGCGCTTTCCTCCCAGCCGTGCTGAAGCTGGGATTGACGTTGCAATCTCTTGCAGGTGGGAGACCTCGTGTGCGTCATCGATATGCCACCTCAGGAGCTGAGCCCCCGCTGGAGAGGCAAGCACGGCTTTCAGGTAGGCACAAGCTTCAGACGTGAGAGCGCAACTTCAGTCGAGGCAGGAATCTCAGCTTAGAGCTGCCCTGCCTGCACAGCATGGCTCCACATGGAAAATGGTTTCCCTGTGTTGGTGTCAGGGGACTTTGCCTTTTGCTGTGGGCTTAGGCCAGAGCTGAAAGTTGGTCTTTGTAGCAAACTGTCTCCTCAATTAACTTAGAAAGAAGAGCCCTCACAACATGCATCAGGTCACGGCCACTGAACCGCACCTTTGGAAATGCAGCAGCTAGGACACGTGTTTCAGTGTCTCTGAGCACTTGTGCTTGCACCCATGCAGAAGGTGAAGTCAGTGTCTTTCAGGAAGTCGCTGCCTGTCAGCTGAGATGAGGCAGGGTAACAGAGCCTCTGCGTGCTTGCTGCTGCTGCTGGCTGCCGAACGCTGGGTAGCTCAGAGCTGGGGATGGCAGCTGCATCTCAGTCAGCAAGCAGAAAGTTCATAGGCTGTGCTAACTCAGATCTAGCTGCATCAATCTATCATAATCTATAGCTTCTGTATGAAGTCTTTCCCTTCGGGCACGCTTGAGATTTAGGGGCGCATAGCATACTTGTCCTTTCCCTGCTCCATATGCAGTTACATGGATAATTGGCTGCCGGTTTTGAATAATTATTAATTTTAAGCAGGCCATTTTTTGTTTGATTGTCTTAGGGAGCACCCGGCAGGCACGTTATGAGGAAAATGTGATGTTTGAACAGTTCAGGCCTGAGAAACGCTGCCTTCAGTATCGCACCTCTCTTCTTCTTCTTGTTACAGGTTGGATTTTTCCCCAGTGAGTGTGTGGAGCTCATTAACGGAAAAGTCCCGGAGAGTCTCATCAATTCAGTGCCAAAGCCAGGTACGATGATCCATTTGATGGTGCAGGGAAGCAAAATGGAGTCTTTTTTGGGTGTGTTCCGTGGTTAATACCTCCCTTATCCTTCCCACCTTATCCTCTGTGCTGATGATCCTTCATGCATAGCACGGGGCGTATGGCTGGTGTTTTGTAGGCAGCTAGAATGAGGGAAGGCAAAGGCAGTTCTCCTGCAAGTCAGTACGAGGCTGAGAACAGCCAGCGTCCCTGGTTCCCTGGGGAAATCCTAAAATGCTTGTAGAATAGCTTGGGAATGGAAGGGAGCTCAAGGATCATCAAGCTCCAAGCCCCCTGCCTCAAGCTGGGCTGCCAACCAAGCTCCACATTTAATGTGGGACTGGACCAGGCTGCCCAGGGCCCCATCCAGTCTGGCCTTGGACTCCTCCAGGGTTGGGGAAAATCCATTTTTGTACGCACTTGCTCATCATGTTCTTCCCGTTTTGAGGTGCTCTGTAGAATGTGTTGTGCTCGGCCTCGTCCAACGGAGCCAAGCCTAAAATGAACTGGTTTCTTCCTTTTGTTGTGCAGTGCCAAAGAAGCGCGGCAAGCTCCTCACCTTCCTTCGTTCCGTGGTGAAGGCCCGCCCAAAGCAACGGAAAGAGCGGGAGGTGGAGAAGGAAAGGGTGTTTGGCCGTGACCTGGGAGAGCATCTTCTCCACTCTGGTCGTGATGGTAAGGGACAGCCCATTCCTGAGAGCTTCCCTGTTTGGGAACCTAAAGATGAAAGGGAGATGGTATGTAGCAAGGGGCAGGTTGATACCAGTGGAGAAACGGGGAATGGGAGTTGACAACTGAAAGATCAACTGAGTAGGTGATGGCTACAAGGTAAATGCTCCCAAGGGACAAGCACATTTGTATTTGCTTAAAGCAAAGCCTGTAAGCCAATCCCATGGTAGCCTGAAAAGAAAGGAAGCCTTTTGGCCAAAGAGAGTGTCCTGCATCAGTTTCCCGCTCCTTCCGGGCGTGAGATTTTCCACCTCCATTCCCATGGGAGCTGTGATGGGACTTGCAATGTCTGCGGCTTCCCCGGAATTACTTTCTCCAGGCTGATTCCTAGGTCCTGGCATTTCTGGAATGCAAAGAACGCATCTCTGTCCAGTTTCCTCACCAGCTCCTGCAGAGGTGTCTCTGACAGCTGTCCCCTTCAAGGAAGAGCTAAGCAGTAGCCTGGCTGGGCTTAGTGGATGGGATGTGACGGGAGCGCAGCCTGAGCCAGGACTTGAAGAAGGAGCTCCAGTAACCGCCGGCACGTGTTCTTTAGTCCCCCAGGTCCTCGAGAGCTGCGCCGAGTTCATCGAGCAGCACGGCGTGGTGCAGGGGATATACCGCCTGTCTGGCGTCGTGTCCAGAGTCCAGAGACTGCGGTAAGAGTGCTGCGACTGACAGACACAGCTGCCAGCAGGGGCACGTGCCCTGTTGCGGGCGTTCAGAGGCCTGCGGGCAATGCCTTAGCACAAAGAAAAGGTCTCCTTTGGGAACATCCCATCCAGCACGGCTGACGTGGTGCTGCTGGCTGAGTGTTTGTGTTCTCCTGTACATCAGGAAGCCCTTCCAACTCTTGATTGCATTGGGTGTGGCTTTTGACTTGCTTTCCTCTTTCTCAACCGTTTTCGTGTCTTTCTCTGCAGCCAGGAATTTGAGTCTGAGCAGGTTCCTGAGCTGACCGTCCGCGACGTTCACAGCGCGAGCTCCCTCTGCAAAATGTACTTCAGGGAGCTCCCGAACCCCCTGCTGACCGACCAGCTGTACGACAAGTTCTCGGTAAGCACAAGGCAACGCCGTTCCTTTACCTCTTCCCTGGGCCTCTTGGGAGATGGCTGCAGCAGTGCCCCAGCTCCGAGGCCCTTCTTCTGTTATCCCCATGGGGTTTACTCGCATGTCTTTGCCACATCCTGCATGGTGCTGATGCCACTTCTGGTGGCCCCAGGAGGTGGTTCTTTCCATATTCACAATGCTTGCGAGAATTCCTGTGTTGTTTGTTTGTTTGTTTGTTTGTTTGTTTGTTTGTTTGTTGCTATTCCCCAACTATTTCTGGAACGGGAAGGGGATTAATAGCCAAGTGTACTTGGAGATGAATGCCCCCTGCGAGGAGCTGAGCTGCCCAACCAGGCTGTAAACCAGCCCGGTGCTTGGACTCCTTGGCCGTGGTGGCACCAGCTGCGTGCCGCTATGTTCCCCAGATGCCTGTGGGGAGGCCTAAAGTCTTTCTCAGTGCTGACCAGCAGCGTGCTGTCCCCTTGGTTCCCGACCCTGCGGCAGGTATCTCGCCTGATTTGTGTCTCAATCCCTTTCTGCCCTTTTTCAGGATGCTGTTGGTGCCACTACGGAGGAGGAGCGGCTGGTCAGAATGCGGGACGCCATCCAGCAGCTGCCCGCTCCTCACTACAGGTCAGTGCTGCCCTCAGCCCGCTGAGCTCAGCCCTGCTGCACTTCAGAGGGCAAAGTGCAATTCCAGGCTTTGTCTCACGCGAGCAACGGGATGCCTGGGTGTGCTGAAACACTGCATGGGGTTAATTGATGGGGTCAGTTCCTGGGTACGGGGGCACACTTGGTGCAGCTGATGGCTGTGGCTGTGCTGTGCTGGTGCTGGGTGCTGCAGCGTGGCACTTGGTCAAGTTGGATCTACTTCATCTTCAGTGACAGTAGCAGTAATAACAACTAGTGTGAATTGAGGTTTGCTTTGTGAGTCGCAGCACGGGATGCTGGCTGGTGCTGAACATTTGCCGCTCTTGTTTCCCAGGACCCTGGTGTTCCTGATGAGACACTTGGCCTGTTTGTCTGCGAACAGCTCTGTCACCAACATGCACGCTAAGAACTTAGCCATTGTGTGGGCTCCAAACCTCCTAAGGTAAACTTCTTTTTCCGTTTCAACAGAACGCTTACATCTGTTCTCCAGTAAGATAAAGCAGTCCTCCCTTCTTCTGCACCACATGTGCTCTTCTCCTGTAAAATGTGCAGTGAGTGGCTGAGAGCAGAGCAGGAGCCTGGACTGTTCTCCAACCCCACGTGGGCACAATTGCTAGATGAGCATTGCTGCTCTCTTGTTTAGATGGGGCTGGTGTGTCCTTGATCAGCCAGGAGAACTTCTTCAGTGGCATCACTGACTGCCCACTGCGGAAGTCTCCGGAGCTCAGTTTGACAGCTTTGGGCTGCAACAGTTCAGACCCGGGGAAGCGATGTTGGCTGACTGACTTCTAAAACCTGCCTTTTCTGCAGATCACAGCAGAGCGAGTCTGCCTGTGCCAGCGGGAGAGCTGCCTGCACGGAACTGCAGACGCAGTCAGCCGTGGTGGAATTCATCATCGACCACACAGAGGTCCTCTTCTGCTCCACATCTGGACCTGACATCGCAGATGGAGCAGGTGAGTGTCTTCCTCCATTAGCTTTATCTTGATCAGACACCTGGATCAAATGCAGGCCTTCTCCAAGTCCTTTGAAATACACTTTTCCTGTCGAGGGGACAGCAGACTTCTGGGCTTAGGTTAGAATCTGGCACCCTGTTGCTGGATGCTGAGAATGTGCAAGCCCAAACGTGACAAGAAGAAAACCGTCACTGTCATTATGATGTTTTGCAAGCAGGTGAAGCTTGATTAACGTGTGGCAGCAAAGCTTTCTGAGTTCACCGTACCTGCTTTCTAGGGTTTTTGTTTGCCTGTTTCGATACAGGGAGCTGCTCTTAATTATGACTGCGTCCTTTGCCATAGACACACCTCTGAGCACATGGTTGTTTTGAGCTGCTCTTCTTGCAGCGGCTCGGAGAAGCAAATCTGAGAGAAACACAGCAGCTCCCCCGGACCTGTGATGGCCGTAGTGCTGCCGCTTTCTGATCCTGGCTCTCACCTGTGGTTTTCCCTTACAGGGCACAGTTCTCTCTCAGGGCCCCAGTCTGTGCAGGCGTCTTCTCCTGCCACAGAGCTGCTCAGCCTGGAGGAGGCGCAGGCACGGAGGCGAGGCCACAGCAGCTCTCCTGTGGTTGTGACACAGAGCAGGGACATAGAGGTGGAAGAAGGCCCCACAGCTGTACGGGGGAAATTCCACACAGTCATCGACTTTCCACCTGAAAGGTAAAGAGGACTTCCTTTTCCAGTACCTTATCATTATTGTTTGGTTGGGTTTTTGTGGTTTCTTTTTGTCTTGGTTTTTTTTTTTTTTTTTTTTTCTTTTTTTTTGCCCCCATTATTTCTAGTGCCAAAGCTTGCTGAAAGTCAGTTAAACTGATGGTGCCTGAAGTGTTGCAGTGAATCTGCACTCCCTTTGCACTGTGAGACTGAACTCACATTCAGTTGCCCGCCGGGCTGAGTTTAGCCACCCAAGGCTGGCATTCCCTCCTTGCTGGGCAGGCAGTCACGAGCTGCATAAAGCCATGCTGACGTCTATCCCGGCCTGTGCTGGCTGTACCTGGAAACATTGGGGTTTTCCGGACTTGAGGGCCACGTGCCTGAATCCAATTCCAGTTGTCCTCGAAGCAGAGCTGTTGGTCAGACCTGCTGGCACGAGAAACTAGACATGGCAGTGAGATGGGGCCGATGAGCTGTCAGTGTCAGAGTCAGAGATGCTTCTGAAGTTCCACGCACGACTCACACCATTCCCTGTTTTCTCTCTCCAGACCAAGTCCACCCAGCAGGATGAAGGAATCACCAGCTGGCTGTTGATGTTCCTGCTTCAGCCTGGGAAAACCATCCTCTGTGGCCAAACGCCAACCGCAGCGCCGTCCCAGGGAGCCCTCAGAGACAGACGTTGTAGTGCTGGCAGGTAAGGGTGCAAATCCAGCTTTCAACACCCTGCTTCTCAGCAACGTAGAATTCTTGCTGTCAGTGGGCTTGTATCTCCTTCTAGCGTTCCAGCCCATACCTGACACCTTCAGTTCTCCCCTGATCAAGAACCACTTTTGTAATTCAGCTTGGGAGAGTTTGACACCAAGTCCTGTTCATTCTTTTATAGGTGATTCGAGCTCTTGTCAACCGAGCAGAGCTGGAGCAAGTAGCGATGCTGGGCTGTGTGCTTCCATGAATGGAGAGCTCGCAGGAAGCACAAATGGCTGCGGTTCAGCTGACAGCGTGCCGCATAACAACAGTGGCGCACACAAGGAGCTGATCCAAGTTGAAGCCCTCATTTCTCCCGGCTCTGCTGAAGATGCTGACCTGAGCCTGCCAGACACCACAGGCACCAGCCTGGACTGTGAGCCGGTGCCTGTGCAGTGCAGCCCAGCCCAAGCAGAGCCTGAGTGCCCCGACAGCAGCACCTCCATACAGGAGCAGGTCAGCACCAGCGAGGAGAAGCAGAGCCTCTTGGAGGGGGGCTTAGAATCGGGCCTCCAGTCCCAGGCACCGGGCAGCAGCACTGAGAGCTCTGAGCCCCTCTCTCCGTGAGCTTTCCACCCAAGAGAGGACGATTGCCATCTTTACCTGGACCTCTCACGCCCTCCTGTCTTTTCCTTTAATAATAAAAGCACACTTGTGCTCACTCAACGCCTTGACTGCCTGAGGAGTTTTCATTCCCGGGGACTGGGATGAATGCAACACACAGCAAAGCACCTCAGCTTGCAACGCTGAGGCTGTGGGGTGCATGAAGCAGAGCTCCAGGTTTGTTCCCGTTTTGTCTGGCTTCGGGATGTCTGCAGCTCCCATTTGGTACAGTAGCAAACCATCTCTAGCATCCTGGATGCTGCTCGTGATAACCCCAAGCTTCCTGGCGGTGGCTTTATGATGCCTTTCAGGGCTTTTGGATGCACTGTGATCCCTTGGCTGCTCCCTATCACTTCTCTCCTCTGGCCGCGTCCATTCCTGGCTCCCAACCTCCGAGCTGCCTGCGCAGATCACCTGCAGCCGTGTCCTCATCACGCTGCAGAAGGACGAGCTCATCCTGGCCCGGCCTCTCATTGGTCCGGGGCAGCGCTGTCCCGCCCCTGCCCGCCTCTCATTGGTCCGGGGCAGCGCTGTCCCGCCCCTGCCCGCCTCTCGTTGGTCAGCGGCAGCGCTGTCCCGCCCCTGCCTGCCTCTCGTTGGTCCGCGGCAGCGCCGCTCCGCCCCCGGGCGTTGGTTGGTCCGCGGCAGCGCCGCCGGCTGCCATTGGCTGAGGCGCCGTGCGCGGGAGCGAACGTTGGGAGCTGGCAGTTGGAGGCGCGGCTCTCCTCCCAGAGCGCCGCTGCAGCCGCCTGTGCTACCCTGTAGGAGACCGCGGCGGCAGCCGGAGCTGTCCGGGCGGCACCGGGAGAGAAGCCGCGGCAGCTCGGGAGCGAGTGCTGAGGACAGCTGTGCCGGAGGTGTGTTGGAGAGCGGTGCCGGGACGGGGAGAGGGGCTGTGGGGGGCTCTAGGAAGCTGCGGGGAGGCGACGGGTGGGGGAGATATATAGCGAGATGTGAGGCTGTAGGCGCCTGTGAGGTGATGTAGGGGTTATGGGGAGCTGCTGGGGGGAGAGGCAGATACGGGGCTGTGAGGGTGGTGTATAGGGAGGTAGGGGGCTGTGGTGGGCCATAGGGTCATATGGGACTATTGGGGGCTGTTGGGAGCTGTAGGGAGGAAGGAATATGAAGCTGTAGTGCATTGTGGGGGGACTGTAGGCGTGGATATGTAGATTTCTATAAAAAATGAAGCCCCTGTTTTGGGCTGCATTGCAAAAGGGGTGACCAGCAGGGAGAGAGAGGTGATTGTCCTCATCGACTGAGCTCCTTTGAGGCCTCATCTGCAGCGCTGCATCCAGGCCTGGGGCCCGCAGCACAGGAAGGACGTGGAGCTGTGGGAGCGGGTGCAGAGGAGGCACTGAGATGTCAGAGGGCTGGAGCAGCTCTGCTGTGAGGAGAGGTTGAGGGCAGTGGGCTTGTTCAGCCTGGAGAAGAGTAGGCTGCGGGAGACTTCATTGTAGCCTTGCAGTACTTGAGGGGAGTGTATAAGCAGGAAGGGAGCGGCTGTTTACGAGGGTGGATGGTGATAGGACAAGGGGGAATGGTTTTAAAGTGAGACAGGGGAGGTTTAGGTTGATATTAGGAGGAAGTTTTTTGCACAATGGGTGGTGCCACACAAGAACAGGTTGCCCAGGCATCAATGATTTATAGGCTGGTTTGGCCCTTATTTTTGTTTTAACTAATGAAGTGCTGGAGAAAGTTTTGGGAAAGTTTCAGGTTGAAGAGTTGGTAAAGCTGTGACAGTATGTAGATGATTTGCTGGTTTGTGGAAAAGAGGAGTCTAAAGTAAAGGAGACTGCAAGTGAAATTGTGAAGTCGTTACTTGTACTGTATGTCTTCAGTGCATTATTTTCTGAAAGGGTGCACCCAAGCAGAGATGTAAGGGATCGTGTGCCTTCAGAGCCTAGAAAAACGTGTCCAGTTTCAGCAAAGTAGGTCTTGGGCACTGTGGTGGATGCATATGTCTGTAATGGGTGTAACATACTGTGACTTGGTTGCATTACTGTGACTAATTGAAGTGGCTTAAGGAAAGGCTGTTTTCTTCTGTTTGTTTATTCCCTTTGCTGAGCTATTTGCACGGAATGAGCTGATGTTGTTGTTGCTGTGGGGTGTCATCAGAAGGATGGGAAAGCGCAGTGTTTGTGTTCACATGAGGTTATAGCAGGGCTATGTCAGACTATCGTGGATGTTCTTTAAGTAGTTTGAGGCTCCTGGCACATGGAAAATAATCATGACAGCTGGCTCTGTCTTCTATCGAGCTCTTAAAAATACTGCTTGAGATAACAGCAGGTGAGATGAAATGCTGAGCAGCATGGGGCTTGTGTCTGCCTTCAATAATTCTTTTCCTAGGCAGTGTGTGTTAAATTTTGTTCTATGGACTGTGACAGAAATCTGGATTGCTCCGTGAGGTGTTAAAACTGGCTTACCTGTTGACTACTGACATAAGGCTTAGTTGATTTGAGCTATGGAACTTTCAGCTTTTTTTTTAATGGCTGTTTCTAGGTATCAGATAGCAAATAAAACGTAGATCACAGTGGCTGGATTTGTTTTAATCAGGTGCTTCTGACACCATGCAAAACTCTCTTCTGGAGAAAGTTCCAGAAGCTTTCAGTGTTTAATTCTGGCTGTACAATAGCAATTAGTTCAATTTAGAACACATGAAAAGCAAGCTGATAGGGATCTGGTTCCAGGTGGTTTAAATTACAAGAGGGAGATGGTGCAGGTGTAGTAAGTAGGAGGTTACCTTCAAAGTGCCTTCCTGGTTCTCCGTGCTGCTTGATGTTTATTTACCCATTTGTGCTGTGTTCAAGTGCAAGCACTGTAGGGTGTAGAGAACACTGTAGAATGCCTGGTGCTGCCACGACCAGTCATAGATACTGGAAGGAAAAGTTGTTATGAACTACCGATGGAAAACATGGACAGTTTTGAGGCTTCATCTTGGCAGAAGTTGGTGAGACAGTCCTCTGATAATCAGACAAAAGGTAAACTGGTTTAAAAAGGAGTCTTACTTTCAAGAGGGCCTTGTGTGGTCTGGTTGTTTACAGTAATGCAGGACTAGTTGGGTAAATAACTGATTGGAAAACCTGTAAGGGAATTAGGTTGTTTTTTTTAGGTTAGGGTTCTTCCTATTGAATCCAGTACAAGTGCTTGCATGACTGGGAGCCCAACTGTCTGCCGCGGTTGTTCTCATGCTGCCTCTCTGATGTGCTGCCTCTTGAAACTGCTAGGGCTGGCAGCAGCGACCAGCACTAATGCTGCAATTAGAATGGGCGATGCGGAGAAGACTGTGGCAGAAATGATGAAGCCAGAGGCCCAGCTAGCAGAGGTTTATGCATTTGCTGCCGATCTTTATCCCAAGGAGCTGGCCGCCTTGCAGCAACAAAGCCATGATGTAAGTAATGCATTCTGATGTCTGTGAATTGATATGGATCACCCAATCTGCCTTGTCTGTTTCACTCAATGGGCCTGTCTTGAGTGTTTGTAGAACTGCCTTGATGCTTAGTCTGTTCTGACGTGATGCTTCATCTTGAAGTCTTGAGCTACTCGGCACTGTGAGATTCTAGCCATAGTTTTGAAGAGCAAGTGTAATTGATCTGTATTCCCCTTTGTATGCAGGGTAACCTCACCCATGCAGAATTATCTGTTGCTGTAGAGATGCTGTCTTCTGTGGCTGTGATGATCAGGGCTTTGGGTTCAGGGGATGTGAGTGCAGTATGGAGACAACTGAGCAATCCTGTCCCATGGCTGACAAGCACTGAGGATGAGAACTGTCAGAGGTGAGTGTTTGGAAGGTTCGTGTCCGTCTTTGATGTTGCTTACATTCCCGAGAGGTTTGGTTTTCTTTTCTTCCCCTTATACTTCAGGTTCTTTCACTGCTGACTCCAATATTAGTTTATTCTCTCTCGGTTCTTGCATCTTGTCTTTGCATTCCCCGTTTCTTACTAATCTGCTCTGAGTACCGTCTCTCAGACCTTTATCAAGGTTTCACGACAAAGCTATGTTCTGGCCCTACGAGGTTCTCAATTGCACTAGGCCTGTTCCTGCCCTGTGTTTTTTGTCTGAAAGTGTCATGTGGTGTTTTAGTGCTTTTCTGGATTGTTTTGCACTGGAGCTGACCACCTTGCTCACGGTCTTTTGTCTTTTTCCTATTCCTTCTTTCTTTCGTATATGTCAGTTTTAACCCTTGTGTTACTTCTTCCATTTTGTGTTTAGTTCTCGTTGCTGTCTTGTGTGTTCCCTGGCCAGTTTTTCATGACGTGATACTTGCTGGTTTTGATTTTTGTTCTTTGACAGATGTGTGGACGATGTGATGAAGCTGAAAGCTCAGATGCGTGCAGAAGAAAATGAGTTTATCACGTGGAATGATATCCAGTCACGTGTGGATCGTGTGCACTTAGCTGTGCACGAAGAACATGAAAGTAAGTTTTGCTTGATTAGTGCTAGACTGATCCTAGATCATAAGGTGTGCTAAAACTAGGTGCATGCCAACGAACAATCTTGTTGCTTGATTCGTATAGACTGAGATAGTTGCCTTTTGCCACTGCTTCTTGTGTAGCTGAGTTGCCCTGAAAAGGCTGTAATCTAGAGAGGCTTAAATGTTATGTCAGAGCCTGGAATCTTGACTAACTTGCTTCCTGGATCTGCAAATAGACACGGGCTTCCTGTGTGGCTTCAGTTCATCTGATCACGTGACCCGAACAAGTGCACGCCACGTGCATGCGTGCACCAGAGCACTAGTTTTGCAGCCTTGTATTTGTGAGGCATCACAGCAGAAGCCTGGAAGTTCATGTAGTCCAGCTCCTTGTTTCTTGTAACACTCCTATAACCCCTAAAACAATAGAGACAACAGGGAACCCAAACCATCAACCGTAAAACGCAGAGAATTTTATAATGACATCAGTTGACATCTTATGGCATAGTTTTGGTAGGAAACTTTTTAATTCTTTCACCTGTTAGTGTTTCATAGAATCATAGAATGGCCTGGGTTGAACAGGACCATAGTGATCGTCTAGTTTCAACCCCCCTGCTGTGTGCAGGTCGCCAACCACCGGCCCAAGCTGCCCAGAGCCACATCCAGCCTGGCCTCGAGTGCCACCAGGGATGGGGCATCCCCAGCCTCCTTGGGCAACCTGTTCCAGTGCAAATATGTTCAGTTTCTTGTGTGCCCCTGTGCATGGATACTTCTTATCTAGTGTCAGAGGAAGTCCTGAAGCCATAGCGACATGTACCCTTCTGCTGTCCTGAAACTTGGTTTCAAATTCAAGAATGCTTTCTAATGAGGAGCTGTAACATATTGTTGTTTCACAAGGGTAGTCTTTTTGTGCCGCTGTTGGCTAATTAATCAAGGATAATTACTGCTTGTCCTCTGTGCCCTTTCCTAAGTCAAAAGTTGCCGTGTCTGTTTTCCTTCGTTCTTCATGAGATGGAGTAGTGTCAACCGTAGTGTGTGTGTTTTTGTAAGAAAGGTCTTTCTTTTCCTACTTTCCCCCCGCTTTCTCTCATGGGGAGAGCAGCATGCCTAAAGGTGTGCATACTGTGTGTGTACACACTGTAGGAGGAAGCAAGCAGTCTGTACCATAGTCTGCCTAGGTGACGGGGAGTTGTCAGATGAAGGACAGAACAAATGGCAGGCATTCTATGGGCTAAGATAATACTGAGAGGGAAATGCAAGTGATGCTGAGACAAAACATAGAATCCTAGAATCACCAAGGCTGGAAAAGGCGTAAAAGATCATCCAGTCCAACCGCTCACCTATTCCCAATAGCTCCCACTAAACCATGTCCCTCAACACAACATCCAGCCTTTCCTTGAACACCCCCAAAACAAAACATGCTGTTACGGCCTAGACATCACTGTGAAAAGATACTCTGAACACACCTGGGTGCTTTCCTGTGCAACCTACGTTAGTGAGCCTGCTTCTAGTGAGGGGTTTGGTCTACATGATCTCCAGAGGTCCCTTCCAAGCCCTGTGATGATTTTTGTGGATCTGTGATGCTCTAAATGAACTGCCCAACAGTTCAACTTAAACAAATTTCATCTAGTTATTGGTGATGTGGAAACTTAAGGTGAAAGATCTGGCGCGCTAGCAGTCATGGAAGCAAGTAATAGTTAATGTTAGATCTTTTAATAGAAGGCCTACAATTAGGTATTTCTGTGTGTTAGGCTGTGAAATCACTAGTAAAGTAGAATAGAGAACAGTAAGAACAAGAAAATCTAGCACTACCGAATGAGGGAAGAGGAAGAGGAAGAATGGACTGACATTTTGAGTGGGTTTTGTTAAGTGTTCTCTGCAGCTCATTGCTACTACTTGGACACGTTTCAAATTTTGAATTTCAAGTTTTCTGTCAAGAAAGAAATAGAGAAAAAGCATAAATTGGACAATGCTTAGTTGTTGTTTGCTATCTTACTGTATGTTTCTGTGTAAAAACAGTGGAGTCCTGCCTGCAATCTCTCTTAGCGTGAGAGATAAATAGAAGTGTATATTGGAAGCCAGTTTGATGGCATACGTCTGAGAACAGAAGTAGGTATGTGAATATGTAAAATGTACACAGAGCTGATTTTTGCTAAACATCATTTAGAGGTGATGACAATTGATGTGGAAGAATAAGGACAATTCAGAATGACATGAATATGTTTCACCGCGTTCTTGAAAGCCACGGTTAGAAAACAATTCAATGGCCCCGCTTCACAGAACAAGTGAAATGGTGTGCGTTTAAAAAATAGAGTGCAGGACAGAAAGAATTCTAATGGTAGTCTTGGTCCACTACCAGCTGTGACTTTGAATAATGTGTGAAAGGAAGGCTTTCTGTAGATCTTCATACTGTTCTTGAAGTATGCCTCTGTGCACTGCTGTAGATAACAAGTTTTGTGGAATCACGGGACATCCCAAGTTGGGAGCGACTCACGGGGATCATGGAGTCCAACTCCTGGCTCCGCTCTGGACCGCCTAAAAATCAGACCGTATGTCTGAGAGCATTGTCCACATGCTTCTTGAACTCTGGCAAGCTCATTGCTGTGCCCGCTGCCCTGGGGGAGGCAGTTCCAGTACGGGACCACTGGAAACAGAAATCCAACTCAGATCTCCCCTGTCACATCTCCAGGCTGTTCCCTTGGGCTCTGTTGTTGTTCGCCAGGGAGCGATCAGTGCCTGCCCCTCTGCTGCCCCTGGTCGGGAAGCTGTAGAGCACCACGAAGTTTCCGCTCAGTCTCTTCTCTGGACTGAGGACTTCAGCTGCTCTTCGTATGTGTTCCCCTCTAGACCCTACACCATCTTTGTAGCCATCCTTTGGACACTTTCTCATAGTTTTATGTCCTTTTCATACTGGGGTGACCCAAACTGTACACCGTACTCAGGATGAGGCCACAACAATGCAGAGTAGGGTGGGACAGTCCCCTTCTCTTGACCTGCTAGTAGTCCTGTGCTTGATGCACTCCAGAATACTGTTGGCCCTCCTGGCTACCTGGGAGCGCTGTTGACTCGTATTCAACTTACTGTCAACCAAGACCCTCCAATCTCTTTCATCATGGCTGCTCTCCAGCATCTCCCCCCTTAGTCTGTGTGTATAGCCAGGGTTGCCCTTTCCCAGGTGCAGAATCTGTCACTTGCTCGTACTCCATTTCTTGCAGTTGGCGATTGCTCAGCTCTCTAATTTCTCAGGATCTCTATGCAAGGCCTCTTCACCCTCAACAGATTCAGCAGTTCCTCCCAGTTGAGTGTTGTCAGTCAGCTTGCTCGTAACACCTTCTAGTCCTACATCCAAGTCTTTATGAAAGCATTAAAGAAAGCTGGCCCTAAAATAGAGCCCTGGGGAACGCCTGGAGTGACTGACTGCCAGACCGATGTGACCTCGTTTACTGTGGCTTTTTGGGCCTGACCCATCAGCCACTCATTCACCTACTGCATTGTATTGCTGTCTAGTCGTATGTTGGATGTTTTGTCCAGGATTCTGTGAGAAACGGTGCTGAAAACTTTACAGAAATCCAGAAAGCCCTCAACGGGCTTTTCTAGGTGAACTACAGAGGTGACCTTGTCATTAAAGAAAGCATAGTTAGTTAAATGGTCCTTGAAATGGTGCTTTTTTTACAGCAGTCGTATCGTACCGTCTTCTTAGCAATCCTGGTTCTTGTGGTGTCCCGAGCGTGTACTGTTCCTTAATCTTTGCTCTGTCCAAATGCAGTGCCTGCTATAAAACGTTCCACTTTGTGATTCTCCTACTGCGTGCAGAAGAAAAAGCTGCAGTCTTTGGGTATTTTAACCCAAGTTGTATCCACTCTGAGCTCCTCGCTTTCTTCCAAAAGATCTTTGTTGTAAACTCTCCAACTGCGATTTGAACTGTTGCTTCTTTCAGCAAGCAAGAATTGAATATTCAATATACGTTGCATCACACGATCTCCGGGTGTCCATTCCAACCCAAATTACTTTGTGATTTGCTGTAGGTTTGGCATGTGTGACTCAGGCTTTGTTCACATTTAGCTAAGTGTAAGCTATCTATTTATGTCTGTT
This sequence comes from Tetrao urogallus, assembly GCF_951394365.1. NCBI lineage: Eukaryota > Metazoa > Chordata > Aves > Galliformes > Phasianidae > Tetrao > Tetrao urogallus. Next base: position 71,219,816 of record NC_136817.1, read on the forward strand.
TTCAGTTAGTTGAACTGTAGTCCTCGCTGTCCCTGGCAGCACCCTCATCTGTTGTAATACAGCTCATAGTACATGCATCCAGTTAATCCTGGTATTTCAGAAGTGAAGGCACTGTATTTTTGAATGGCGTTCTGTGCAAAGCTATAGCTTGGTGTGAAGAGCTTTATTCTGAAGGATTCTTGAAAACTTGTGACTTACTAGCCCTGGCCATTGAGGTTTTGATAATTCTCTTCTAGTGGATTTGAGCTACGTGTTGAAGAACTCAGTTCTGTCCATTCATGTGGTCTCCCCGAGGGATTTTTTTTCTGCTTTTTCCTTTATTTATTACTATGTCCAAAAATGTGTGGCTTCCTTAAGGTGGAGAAGTGGTCTTGCTTTCTTTGCTAGTAGAAAATGATTGCTACTAAAATGTTGCTATTCTCCGTGGGTATTTGGTTTAGCACCAATAGCACTTTTCTTCCAAAGCACAGTTTCCTGATGATGGTAAAGGATTGGACAAGGATTGGATCTTGTATTTCTTCTTCTATCCCTTTCTCTCTAGGAGTTTTGGCTGTTGGGCTTATCAGCGAGGCGCTGGATGAAGGAGACACCAGAAAAACTCTGCAAGCCTTACAGGTTCCTGCAGCAAAACTGGAGGGTGTAACCCCAAAGGTAGGTCAGCATTATCAGGGCACACTGCTTGGGGCTAAGAGAGAGAAAGCACCGGTGGGTGTAGTTGAAAGTACCTCTCCAGAAGCCTTTGCATCTGTGTACTGAGGGCATTCCTGATGTTGGGAAAAAAGCTGGGAAACAGATGTGGAAATGAAAGGGTGAACGCTGCATGCTATCAGCTGATGTCACGTGGCCAGTTTGGATCTGTCTGTATGAAGGCAAGAGAGATGCAGGCATAACACGTGAATCTTTGTGAACTACAGAGATGGGCTTAAAGATATGAACTGCTTGAGATGGATTGCTCTAGCTAATCGTACGTCCAGAGTGGCACACGTACCTTCTTTTTGGAGATATAAGGAGATGTGTTCAGTTTCATTTGTTTTTATAAGAAGGCAGTGTTTATCCTAATAGTTGTGAATTTCCAAATGCAAGTCTCGTTCAGTCTCCGTTTTTCAGTGCTATTTGTTAAATGTATCCATAGGTGTAGTTACATAAAGCACAAATGAAGTTTGAGAAGTAGGCAAAAAAACTTGTTAGGTGATGAATTTGTTCAGAAGGAGGGGAAAATAGAAAACAAAAGATATGCTTCTAGCAAGATGTGTATGAATGCCTGTCACTCACTAGGTGACACTGCAGATGCTATGCATTTTTTGCATGGTGGTTGTCTGTTGTGGTAGCCCAGGACTTCTCCTGACTTAGATGGAGTTGCCTCTTGGTGTAACTGGTCTGTATGTACAGGTGAAAATGGAGAGAGGAAGAATGATCTCACCTTACTGCTTTAGGAAGGAAGATGAAATGCTGTATGGGTGGTGTTTGGTTGCCCTGCCTCGGGCAGGGGGTTGGAGATTGGTGATCCTTGAGGTCCCTTCCAACCCTGTGATTCTGTGGTGTACATGCTACTGATTTTTTTTTTTTTTTTTTTAACAGATGAGTGGGATGCTATTTTATTTCCTTATGCTTACACAGAAGTAGCAGATGTGCTTCCTTTCAGTTGCCTAAGTGTGTTTAATTTCTTTTTGTAATATCTTTTCAGTTGTGGAGCTCATTGTTCTAATTCCAGCAGGGATTTTAGCATAGAGAGTGGGATGATGCTGTGTTCAACACTGGTGTTTTTTTGTATGTTTGTTTGCTTTGTTTTTTGTTGAGTAAGTGTAAACCTTCACGATGGCAGTGTCCGAAAACTGCGCTGGTGATGAAGATCACTGAGCAGCTTCGTCAGTGGCCCTGAAAGGGTTCATGTTCCTCAGGAACCCATTTTGTGCCGAAGCATTTCCTCCTGCTGAGTGAGAATGAAATAACGAGTTGTTCTTAGTGTGCATGGAAGCTTCTGCCAGGCTGGATTGGTGACTTCAGTTGATGTGAAATTACCTCACTGAGGCATATGTTCAGTGTAGGGCTCCTCCCTGCAACATGGCAGCAATTTCAGAGCTGGTGAGATCGTGGTACAGACTAGCACTGTGGGTAGAACAGTTGCTGTCCTGAGTCAACGTGCTTACTAGCTGGTGACTTCTGCACCTTGGGACTGAGAGGGATTGTAGTTCAGCACAAGGCAGGGGATCTGGCGTATGATGCGATTTCTCACGTGATGAGCAGTGAGAGAAGTGTTAACCCTGCAATGTGTGACAGCGCGTGTCCCTGCTGGGGGGACTGTGACAGGAAATGCACGGGAAAGATCAGAGGGTTTTGATAGTCCTGGGATTGATGACTCTGCTGGTAGAGATGACAGTGCAAGAGTTTGTTGTTGTAAGTCTCCCACCCTTCCCCAACAGGAATTTCTACATTGCTGAAGCAGTCATGGGACTCCTTGGACATTCAGATAAAACTTGTTAAAGGGATGTAGGTTTCAATCCAAAGCAGTGGTAATGTGGAGGGTATGTAAGGAAATGTCAGTTTTCAGTCCTGCCACAGAACTCTTCATGCTGGAATACAGTGGCTCTTTGTGCAGGGTGATTATTAATCCGTGTCAGAAGTCAATGTTTCCTGTGTCCTGTTTGCACATCAGGAGTTGTTGGAGGGATGGCAATTGCTTCTTCAGATCTCCTTCCATAGTAACCCCCAGGAGGCAACAGTGGGGGTGGAGGAGCTGTGCTTGGCAGCTGCTGGACTATTGTTCATGACGTGTATTTTGGGGTTTGCTAAACACTTGTCTCTTGGAAAATTTCTGCGTGTAACGTTATTTAATGAGTTTCTTCAGCCAAAACATAAGATACGGTGTGATCAGTACTCCACAGCAAATGGTCTGTTAAAAGAGAGACTTGAGAGATGCTTTTACTGTTGTACGTTTGTATTTACCCCCAGTACATACAGTGCTTTTTGATTTGCTGGTACAGCAATCTGCAACCCTTTGTGGACGGGACAAGAGCAGCCTGCTGTTGTGTTAGTTAGCCATCAGTTTTTGGTTGCTGCTCCTGTATGTGCATTTCCACTTCCTAAAGTTTCCCTGAACAAGTCCTTGCAGCCCGGTACTGGGAAAGGACTCTTGTTAGTCTATGTTTGTGTCCACCTCAGCGGAACAAAGCTTTTCAGGAAAAGTCCTAGGAGTGCTGGTAGGCAGACACCCAGGTGGCTGTGAGTCGGCAGTGTGCTCGTGCTGCCTGGAAGGCTTCAGTAGAGAGGTGATCCTTCCACTTGGCATTGGTGAGGCTGCTCCTGTACTGTGTCCAGTTCTGCCCTGCCCCCCCAGACAGGAGACACGAATGTTCTGGAGATAGGCCAGCGTAGGGCCACTGAAGTGCCTGAGGGACTGGAACACCTCTCCAGAGAGGAAAGCTGAGGGTGAGGAGACTCTTGAGTCTAGAGATGAGAGGGCTTGGGGGGAATCTGTTCAGTGTATGTGAAAGCTGGAAGTGAGGATGCAGTTGAGGACAAGAGGCATTGAGTACAAACTGGGGTTCAAGAGGTGCCATCTAAACGTCAGGCAGCACTTTACAGTGGAGGTAACTGAGCAGTAGCGGAGGTCGAGCAGAGAGGGACTGGAGTCTTTTCTGTGGAGTTGTTCAGAAGCCATCTGGATCTGGTCTGTCCTGGATAATGTGCTCTCGGTGTCCGTGCTGGAGCAAGGGGATTGTCCCAGATGAGCTCAGAGGTCCCTTTCCATCTTAAATTGTGCCGTGATTTTCTTTTTTGGGCTCCTTGGAAAGGCACGTCCTGTTGGCAAATACAGTTTTAGGACTGACCAGTGCAGATTGCTTGGCGTTGGGATGTCCTGATGTTTGTTGGAGTGATACCACTGATGGAACTTGTTGGTGGGAGTTCCTTGTCCTGAGAAGAGTTTTGGCCTGGTAATGCTGTAGTTGCTTCTGCTGATAACAAATGTCCATTATGGCCTTGTGTTGAAATTGATTAGAAAGATACTGGAGTGCTTCCTGTATCCCTTGAGATTGCAATTGCTCAGAGGTGGTGGTTTTGTTTTGCACAACCAGTGACACTCTTCCTCATGCTGCGAATGCTTTCCTCATCATATTCTCTTCAGGACACTCAGGATGAAACAGCTGTGCTTTGGCTCGATGAAACTCAGGACGGGATTCAGAAGGCTAACAGGGACACTGAAGAGTCACAGAGATGTAAGCATTGTGGCAAATACCGTGGTTCAATGCCATTGTCAACCCAATATTCGTCACCAAATGGAAGAATGCGAGCAAGAAATGTACACGTGCAAAGGAAATTAGAATACAAGTGTTTGCTTCAGGTAGGTGTAGAAGTTTTTTCTTTCAACAATGAATGTCACAGCCTTTCAATTTCAATTCTTTACATCTTTTTGGAAGCATATGTCGTTGTTTCAGTTGTGCTTGTGACACTGTGTTACATCCTAGGCAGAGATACCTATTGAATCTCTGTCAAAGTGTTTGACATTAGCAGATAACTGTGTCTGTCTGTGGTTGGGTAGTCAAGCGTGGGGATGTTCATGTGCGCCGTTCTGGTGCATCTTAGCTTTCATTTGTGTTGTACTGTTGCCTTAATTCTATGAAGTATTTCTCAAAGTACTTTTTTTTTTTTTTTTTTTTTTTTCCACTAAGTGCAGATAAAAACACAAATCAGTGCAGTTGGCAGGTGGACTGTGCCAAAGAACATTTGGTCAAAAGCAGGATTAAAGTATGCTTCTTTGAGCCAGAATAAGATCTTCAGATACCCTTCTACCTCTCTGTGTGTGAACAGAGATTTGCTCAGTGCTGAAAATGACTGTATCTCGCGTTTACTGCATCGGTGAGATACCTGTGGTTGATTTTGTACTGTGTTTGCAACAGAGTTCTGGAGTAGCCCTGGGTTAGCTCTTTCCTCATCTTTTTCTTGTTGATAACCTGTTCTGTGTTCAGGTTGCTATTCTTGCTAGGAACGGTGCAGTCACTGGAAAGGTGCTTTTTGAGTCAGCTGTCTGCTGTACCAGGGCTCTGCAAGAAGAAGCTGCCTTGACTGCAGCTGTTGTCAGAGTACAGCTGAGTGAATGGATAAAAGGTTGTAGAGAAATACTGTCGATAAGTCAGCACCGTAGTAGGACTAAGAGCACACAAAAAAGCGCTGTCAGACACTGTGCCATACACAGATGCACACTGTACTGAAAAGCTTGTTGTACACCAAGTTGTCTTTTTTTTAACCCGTATTTTTATGCATAAATACAGGAAGGTATTTGTGTCCACTCGCACAGTGCCTTGCTCTCTTGTTTGTTGTGAGTCACTGAGCTCCTGACTGCCCAGGTAACCTGCCTCCTCCTGTTGTTGAAGTTTCCTTAGGAATTCTGGCCGTGAATGAAGCAGTCGATCACGGAGATACCAGCCCTACCCTGAGTGCCTTGCGCTCACCAGATGTGGGGCTGTGCGGAGTCGCTCCAGAGTGTGCAGAGACATAGCAGCGAGAGTTGGCAGAAGTGGAAAGGAGAAGAATGGCAACAGGTGAACCCCAAATAGCTAACTGCTAGTGCAGTAAATTCAAGATGATTGCCTGTAGGATGGAAAGCAGAGGGGGAGAAATGTGAGGAGAAGTCTTGCGTTCTGGGTATCTTGTTAGAATCTCATGTTACAGGGAATTGAGGCTGCCTTGTAAGCTGAAGTCTTTGTTAAAGGAAAGAAGAAAAAGGTAGGAAGGAAATGAAAAAGTCAGCAGTGAAATATTCCCCACTTGTAGAATATATTGTGCTTAGGTAGTTGTTGCGGTGGTTCATTGGAATCTGAGGCATTCCTTCTATTGCTTGGAGGAAGGACCCTCTCCATGCGTTTCCTTCTTGTAGTATTTGTATGTGAGGAAGCTAGAGACGTGTTTGCTTTCAACATAGCACCATTTCTGCTTTTAGGAGGCAGTGGCAATGAACGGGTGAAACACTGGGTGAGAGGAGGCTGTCATCATTATCATAACCTGAGGACCAGAGAGGGAGGATGGGATGAGCCGACTGAATTTGTGCAGCATGACACACAGCTGTCACGGGAGGAGATGCAGGTAAAGTACGTGCTCTTTTTCTCTGCAGTTGAAGTTGCCCCTGTTTCAGGCCTTATTGCAACTTGAAGAAGTAATGTTTCACCACAGTAGTGATGTTAGCAAGCTTTGTATCTTATTTCCGTGTTCATTGTCTACTTTGCACGTCAGCACCTGCTGCTGTAGGAGCCCGTTTTGCAGGGGGTTGGACTCAGTGATCCCTGGAGGTCCCTTCCGAGCCCAGTTCTGTGATTCTGTGATTTTTCTCTTTGCTTCTTGCAGCAGTGTGGTGCTTGGTGTTTCAGAAGAGAGAAAAGCACGGCGGGCATCAGCTGGATTTCTGTGGCTGGTAAAGCTGTGCCCCTGAGAACTGGGCTGACTGCTGCCCCTGGAAATGTGTGCAAAGTCTGCAGAGGCAGAGGAATGACTTTTCTCTCAAAAGTTGAGCTTGTCTAAGGCAGGTCACTGCTAGGAGAGCTTCTGCTTTAAAGCATCAAGTTGTATAAGTAAGGTAATTTAAAAAGCAAGCTTGCCAGTTCTTTTTTACCTAAGTGATTTTTTAGCATGGGAAGGTTGGAGAGGCTTTTTGCTAACAGGAGATGGAGGGAGGAAAAGCAAGTGAAAGGCACGCTGTGCACAGCCAGCACACAGCACCTGCACCATTGCCCTGCACAAAGGAGGAGCAGCTCAGCAAGCTTGGCCTGGGCCATGGAAGGGAGCGTGCAAACGTCTGGAGCAGCCCCAGATGGGCTGGTTCTGCAGGTTGTTGTCTGCTGCTGTTTTCTCTCATCCTGTTGTGCTCGGGGGTGGATTTGTTCATGTTCAGAGCTAGCAGGAAGCTCGCACAGCCCTTTGTTTCAGCTGTCCCAAGGCTTTGGTCCCTGGCTGCTGGGATGGGGCGTTTGAGGAGTGATGCCTGTGCTGTTGTCCAGCCAAGCTTTGGGGATGAGTCTCGTTACCGGGGCATGTCTGTCAGGGCTGAGGGTGGGGGACCGGGCCAGTGGCGCTTTGCTCTCAGTCTCGGTGTTTGTCTTTGCTCAGGAGGGCAGGTGGTGAACCTCACGAGCCAAAGCCTGCAGATGGGGTTTGCGGAGAAAGAGGTCCTGCAGGCCTTGTGTGGCAGCCACGGAGCTGGAGCGAGGCTGCGTCAGTGTAAAAGCCCAGCAATGCACGGAGGTGTGAAGGTGAGCTGTGGGCTCCAGTAACACAGGAGAGGATGTGCATGTTGGGGGCTTGGATGCTGCTGTGTGTTTGCAGTGACTGTGGGGTAGTTAGCACTGCTGGGTCAGCTTGAGTGCATGGAACAAGTGTGACGTGTCTTCCAGTTGCACGCTGTGTTCCTCCTGTTGCGTTGAGCTCTTGAGCTCCAGCCCTAAGTGAGGATGCAAGCGCTACCGCAGAAGGGATGGTTGAGATTGGAAGTGCAGTGCAAAGGGCTGGAGCCAGCAGGAGCAGGGATGTGATCATCCCCCTGTACTCAGCTCTGGTGAGTCCTCACCTTGAGTGCTGTGTTCAGTTCTGGGTCCCTGACTACAAGGACACTGAATCCCTGACATATTGCCAGAGAAGAGCAGTGAAGCTGTGAGGGGTGTAGAGCACCAGTCTCATGGGGAGCAGCTGGCTGAGAGAACTGGGGTTATTTAGCCTGGAGAAGAGGAGGCTCAGGGCAGACCTTATCCCTCTCTACAATGAGCTGAAGAGAGATGATGTCGAGGTGGGGGTCGTCCTCTTCTCCCGTGTAAGTAGCGATAGGACTGGGGGGAACGGCCTCAAGTTGCACGGGGGGAGATTGAGGCTGGATGTTAAGAAACCCTTCTCCACAGGAGTGCCCAGGGAGGTGATGGAGTTACTGTCCCTGCAGGTGTTCAGAAACGTTAGATGTGGCAGTGAGGGATGTGGCTTAGTGGGGAATATTGGTGGTAGGTGGATGGTTGGACTGGATGATCTTGGAGATCTTTTGCAAGCTTGCTAATTCTATGATTCTGTGAAAGGCATCTGCTGGGCGTGTGCTTTGGTGGGTGAGCATCAGGCTGCTGGACAGCAGGCAGCTGTTGTCTGTGCAGACAGCCACATCCATGGGGAGTGGAGGCTTTTTCACCTTAGCCTTGTCTTTCATGTCTCACGTGCAGTAAGTGCTGTTGTTACACACAGCATCTTGGGGGCAACCTTGATTTCTGCAGCCCCGAGCTTTGTGGCATGAGAGCTCTCCGCCATGCTTCTCCCTGTGATGTGTGACCGTATGGAAGGCCTCGCAGAAGCCTGGGTAGGTGATGGCAGTCGCTCCTCCTTTCCCCAGCGATGCTGGAAATAGCGTGGAACGGGACGGGGGGACATCCCAGCCATGGGTTCCTCTCAGCAGGTCTGAGCGGCTGTTCTGATCCTCGTGTTTGAACTTGAGGGAATCTGATGCTAAGTAGAGAAATGAGGGGCTTGTTAATGAAGAAAAAAAGACTGTGTCGCATCTTGTGGTGCAGGATGTTCTCCGAACTGCTGCTAACAGTGCCCAGGATGCTCCCTTTTTGATGGGGAGAGGTTTAGCAGGGATTTCTTAAATGAAAATAGTTTGTTGTGTAATTTCCTTTTCATCGACCTTTCATGCTACTTCTTGATAAGTTATCTTTGGATTATGAATCAATATTTATTATTGAAGAGAATTGAAGAGAATACGTACGCACCCTGCGCCTTCATCTGCACCAAGAATCTTCTAAACATCTTTGCACTGTTTCTTTTTGGCCCTGAGACGAAGCTTTTTGGAATATGGGCTTGGATGCTTTTTCAGTCAGGTGCAGGACACGTAACGCTCATCTGAGTTGTCATGCTGACAAGAACAACGGAGTAGTAAATTTTTCAGGGTTGCGTGCTTTACTTTACTTTTTTTTTTTTTTTTTTTTTTTTTCCCTCCAGTCATAACCATGGAGCCACAGAAGCGTTACCCAGACAGAAGGAGCCTTTGTCACCTGGCCTTCCTACCAATGACACAGGCAGTGGAAGTCAGCATCCCAAGCATCCATGAAACCCCTGCACAGGACTGGTGAGAGTTACCCTGGTGCCGTCCTTTGGCAATCTCAGGTCTCTCTGTAAGCTCCCAAGCTGTGTCGTAACTGCTCCCGTGGTGCTGACTCAGCTCTCCCAGTCTTTTGTGGGGGAGAGCTGGAGTTGAGCTCCTTCCTGCTTCCTGCCTCTGTCCTCCCTGCTTTGCCCACGGCCCACTGAGCCTCCATCCTTGTTAGGTGTCTTGAATTACTGAGTTGCTTAAGGATTGGGTGGACCAATTAAATTCTTAGCGATGTCTCTAGATCCACGTGTGCACAAAAGCACACTCTGATGCAGTCAGCGTAATGATGAACACACGCCTTGTTTCCTTTAGCCCGTATTTTTAGTTCAGGAGAACAGATTTCTGGAATGATGTTCAGCTTAGCACCAGAATCCCCTTGCCGCCCCCCATTGCAGTCACTCACGAGGGCTTGAGATCCACAGGGAGGAAGTATTGCTGATAATTACAATCCGTGGTTTTGAAACTGATTTAATCTATGGTGTATGATATGAATACTCCTGGTGAATGATGTGGCAAGGCATCCCAGCAATTTTCAACAGGAATACTTCAAGGCAGCTTTTCAAGGTTTCTTTGAGAACTCTCCAAGTCTCCAGGAATTTTCAGCACCAAGGTTTCTTAGCCTTCCGAATGGCAGTGTTTCTATTGAAGCTGGCAGCCTTTAAACCCAAACCCAAACCGAAGCTTGCTCATCTCAGTGGAGGTGCCTTAGCTATATTCTAACGCTGCGTGGAAAATGAGTTCCACGTTCACGAGTCCTTTCTGACTCGCTACGTGTTTGATTGCACAGGAAGAAAAGCTTGATGTCTGTGCCAAGGGAGACGTACACCGCACTTGCGCTGCCTGGACGATTTGGAAACTGGAAATTCTGGGGTGTGCTGAAGCATGCCCTCTCAGGTCAGTCTAAGCGTACATAGAGTAGACCTGTCTAACCAAACAGGTAATAGACAGTTAAACCCATTCTGTTGGGAAATACTCTCTCCTTCTAAGTACCTTTAGAACGTGAGTTTCTTCAATTAATTACTCAACTCATTTGCTTTTCCTGAATGATCACAGAATCACAGAATTGTAGGGGTTGGAAGGGACCTCCATAGATCATCGAGTCCAACCCCCCTGCCAAAGCAGGTTCCCTACACCAGGTCGCACAGGTAGGCATCCAGGCAGGTCTTGAACATCTCCAGAGAAGGAGACTCCACCACCTCCCTGGGCAGCCTGCTCCAGTGCTCCGTCACCCTCACTGTAAAGAAGTTCTTGCGCATGTTTGTGCGGAACTTCCTATGCTGCAGTTTCCAGCCGTTTCCCCTTGTCCTGTCTCCACTCACCACTGAAAACAGTCTGGCCTTGCCATTCTGCCCCCCCCCCACCTTAGATATTTATAGGCCTGGATCAGGTCCCCTCTCAGTCTTCTCTTCTCAAGGCTGAACAGACCCAGTTCACTCAGCCTTTCCTCATAGGAGAGATGCTCCAGGCCCATCACCATCTTCGTGGCCCTCCGCTGGACTCTTTCCAAGAGATCCTTGTCTTTTTTGTACTGGGGAGCCCAGAACTGGACGCAGTGCTCCAGATGAGGCCTCAGCAGGGCAGAGCAGAGGGGGAGGATCACCTCCCTCGACCTGCTGGCCACGCTCTTTGCAATGCACCCCAGGATGCCATTGGCCCTCTTGGCCACAAGGGCACACTGCTGGCTCATGGCCAACCTGTCATCCACCAGGACACCCAGGTCCCTTTCCGCAGAGCTCCCCTCCAGCAGGTCATCCCCCAGCCTGTACTGGTGCATGGAATTATTCCTCCCCAGATGCAAGACTCTACACTTGCTTTTGTAAAACCTCATCCGTTTTTTTCCTGCCCAGCTCTCCAGCCTATCCAGGTCTGGCTGAATGGCAACACAGCCTTCAGGCGTGTCAGCCAATCCTCCCAACTTCGTATCATCAGCAAACTTGCTGAGGGTGGCCATTATCCCCTCATCAAGGTCACTGATGAAGATGTTGAACAAGACCGGACCCAGCACAGACCCCTGAGGAACACCGCTAGTTACAGGCAAATGATCCTAAGTTCTTTTCTCGGGCTACATCTGCACTCTGCTCAGTCCAAGGAGAATCCCTGCCTGCAGGTGCAATGACACAGCATGGCTCACAACCTCATTTTTCATTGCTTACTCTTACGGTAGCTGCCATCCATGTCCGCCCTGCGTATTCTTAGAGCTCTTCTGGAGTCCATGGGGCAGACTTATGGTTGAACTAAAGGGAATTTTTTCATATTGCTCTAGCTCCAGATGATTATCCCTAGTATCATTATATTTAAAAAAAAAAAAAAAAAAGGCGTTTTGAAGTAGTGTGATATATATTCTGTGCCTCAGAATGTGGCACGTGTGGCATGAGAGAGTTTTGAGGCCACGAAGACTGCCCAGACAGCATGAGAAGTGTAAGAGCAGAGAGCTATAGGTGATGCAGCGCTATTCGTGCCACCCGCAGGAAGCGGGAGCTGGAACAAAATATGGCCAGAAGAGTGATCAGATTGCGTTTGGTAAGGAACTATTTCATTAGTTCTAGAACTTTGACAAAATGTATATTCAGGATGATGATCAGCATGCCAGGTGCTGGGACCATGCCGAAAGAGAAATGGTCTGAAAACGTCGGTGCAATTTGAAATATATCCCCTTCCACAAAGCCCTCAGATGCATGCTGCAACTGCATCCAAAGCAAGGCAGAGCCCTGTGCTTGTTGTAGCCGGAGCTATCGGTGCCAGGAGTTGCTGCTGTGTTTGCAAGGACGTTGTGTCAGCAGTGTGACGTCAGTGGGGTTGTTTGATGGCAATGAAACAGCTGAATGGTGTACCTCAAGACTAAGAAAAAAGATGGTAGTGGTGACTGTGTGTCTAGGTATAGATAGCTTGATAGAGATATGTAGGACTTCAGTGTGGATTTTACATAGGCCCTGCGCTGCAAGGTACGCTGTTGGGAAGCAATGTCCATCTGCCCGAGGGCAGGAAGGCCCTGCAGAGGGACGGCCTGAGGCCAGCCGTACGAGGCTGCCCAGGAGCAAGCGCTGGGTCCTGCGCTGTGGTCATGGCAACCGCATGGCAGCTTCTGCAGGATTGGGCTGAGGTAGAATTCCAACCGCCCGCTGATTCTAGAATGTTGGGGTGTGTGATGGTGGAATCTTCTGGTCCTGTGACATGGTCTTGCCTCCCCACCCTGTCGTCATGGCGGAGCAGCCTGGTGGCCCTTAGTGATGTCACAAGCGGCTGGAATGAGGGGAGGAGCAGTGCGTGCTGCGTCCCTTCAATGGAGCGCTTGAGCTCTGTGTGAGTAGCTCGCTTGTTGCCCTTGTGCAGCGACTGAGTGCCTTCGTTTTCACCCCGTCTTGTGCAGCATCTTGTAGGTAAGCTGAGACAGGGCGTGGGATAGAGGGGTGGGCAGTGAGCTGTTGAGAACTGCTGGCTGGTGGAGCTCGTAGTGTCATACTGCTTACTCTTGACCATCAGACGTAATTTTTACTCCGTACCTACATTCCAACGCGATGCATAGAGGTGACATTTGTCTCGTGGCTTTTCCCTTGTCTTCTTTGCTAAATGGTGCAAGCTGACTGACCAGCTCTTTCTCTCTGCTCTCTCCTCCCCCTACCTGCTCCCTTGGTGCAGCTTTTGCTCGTGGAAGAACAGAGCAAAGTGACAAGAATCAGCTGCGAGTTCAAGACACTTGTCTACCTTGTTCTGATCTCCTGCCAGGTACGTGCCACGCTTTGTCCTCCCACGTGGTTTAGCAGCCCGCGTCGCACCGTGTTTAGTAACACAGCCCCATCCAGTTTTGATGGGACACTGGTCATGTGTAGGTCTTTTCCGCTTCCCTCCAGCTCAGCTCTCAGAAGGATGTTGTCTGTAGTGCTGTGACCAGCTGGTCTTAAGGAGACCAATCCCTTAGGCAGAGTCCGACCCCCGGTTTGTGCAGAGCTGCACAACATGACCACAAGCACGCGTGCTTCGGCTGTGTGAGTGTGCTGCCCGACAGCTGTGGGGAGCACAGCACAGTCCCCATCTGCTAGCAGAGGGATAGCCACTTGGTCAAATGCTGCCTAGTAGGCTCTCATTTGAATTGACTGAAGATAGTGGCTGTTTCTAGAACATCTGCCTATGCCAGTGGATAACTGAGGGTAGTTCTGAAGAAGTCTCTCAATAGAGTGGTGTGTGAAGAGAGAAAATATGAGGGTGTTTCTTTTCATTCCAGCTTGTCGTGCCTGCTGTGATGGGCGTTGCGTGCAGCGAGATCAGCCGTGGGCCTGACATGGCACGGATGGAGGTAGAGTATGAAGCTCTGATTGGTCTTTGTTCCCTGACTTGAGCCAACAGAGTGAGCTGCAGGTGTGCTCTCCTGCTTTTCAAGAGAGGCAGAGTCCTTCCAGCTCTATCTGTGTCCTGAAAAGCTGCCTGAAAAGCTTCATGTCCTTGCTGCGGGCATCTAGATGGCCGTGGAAGTCGTAGTACCGACAGAATCAGATGCGGCGTTATAAACGTGCGGAAGCATTTTCCCCGTCCTGCCTGGATGTTGTCACCCACAGACAAAGTGTTGTTCTCATATTCAGCAAGTTAAAGGAAGCTGGCACTTGTAGTGAGCCAAGGATTGGGTCAGTGGCCCAGCTGCTGTGTCCAGTCCACGGCTGAGGTCTCCAGGCAATAGGTGACAGGAAGTGAGCAGACTCTTACGCTCCTCTTTGGGAAGGCAGTAGTGCAAGCGTGGCAAGTTTATGAAACTGCCGGAGCCGTCTTGGTTGTGGAGTTTGTCCTCTTAGTCTGGGTAGAGAGATGCATCTTTGCACTGCCTGGCGATAGTGCTGCGCGCCGGGAAGGGAAACAGCTGTTATTAGACTTGCAGTTTCTTGTTAAGCGCTCGTGATAAGGACCGAGTGCATTTCCTGCAGCTTTCTCTGCCGATGTGCTCCTCACCCTGAAATCCTCCTTGCAGCCCTCAGCTCCTCACCGTGGCCTGTGCTCTCTGTTTCAGACTGAGAACAACGGGAAGCCCCTGCTGGTCTGTGAGGAGTCATCTCTTAATATTCCAGCTATTGGTGCTGCCCATGTTCTCAAGAGATACGTTGCCCAGGCACCGGATGAACTCTCCTTGGAGGTAAGCAGTTAAAGGCGTTCCTAGTTGTGGTGTACAGAAGAGTATAAGGTGTGAACGCTCAGGAATATTCTCAGACACCTTCAGAGTGTTTGGTGAGGTGAAGCCCAGAAGATTCAGTTCCAGATTAGACTTGCAGTGGGTTGGACGCAGGGAGGAGTTCAGCCATCTCCAAACTATGGCTGTATTTGGCATTGGAATCTTCTGATCAAAGAGCTACTGCCCAGTGTTGTAGCCTGGTCTCTGAGCGATGGCAGACCAGTGTATGGAGTGTGCAGATCTGTTCAGGATCTGTTCCGCTGACTTATGCCTGCGGTTTAATTGGAGCTCTCCCTTTGGCCAAGAGCCTGCTGCTTTTGAGAACCATTTCATACCGAACAGCTGAATTCTGTATGTTGTGTATTGTAGTGACTCTTCTACCTCCACGTTCAGTTGTACAACCGCAAATGCCTGAAGAGCTGCACTGGTGCAATGGCTCTCAAGCTTGACGATATTGGGCAGTGCAGAAGAATGCAGTCATTTGAGCTGCGCTTTCCTCCCAGCCGTGCTGAAGCTGGGATTGACGTTGCAATCTCTTGCAGGTGGGAGACCTCGTGTGCGTCATCGATATGCCACCTCAGGAGCTGAGCCCCCGCTGGAGAGGCAAGCACGGCTTTCAGGTAGGCACAAGCTTCAGACGTGAGAGCGCAACTTCAGTCGAGGCAGGAATCTCAGCTTAGAGCTGCCCTGCCTGCACAGCATGGCTCCACATGGAAAATGGTTTCCCTGTGTTGGTGTCAGGGGACTTTGCCTTTTGCTGTGGGCTTAGGCCAGAGCTGAAAGTTGGTCTTTGTAGCAAACTGTCTCCTCAATTAACTTAGAAAGAAGAGCCCTCACAACATGCATCAGGTCACGGCCACTGAACCGCACCTTTGGAAATGCAGCAGCTAGGACACGTGTTTCAGTGTCTCTGAGCACTTGTGCTTGCACCCATGCAGAAGGTGAAGTCAGTGTCTTTCAGGAAGTCGTTGCCTGTCAGCTGAGATGAGGCAGGGTAACAGAGCCTCTGCGTGCTTGCTGCTGCTGCTGGCTGCCGAACGCTGGGTAGCTCAGAGCTGGGGATGGCAGCTGCATCTCAGTCAGCAAGCAGAAAGTTCATAGGCTGTGCTAACTCAGATCTAGCTGCATCAATCTATCATAATCTATAGCTTCTGTATGAAGTCTTTCCCTTCGGGCACGCTTGAGATTTAGGGGCGCATAGCATACTTGTCCTTTCCCTGCTCCATATGCAGTTACATGGATAATTGGCTGCCGGTTTTGAATAATTATTAATTTTAAGCAGGCCATTTTTTGTTTGATTGTCTTAGGGAGCACCCGGCAGGCACGTTATGAGGAAAATGTGATGTTTGAACAGTTCAGGCCTGAGAAACGCTGCCTTCAGTATCGCACCTCTCTTCTTCTTCTTGTTACAGGTTGGATTTTTCCCCAGTGAGTGTGTGGAGCTCATTAACGGAAAAGTCCCGGAGAGTCTCATCAATTCAGTGCCAAAGCCAGGTACGATGATCCATTTGATGGTGCAGGGAAGCAAAATGGAGTCTTTTTTGGGTGTGTTCCGTGGTTAATACCTCCCTTATCCTTCCCACCTTATCCTCTGTGCTGATGATCCTTCATGCATAGCACGGGGCGTATGGCTGGTGTTTTGTAGGCAGCTAGAATGAGGGAAGGCAAAGGCAGTTCTCCTGCAAGTCAGTACGAGGCTGAGAACAGCCAGCGTCCCTGGTTCCCTGGGGAAATCCTAAAATGCTTGTAGAATAGCTTGGGAATGGAAGGGAGCTCAAGGATCATCAAGCTCCAAGCCCCCTGCCTCAAGCTGGGCTGCCAACCAAGCTCCACATTTAATGTGGGACTGGACCAGGCTGCCCAGGGCCCCATCCAGTCTGGCCTTGGACTCCTCCAGGGTTGGGGAAAATCCATTTTTGTACGCACTTGCTCATCATGTTCTTCCCGTTTTGAGGTGCTCTGTAGAATGTGTTGTGCTCGGCCTCGTCCAACGGAGCCAAGCCTAAAATGAACTGGTTTCTTCCTTTTGTTGTGCAGTGCCAAAGAAGCGCGGCAAGCTCCTCACCTTCCTTCGTTCCGTGGTGAAGGCCCGCCCAAAGCAACGGAAAGAGCGGGAGGTGGAGAAGGAAAGGGTGTTTGGCCGTGACCTGGGAGAGCATCTTCTCCACTCTGGTCGTGATGGTAAGGGACAGCCCATTCCTGAGAGCTTCCCTGTTTGGGAACCTAAAGATGAAAGGGAGATGGTATGTAGCAAGGGGCAGGTTGATACCAGTGGAGAAACGGGGAATGGGAGTTGACAACTGAAAGATCAACTGAGTAGGTGATGGCTACAAGGTAAATGCTCCCAAGGGACAAGCACATTTGTATTTGCTTAAAGCAAAGCCTGTAAGCCAATCCCATGGTAGCCTGAAAAGAAAGGAAGCCTTTTGGCCAAAGAGAGTGTCCTGCATCAGTTTCCCGCTCCTTCCGGGCGTGAGATTTTCCACCTCCATTCCCATGGGAGCTGTGATGGGACTTGCAATGTCTGCGGCTTCCCCGGAATTACTTTCTCCAGGCTGATTCCTAGGTCCTGGCATTTCTGGAATGCAAAGAACGCATCTCTGTCCAGTTTCCTCACCAGCTCCTGCAGAGGTGTCTCTGACAGCTGTCCCCTTCAAGGAAGAGCTAAGCAGTAGCCTGGCTGGGCTTAGTGGATGGGATGTGACGGGAGCGCAGCCTGAGCCAGGACTTGAAGAAGGAGCTCCAGTAACCGCCGGCACGTGTTCTTTAGTCCCCCAGGTCCTCCAGAGCTGCGCCGAGTTCATCGAGCAGCACGGCGTGGTGCAGGGGATATACCGCCTGTCCGGCGTCGCGTCCAGAGTCCAGAGACTGCGGTAAGAGTGCTGCGACTGACAGACACAGCTGCCAGCAGGGGCACGTGCCCTGTTGCGGGCGTTCAGAGGCCTGCGGGCAATGCCTTAGCACAAAGAAAAGGTCTCCTTTGGGAACATCCCATCCAGCACGGCTGACGTGGTGCTGCTGGCCGAGTGTTTGTGTTCTCCTGTACATCAGGAAGCCCTTCCAACTCTTGATTGCATTGGGTGTGGCTTTTGACTTGCTTTCCTCTTTCTCAACCATTTTCGTGTCCTTCTCTGCAGCCAGGAATTTGAGTCTGAGCAGGTTCCTGAGCTGACCGTCCGCGACGTTCACAGCGCGAGCTCCCTCTGCAAAATGTACTTCAGGGAGCTCCCGAACCCCCTGCTGACCGACCAGCTGTACGACAAGTTCTCGGTAAGCACAAGGCAACGCCGTTCCTTTACCTCTTCCGTGGGCCTCTTGGGAGATGGCTGCAGCAGTGCCCCAGCTCCGAGGCCCTTCTTCTGTTATGCCCATGGGGTTTACTCGCATGTCTTTGCCACATCCTGCATGGTGCTGATGCCACTTCTGGTGGCCCCAGGAGGTGGTTCTTTCCATATTCACAATGCTTGCGAGAATTCCTGTGTTGTTTGTTTGTTTGTTTGTTTGTTTGTTTGTTGCTATTCCCCAACTATTTCTGGAACGGGAAGGGGATTAATAGCCAAGTGTACTTGGAGATGAATGCCCCCTGCGAGGAGCTGAGCTGCCCAACCAGGCTGTAAACCAGCCCGGTGCTTGGACTCCTTGGCCGTGGTGGCACCAGCTGCGTGCCGCTATGTTCCCCAGATGCCTGTGGGGAGGCCTAAAGTCTTTCTCAGTGCTGACCAGCAGCGTGCTGTCCCCATGGTTCCCGACCCTGCGGCAGGTATCTCGCCTGATTTGTGTCTCAATCCCTTTCTGCCCTTTTCCAGGATGCTGTTGGTGCCACTACGGAGGAGGAGCGGCTGGTCAGAATGCGGGACGCCATCCAGCAGCTGCCCGCTCCTCACTACAGGTCAGTGCTGCCCTCAGCCCGCTGAGCTCAGCCCTGCTGCACTTCAGAGGGCAAAGTGCAATTCCAGGCTTTGTCTCACGCGAGCAACGGGATGCCTGGGTGTGCTGAAACACTGCATGGGGTTAATTGATGGGGTCAGTTCCTGGGTACGGGGGCACACTTGGTGCAGCTGATGGCTGTGGCTGTGCTGTGCTGGTGCTGGGTGCTGCAGCGTGGCACTTGGTCAAGTTGGATCTACTTCATCTTCAGTGACAGTAGCAATAATAACAACTAGTGTGAATTGAGGTTTGCTTTGTGAGTCGCAGCACGGGATGCTGGCTGGTGCTGAACATTTGCCGCTCTTGTTTCCCAGGACCCTGGCGTATCTGATGAGACACTTGGCCTGTTTGTCTGCGAACAGCTCTGTCACCAACATGCACGCTAAGAACTTAGCCATTGTGTGGGCTCCAAACCTCCTAAGGTAAACTTCTTTTTCCGTTTCAACAGAACGCTTACATCTGTTCTCCAGTAAGATAAAGCAGTCCTCCCTTCTTCTGCACCACATGTGCTCTTCTCCTGTAAAATGTGCAGTGAGTGGCTGACAGCAGAGCAGGAGCCTGGACTGTTCTCCAACCCCACGTGGGCACAATTGCTAGATGAGCATTGCTGCTCTCTTGTTTAGATGGGGCTGGTGTGTCCTTGATCAGCCAGGAGAACTTCTTCAGTGGCATCACTGACTGCCCACTGCGGAAGTCTCCGGAGCTCAGTTTGACAGCTTTGGGCTGCAACAGTTCAGACCCGGGGAAGCGATGTTGGCTGAATGACTTCTAAAACCTGCCTTTTCTACAGATCACAGCAGAGCGAGTCTGCCTGTGCCAGCGGGAGAGCTGCCTGCACGGAACTGCAGACGCAGTCAGCCGTGGTGGAATTCATCATCGACCACACAGAGGTCCTCTTCTGCTCCACATCTGGACCTGACATCGCAGATGGAGCAGGTGAGTGTCTTCCTCCATTAGCTTTATCTTGATCAGACACCTGGATCAAATGCAGGCCTTCTCCAAGTCCTTGGAAATACACTTTTCCTGTCGAGGGGACAGCAGACTTCTGGGCTTAGGTTAGAATCTGGCACCCTGTTGCTGGATGCTGAGAATGTGCAAGCCCAAACGTGACAAGAAGAAAACCGTCACTGTCATTATGATGTTTTGCAAGCAGGTGAAGCTTGATTAACGTGTGGCAGCAAAGCTTTCTGAGTTCACCGTACCTGCTTTCTAGGGTTTTTGTTTGCCTGTTTCGATACAGGGAGCTGCTCTTAATTATGACTGCGTCCTTTGCCATAGACACACCTCTGAGCACATGGTTGTTTTGAGCTGCTCTTCTTGCAGCGGCTCGGAGAAGCAAATCTGAGAGAAACACAGCAGCTCCCCCGGACCTGTGATGGCCGTAGTGCTGCCGCTTTCTGATCCTGGCTCTCACCTGTGGTTTTCCCTTACAGGGCACAGTTCTCTCTCAGGGCCCCAGTCTGTGCAGGCGTCTTCTCCTGCCACAGAGCTGCTCAGCCTGGAGGAGGCGCAGGCACGGAGGCGAGGCCACAGCAGCTCTCCTGTGGTTGTGACACAGAGCAGGGACATAGAGGTGGAAGAAGGCCCCACAGCTGTACGGGGGAAATTCCACACAGTCATCGACTTTCCACCTGAAAGGTAAAGAGGACTTCCTTTTCCAGTACCTTATCATTATTGTTTGGGTGGGTTTTTGTGGTTTCTTTTTGTCTTGGTTTTTTTTTTTTTTTTTTTTTCTTTTTTTTTGCCCCCATTATTTCTAGTGCCAAAGCTTGCTGAAAGTCAGTTAAACTGATGGTGCCTGAAGTGTTGCAGTGAATCTGCACTCCCTTTGCACTGTGAGACTGAACTCACATTCAGTTGCCCGCCGGGCTGAGTTTAGCCACACAAGGCTGGCATTCCCTCCTTGCTGGGCAGGCAGTCACGAGCTGCATAAAGCCATGCTGACGTCTATCCCGGCCTGTGCTGGCTGTACCTGGAAACATTGGGGTTTTCCGGACTTGAGGGCCACGTGCCTGAATCCAATTCCAGTTGTCCTCGAAGCAGAGCTGTTGGTCAGACCTGCTGGCACGAGAAACTAGACATGGCAGTGAGATGGGGCCGATGAGCTGTCAGTGTCAGAGTCAGAGATGCTTCTGAAGTTCCACGCACGACTCACACCATTCCCTGTTTTCTCTCTCCAGACCAAGTCCACCCAGCAGGATGAAGGAATCACCAGCTGGCTGTTGGTGTTCCTGCTTCAGCCTGGGAAAACCATCCTCTGTGGCCAAACGCCAACCGCAGCGCCGTCCCAGGGAGCCCTCAGAGACAGACGTTGTAGTGCTGGCAGGTAAGGGTGCAAATCCAGCTTTCAACACCCTGCTTCTCAGCAACGTAGAATTCTTGCTGTCAGTGGGCTTGTATCTCCTTCTAGCGTTCCAGCCCATACCTGACACCTTCAGTTCTCCCCTGATCAAGAACCACTTTTGTAATTCAGCTTGGGAGAGTTTGACACCAAGCCCTGTTCATTCTTTTATAGGTGATTCGAGCTCTTGTCAACCGAGCAGAGCTGGAGCAAGTAGCGATGCTGGGCTGTGTGCTTCCATGAATGGAGAGCTCGCAGGAAGCACAAATGGCTGCGGTTCAGCTGACAGCGTGCCGCATAACAACAGTGGCGCACACAAGGAGCTGATCCAAGTTCAAGCCCTCATTTCTCCCGGCTCTGCTGAAGATGCTGACCTGAGCCTGCCAGACACCACAGGCACCAGCCTGGACTGTGACCCGGTGCCTGTGCAGTGCAGCCCAGCCCAAGCAGAGCCTGAGTGCCCCGACAGCAGCACCTCCATACAGGAGCAGGTCAGCACCAGCGAGGAGAAGCAGAGCCTCTTGGAGGGGGGCTTAGAATCGGGCCTCCAGTCCCAGGCACCGGGCAGCAGCACTGAGAGCTCTGAGCCCCTCTCTCCGTGAGCTTTCCACCCAAGAGAGGACGATTGCCATCTTTACCTGGACCTCTCACGCCCTCCTGTCTTTTCCTTTAATAATAAAAGCACACTTGTGCTCACTCAACGCCTTGACTGCCTGAGGAGTTTTCATTCCCGGGGACTGGGATGAATGCAACACACAGCAAAGCACCTCAGCTTGCAACGCTGAGGCTGTGGGGTGCATGAAGCAGAGCTCCAGGTTTGTTCCCGTTGTGTCTGGCTTCGGGATGTCTGCAGCTCCCATTTGGTACAGTAGCAAACCATCTCTAGCATCCTGGATGCTGCTCGTGATAACCCCAAGCTTCCTGGCGGTGGCTTTGTGATGCCTTTCAGGGCTTTTGGATGCACTGTGATGCCTTGGCTGCTCCCTATCACCTCTCTCCTCCGGCCGCGTCCATTCCTGGCTCCCAACCTCTGAGCTGCCTGCGCAGATCACCTGCAGCCGTGTCCTCATCACGCTGCAGAAGGACGAGCTCATCCTGGCCCGGCCTCTCATTGGTCAGCCGTAGCGCTGTCCCGCCCCTGCCCGCCTCTCATTGGTCCGGGGCAGCGCTGTCCCGCCCCTGCCCGTCTCTCATTGGTCAGCGGCAGCGCTGTCCCGCCCCTGCCCGCCTCTCATTGGTCAGCGGCAGCGCTGTCCCGCCCCTGCCCGTCTCTCGTTGGTCAGCGGCAGCGCTGTCCCGCCCCTGCCCGTCTCTCGTTGGTCCGCGGCAGCGCCGCTCCGCCCCCGGGCGTTGGTTGGTCCGCGGCAGCGCCGCCGGCTGCCATTGGCTGAGGCGCCGTGCGCGGGAGCGAACGTTGGGAGCTGGCAGTTGGAGGCGCGGCTCTCCTCCCAGAGCGCCGCTGCAGCCGCCTGTGCTACCCTGTAGGAGACCGCGGCGGCAGCCGGAGCTGTCCGGGCGGCACCGGGAGAGAAGCCGCGGCAGCTCGGGAGCGAGTGCTGAGGACAGCTGTGCCGGAGGTGTGTTGGAGAGCGGTGCCGGGACGGGGAGAGGGGCTGTGGGGGGCTCTAGGAAGCTGCGGGGAGGCGACGGGTGGGGGAGATATATAGCGAGATGTGAGGCTGTAGGCGGCTGTGAGGTGATGTAGGGGTTATGGGGAGCTGCTGGGGGGAGAGGCAGATACGGGGCTGTGAGGGTGGTGTATAGGGAGGTAGGGGGCTGTGGTGGGCCATAGGGTCATATGGGACTATTGGGGGCTGTTGGGAGCTGTAGGGAGGAAGGAATATGAAGCTGTAGTGCATTGTGGGGGGACTGTAGGCGTGGATATGTAGATTTCTATAAAAAATGAAGCCCCTGTTTTGGGCTGCATTGCAAAAGGGGTGACCAGCAGGGAGAGAGAGGTGATTGTCCTCATCGACTGAGCTCCTTTGAGGCCTCATCTGCAGCGCTGCATCCAGGCCTGGGGCCCGCAGCACAGGAAGGACGTGGAGCTGTGGGAGCGGGTGCAGAGGAGGCACTGAGATGTCAGAGGGCTGGAGCAGCTCTGCTGTGAGGAGAGGTTGAGGGCAGTGGGCTTGTTCAGCCTGGAGAAGAGTAGGCTGCGGGAGACTTCATTGTAGCCTTGCAGTACTTGAGGGGAGTGTATAAGCAGGAAGGGAGCGGCTGTTTACGAGGGTGGATGGTGATAGGACAAGGGGGAATGGTTTTAAAGTGAGACAGGGGAGGTTTAGGTTGATATTAGGAGGAAGTTTTTTGCACAATGGGTGGTGCCACACAAGAACAGGTTGCCCAGGCATCAATGATTTATAGGCTGGTTTGGCCCTTATTTTTGTTTTAACTAATGAAGTGCTGGAGAAAGTTTTGGGAAAGTTTCAGGTTGAAGAGTTGGTAAAGCTGTGACAGTATGTAGATGATTTGCTGGTTTGTGGAAAAGAGGAGTCTAAAGTAAAGGAGACTGCAAGTGAAATTGTGAAGTCGTTACTTGTACTGTATGTCTTCAGTGCATTATTTTCTGAAAGGGTGCACCCAAGCAGAGATGTAAGGGATCGTGTGCCTTCAGAGCCTAGAAAAACGTGTCCAGTTTCAGCAAAGTAGGTCTTGGGCACTGTGGTGGATGCATATGTCTGTAATGGGTGTAACATACTGTGACTTGGTTGCATTACTGTGACTAATTGAAGTGGCTTAAGGAAAGGCTGTTTTCTTCTGTTTGTTTATTCCCTTTGCTGAGCTATTTGCACGGAATGAGCTGATGTTGTTGTTGCTGTGGGGTGTCATCAGAAGGATGGGAAAGCGCAGTGTTTGTGTTCACATGAGGTTATAGCAGGGCTATGTCAGACTATCGTGGATGTTCTTTAAGTAGTTTGAGGCTCCTGGCACATGGAAAATAATCATGACAGCTGGCTCTGTCTTCTATCGAGCTCTTAAAAATACTGCTTGAGATAACAGCAGGTGAGATGAAATGCTGAGCAGCATGGGGCTTGTGTCTGCCTTCAATAATTCTTTTCCTAGGCAGTTTGTGTTAAATTTTGTTCTATGGACTGTGACAGAAATCTGGATTGCTCCGTGAGGTGTTAAAACTGGCTTACCTGTTGACTACTGACATAAGGCTTAGTTGATTTGAGCTATGGAACTTTCAGCTTTTTTTTTAATGGCTGTTTCTAGGTATCAGATAGCAAATAAAACGTAGATCACAGTGGCTGGATTTGTTTTAATCAGGTGCTTCTGACACCATGCAAAACTCTCTTCTGGAGAAAGTTCCAGAAGCTTTCAGTGTTTAATTCTGGCTGCACAATAGCAATTAGTTCAATTTAGAACACATGAAAAGCAAGCTGATAGGGATCTGGTTCCAGGTGGTTTAAATTACAAGAGGGAGATGGTGCAGGTGTAGTAAGTAGGAGGTTACCTTCAAAGTGCCTTCCTGGTTCTCCGTGCTGCTTGATGTTTATTTACCCATTTGTGCTGTGTTCAAGTGCAAGCACTGTAGGGTGTAGAGAACACTGTAGAATGCCTGGTGCTGCCACGACCAGTCATAGATACTGGAAGGAAAAGTTGTTATGAACTACCGATGGAAAACATGGACAGTTTTGAGGCTTCATCTTGGCAGAAGTTGGTGAGACAGTCCTCTGATAATCAGACAAAAGGTAAACTGGTTTAAAAAGGAGTCTTACTTTCAAGAGGGCCTTGTGTGGTCTGGTTGTTTACAGTAATGCAGGACTAGTTGGGTAAATAACTGATTGGAAAACCTGTAAGGGAATTAGGTTGTTTTTTTAGGTTAGGGTTCTTCCTATTGAATCCAGTACAAGTGCTTGCATGACTGGGAGCCCAACTGTCTGCCGCGGTTGTTCTCATGCTGCCTCTCTGATGTGCTGCCTCTTGAAACTGCTAGGGCTGGCAGCAGCGACCAGCACTAATGCTGCAATTAGAATGGGCGATGCGGAGAAGACTGTGGCAGAAATGATGAAGCCAGAGGCCCAGCTAGCAGAGGTTTATGCATTTGCGGCCGATCTTTATCCCAAGGAGCTGGCCGCCTTGCAGCAACAAAGCCATGATGTAAGTAATGCATTCTGATGTCTGTGAATTGATATGGATCACCCAATCTGCCTTGTCTGTTTCACTCAATGGGCCTGTCTTGAGTGTTTGTAGAACTGCCTTGATGCTTAGTCTGTTCTGACGTGATGCTTCATCTTGAAGTCTTGAGCTACTCGGCACTGTGAGATTCTAGCCATAGTTTTGAAGAGCAAGTGTAATTGATCTGTATTCCCCTTTGTATGCAGGGTAACCTCACCCATGCAGAATTATCTGTTGCTGTAGAGATGCTGTCTTCTGTGGCTGTGATGATCAGGGCTTTGGGTTCAGGGGATGTGAGTGCAGTATGGAGACAACTGAGCAATCCTGTCCCATGGCTGACAAGCACTGAGGATGAGAACTGTCAGAGGTGAGTGTTTGGAAGGTTCGTGTCCGTCTTTGATGTTGCTTACATTCCCGAGAGGTTCGGTTTTCTTTTCTTCCCCTTATACTTCAGGTTCTTTCACTGCTGACTCCAATATTAGTTTATTCTCTCTCGGTTCTTGCATCTTGTCTTTGCATTCCCCGTTTCTTACTAATCTGCTCTGAGTACCGTCTCTCAGACCTTTATCAAGGTTTCACGACAAAGCTATGTTCTGGCCCCACGAGGTTCTCAATTGCACTAGGCCTGTTCCTGCCCTGTGTTTTTTGTCTGAAAGTGTCATGTGGTGTTTTAGTGCTTTTCTGGATTGTTTTGCACTGGAGCTGACCACCTTGCTCACGGTCTTTTGTCTTTTTCCTATTCCTTCTTTCTTTCGTATATGTCAGTTTTAACCCTTGTGTTACTTCTTCCATTTTGTGTTTAGTTCTCGTTGCTGTCTTGTGTGTTCCCTGGCCAGTTTTTCATGACGTGATACTTGCTGGTTTTGATTTTTGTTCTTTGACAGATGTGTGGACGATGTGATGAAGCTGAAAGCTCAGATGCGTGCAGAAGAAAATGAGTTTATCACGTGGAATGATATCCAGTCACGTGTGGATCGTGTGCACTTAGCTGTGCACGAAGAACATGAAAGTAAGTTTTGCTTGATTAGTGCTAGACTGATCCTAGATCATAAGGTGTGCTAAAACTAGGTGCATGCCAACGAACAATCTTGTTGCTTGATTCGTATAGACTGAGATAGTTGCCTTTTGCCACTGCTTCTTGTGTAGCTGAGTTGCCCTGAAAAGGCTGTAATCTAGAGAGGCTTAAATGTTATGTCAGAGCCTGGAATCTTGACTAACTTGCTTCCTGGATCTGCAAATAGACACGGGCTTCCTGTGTGGCTTCAGTTCATCTGATCACGTGACCCGAACAAGTGCACGCCACGTGCATGCGTGCACCAGAGCACTAGTTTTGCAGCCTTGTATTTGTGAGGCATCACAGCAGAAGCCTGGAAGTTCATGTAGTCCAGCTCCTTGTTTCTTGTAACACTCCTATAACCCCTAAAACAATAGAGACAACAGGGAACCCAAACCATCAACCGTAAAACGCAGAGAATTTTATAATGACATCAGTTGACATCTTATGGCATAGTTTTGGTAGGAAACTTTTTAATTCTTTCACCTGTTAGTGTTTCATAGAATCATAGAATGGCCTGGGTTGAACAGGACCATAGTGATCGTCTAGTTTCAACCCCCCTGCTGTGTGCAGGTCGCCAACCACCGGCCCAAGCTGCCCAGAGCCACATCCAGCCTGGCCTCGAGTGCCACCAGGGATGGGGCATCCCCAGCCTCCTTGGGCAACCTGTTCCAGTGCAAATATGTTCAGTTTCTTGTGTGCCCCTGTGCATGGATACTTCTTATCTAGTGTCAGAGGAAGTCCTGAAGCCATAGCGACATGTACCCTTCTGCTGTCCTGAAACTTGGTTTCAAATTCAAGAATGCTTTCTAATGAGGAGCTGTAACATATTGTTGTTTTTCACAAGGGTAGTCTTTTTGTGCCGCTGTTGGCTAATTAATCAAGGATAATTACTGCTTGTCCTCTGTGCCCTTTCCTAAGTCAAAAGTTGCCGTGTCTGTTTTCCTTCGTTCTTCATGAGATGGAGTAGTGTCAACCGTAGTGTGTGTGTTTTTGTAAGAAAGGTCTTTCTTTTCCTACTTTCCCCCCGCTTTCTCTCATGGGGAGAGCAGCATGCCTAAAGGTGTGCATACTGTGTGTGTACACACTGTAGGAGGAAGCAAGCAGTCTGTACCATAGTCTGCCTAGGTGACGGGGAGTTGTCAGATGAAGGACAGAACAAATGGCAGGCATTCTATGGGCTAAGATAATACTGAGAGGGAAATGCAAGTGATGCTGAGACAAAACATAGAATCCTAGAATCACCAAGGCTGGAAAAGGCGTAAAAGATCATCCAGTCCAACCGCTCACCTATTCCCAATAGCTCCCACTAAACCATGTCCCTCAACACAACATCCAGCCTTTCCTTGAACACCCCCAAAACAAAACATGCTGTTACGGCCTAGACATCACTGTGAAAAGATACTCTGAACACACCTGGGTGCTTTCCTGTGCAACCTACGTTAGTGAGCCTGCTTCTAGTGAGGGGTTTGGTCTACATGATCTCCAGAGGTCCCTTCCAAGCCCTGTGATGATTTTTGTGGATCTGTGATGCTCTAAATGAACTGCCCAACAGTTCAACTTAAACAAATTTCATCTAGTTATTGGTGATGTGGAAACTTAAGGTGAAAGATCTGGCGCGCTAGCAGTCATGGAAGCAAGTAATAGTTAATGTTAGATCTTTTAATAGAAGGCCTACAATTAGGTATTTCTGTGTGTTAGGCTGTGAAATCACTAGTAAAGTAGAATAGAGAACAGTAAGAACAAAAAAATCTAGCACTACCGAATGAGGGAAGAGGAAGAGGAAGAATGGACTGACATTTTGAGTGGGTTTTGTTAAGTGTTCTCTGCAGCTCATTGCTACTACTTGGACACGTTTCAAATTTTGAATTTCAAGTTTTCTGTCAAGAAAGAAATAGAGAAAAAGCATAAATTGGACAATGCTTAGCTGTTGTTTGCTATCTTACTGTATGTTTCTGTGTAAAAACAGTGGAGTCCTGCCTGCAATCTCTCTTAGCGTGAGAGATAAACAGAAGTGTATATTGGAAGCCAGTTTGATGGCATACGTCTGAGAACAGAAGTAGGTATGTGAATATGTAAAATGTACACAGAGCTGATTTTTGCTAAACATCATTTAGAGGTGATGACAATTGATGTGGAAGAATAAGGACAATTCAGAATGACATGAATATGTTTCACCGCGTTCTTGAAAGCCACGGTTAGAAAACAATTCAATGGCCCCGCTTCACAGAACAAGTGAAATGGTGTGCGTTTAAAAAATAGAGTGCAGGACAGAAAGAATTCTAATGGTAGTCTTGGTCCACTACCAGCTGTGACTTTGAATAATGTGTGAAAGGAAGGCTTTCTGTAGATCTTCATACTGTTCTTGAAGTATGCCTCTGTGCACTGCTGTAGATAACAAGTTTTGTGGAATCACGGGACATCCCAAGTTGGGAGCGACTCACGGGGATCATGGAGTCCAACTCCTGGCTCCGCTCTGGACCGCCTGAAAATCAGACCGTATGCCTGAGAGCATTGTCCAAATGCTTCTTGAACTCTGGCAAGCTCATTGCTGTGACCGCTGCCCTGGGGGAGGCAGTTCCAGTACGGGACCACTGGAAACAGAAATCCAACTCAGATCTCCCCTGTCACATCTCCAGGCTGTTCCCTTGGGCTCTGTTGTTGTTTGCCAGGGAGCGATCAGTGCCTGCCCCTCTGCTGCCCCTGGTCGGGAAGCTGTAGAGCACCACGAAGTTTCCGCTCAGTCTCTTCTCTGGACTGAGGACTTCAGCTGCTCTTCGTATGTGTTCCCCTCTAGACCCTACACCATCTTTGTGGCCATCCTTTGGACACTTTCTCATAGTTTTATGTCCTTTTCATACTGGGGTGACCCAAACTGTACGCCGTACTCAGGATGAGGCCACAACAATGCAGAGTAGGGTGGGACAGTCCCCTTCTCTTGACCTGCTAGTAGTCCTGTGCTTGATGCACTCCAGAATACTGTTGGCCCTCCTGGCTACCTGGGAGCGCTGTTGACTCGTATTCAACTTACTGTCAACCAAGACCCTCCAATCTCTTTCCTCATGGCTGCTCTCCAGCATCTCCCCCCTTAGTCTGTGTGTATAGCCAGGGTTGCCCTTTCCCAGGTGCAGAATCTGTCACTTGCTCGTACTCCATTTCTTGCAGTTGGCGATTGCTCAGCTTTCTAATTTCTCAGGATCTCTATGCAAGGCCTCTTCACCCTCAACAGATTCAGCAGTTCCTCCCAGTTGAGTGTTGTCAGTCAGCTTGCTCGTAACACCTTCTAGTCCTACATCCAAGTCTTTATGAAAGCATTAAAGAAAGCTGGCCCTAAAATAGAGCCCTGGGGAACGCCTGGAGTGACTGACTGCCAGACCGATGTGACCTCGTTTACTGTGGCTTTTTTGGGCCTGACCCATCAGCCACTCATTCACCTACTGCATTGTATTGCTGTCTAGTCGTATGTTGGATGTTTTGTCCAGGATTCTGTGAGAAACGGTGCTGAAAACTTTACAGAAATCCAGAAAGCCCTCAACGGGCTTTTCTAGGTGAACTACAGAGGTGACCTTGTCATTAAAGAAAGCATAGTTAGTTAAATGGTCCTTGAAATGGTGCTTTTTTTACAGCAGTCGTATTGTACCGTCTTCTTAGCAATCCTGGTTCTTGTGGTGTCCCGAGCGTGTACTGTTCCTTAATCTTTGCTCTGTCCAAATGCAGTGCCTGCTATAAAACGTTCCACTTTGTGATTCTCCTACTGCGTGCAGAAGAAAAAGCTGCAGTGTTTGGGTATTTTAACCCAAGTTGTATCCACTCTGAGCTCCTCGCTTTCTTCCAAAAGATCTTTGTTGTAAACTCTCCAACTGCGATTTGAACTGTTGCTTCTTTCAGCAAGCAAGAATTGAATATTCAATATACGTTGCATCACACGATCTCCGGGTGTCCATTCCAACCCAAATTACTTTGTGATTTGCTGTAGGTTTGGCATGTGTGACTCAGGCTTTGTTCACATTTAGCTAAGTGTAAGCTATCTATTTATGTCTGTTTTCAGTTAGTTGAACTGTAGTCCTCGCTGTCCCTGGCAGCACCCTCATCTGTTGTAATACAGCTCATAGTACATGCATCCAGTCAATCCTGGTATTTCAGAAGTGAAGGCACTGTATTTTTGAATGGCGTTCTGTGCAAAGCTATAGCTTGGTGTGAAGAGCTTTATTCTGAAGGATTCTTGAAAACTTGTGACTTACTAGCCCTGGCCATTGAGGTTTTGATAATTCTCTTCTAGTGGATTTGAGCTACGTGTTGAAGAACTCAGTTCTGTCCATTCATGTGGTCTCCCCGAGGGATTTTTTTTCTGCTTTTTCCTTTATTTATTACTATGTCCAAAAATGTGTGGCTTCCTTAAGGTGGAGAAGTGGTCTTGCTTTCTTTGCTAGTAGAAAATGATTGCTACTAAAATGTTGCTATTCTCCGTGGGTATTTGGTTTAGCACCAATAGCACTTTTCTTCCAAAGCACAGTTTCCTGATGATGGTAAAGGATTGGACAAGGATTGGATCTTGTATTTCTTCTTCTATCCCTTTCTCTCTAGGAGTTTTGGCTGTTGGGCTTATCGGCGAGGCGCTGGATGAAGGAGACACCAGAAAAACTCTGCAAGCCTTACAGGTTCCTGCAGCAAAACTGGAGGGTGTAACCCCAAAGGTAGGTCAGCATTATCAGGGCACACTGCTTGGGGCTAAGAGAGAGAAAGCACAGGTGGGTGTAGTTGAAAGTACCTCTCCAGAAGCCTTTGCATCTGTGTACTGAGGGCATTCCTGATGTTGGGAAAAAAGCTGGGAAACAGATGTGGAAATGAAAGGGTGAACGCTGCATGCTATCAGCTGATGTCACCTGGCCAGTTTGGATCTGTCTGTATGAAGGCAAGAGAGATGCAGGCATAACACGTGGATCTTTGTGAACTACAGCGATGGGCTTAAAGATATGAACTGCTTGAGATGGATTGCTCTAGCTAATCGTACGTCCAGAGTGGCACACGTACCTTCTTTTTGGAGATATAAGGAGATGTGTTCAGTTTCATTTGTTTTTATAAGAAGGCAGTGTTTATCCTAATAGTTGTGAATTTCCAAATGCAAGTCTCGTTCAGTCTCCGTTTTTCAGTGCTATTTGTTAAATGTATCCATAGGTGTAGTTACATAAAGCACAAATGAAGTTTGAGAAGTAGGCAAAAAAACTTGTTAGGTGATGAATTTGTTCAGAAGGAGGGGAAAATAGAAAACAAAAGATATGCTTCTAGCAAGATGTGTATGAATGCCTGTCACTCACTAGGTGACACTGCAGATGCTATGCATTTTTTGCATGGTGGTTGTCTGTTGTGGTAGCCCAGGACTTCTCCTGACTTAGATGGAGTTGCCTCTTGGTGTAACTGGTCTGTATGTACAGGTGAAAATGGAGAGAGGAAGAATGATCTCACCTTACTGCTTTAGGAAGGAAGATGAAATGCTGTATGGGTGGTGTTTGGTTGCCCTGCCTCGGGCAGGGGGTTGGAGATTCGTGATCCTTGAGGTCCCTTCCAACCCTGTGATTCTGTGGTGTACATGCTACTGATTTTTTTTTTTTTTTTTTTTTTTAACAGATGAGTGGGATGCTATTTTATTTCCTTATGCTTACACAGAAGTAGCAGATGTGCTTCCTTTCAGTTGCCTAAGTGTGTTTAATTTCTTTTTGTAATATCTTTTCAGTTGTGGAGCACATTGTTCTAATTCCAGCAGGGATTTTAGCATAGAGAGTGGGATGATGCTGTGTTCAACACTGGTGTTTTTTTGTATGTTTGTTTGCTTTGTTTTTTGTTGAGTAAGTGTAAACCTTCACGATGGCAGTGTCCGAAAACTGCGCTGGTGATGAAGATCACTGAGCAGCTTCGTCAGTGGCCCTGAAAGGGTTCATGTTCCTCAGGAACCCATTTTGTGCCGAAGCATTTCCTCCTGCTGAGTGAGAATGAAATAACGAGTTGTTCTTAGTGTGCATGGAAGCTTCTGCCAGGCTGGATTGGTGACTTCAGTTGACGTGAAATTACCTCACTGAGGCATATGTTCAGTGTAGGGCTCCTCCCTGCAACATGGCAGCAATTTCAGAGCTGGTGAGATCGTGGTACAGACTAGCACTGTGGGTAGAACAGTTGCTGTCCTGAGTCAGCGTGCTTACTAGCTGGTGACTTCTGTACCTTGGGACTGAGAGGGATTGTAGTTCAGCACAAGGCAGGGGATCTGGCGTATGATGCGATTTCTCACGTGATGAGCAGTGAGAGAAGTGTTAACCCTGCAATGTGTGACAGCGCGTGTCCCTGCTGGGGGGACTGTGACAGGAAATGCACGGGAAAGATCAGAGGGTTTTGATAGTCCTGGGACTGATGACTCTGCTGGTAGAGATGACAGTGCAAGAGTTTGTTGTTGTAAGTCTCCCACCCTTCCCCAACAGGAATTTCTACATTGCTGAAGCAGTCATGGGACTCCTTGGACATTCAGATAAAACTTGTTAAAGGGATGTAGGTTTCAATCCAAAGCAGTGGTAATGTGGAGGGTATGTAAGGAAATGTCAGTTTTCAGTCCTGCCACAGAACTCTTCATGCTGGAATACAGTGGCTCTTTGTGCAGGGTGATTATTAATCCGTGTCAGAAGTCAATGTTTCCTGTGTCCTGTTTGCACATCAGGAGTTGTTGGAGGGATGGCAATTGCTTCTTCAGATCTCCTTCCATAGTAACCCCCAGGAGGCAACAGTGGGGGTGGAGGAGCTGTGCTTGGCAGCTGCTGGACTATTGTTCATGACGTGTATTTTGGGGTTTGCTAAACACTTGTCTCTTGGAAAATTTCTGCGTGTAACGTTATTTAATGAGTTTCTTCAGCCAAAACATAAGATACGGTGTGATCAGTACTCCACAGCAAACGGTCTGTTAAAAGAGAGACTTGAGAGATGCTTTTACTGTTGTACGTTTGTATTTACCCCCAGTACATACAGTGCTTTTTGATTTGCTGGTCCAGCAATCTGCAACCCTTTGTGGACGGGACAAGAGCAGCCTGCTGTTGTGTTAGTTACCCATCAGTTTTTGGTTGCTGCTCCTGTATGTGCATTTCCACTTCCTAAAGTTTCCCTGAACAAGTCCTTGCAGCCCGGTACTGGGAAAGGACTCTTGTTAGTCTATGTTTGTGTCCACCTCAGCGGAACAAAGCTTTTCAGGAAAAGTCCTAGGAGTGCTGGTAGGCAGACACCCAGGTGGCTGTGAGTCGGCAGTGTGCTCGTGCTGCCTGGAAGGCTTCAGTAGAGAGGTGATCCTTCCGCTTGGCATTGGTGAGGCTGCTCCTGTACTGTGTCCAGTTCTGCCCTGCCCCCCCAGACAGGAGACACGAATGTTCTGGAGATAGGCCAGCGTAGGGCCACTGAAGTGCCTGAGGGACTGGAACACCTCTCCAGAGAGGAAAGCTGAGGGTGAGGAGACTCTTGAGTCTAGAGATGAGAGGGCTTGGGGGGAATCTGTTCAGTGTATGTGAAAGCTGGAAGTGAGGATGCAGTTGAGGACAAGAGGCATTGAGTACAAACTGGGGTTCAAGAGGTGCCATCTAAACGTCAGGCAGCACTTTACAGTGGAGGTAACTGAGCAGTAGCGGAGGTCGAGCAGAGAGGGACTGGAGTCTTTTCTGTGGAGTTGTTCAGAAGCCATCTGGATCTGGTCTGTCCTGGATAATGTGCTCTCGGTGTCCGTGCTGGAGCAAGGGGATTGTCCCAGATGAGCTCAGAGGTCCCTTTCCATCTTAAATTGTGTTGTGATTTTCTTTTTTGGGCTCCTTGGAAAGGCACGTCCTGTTGGCAAATACAGCTTTAGGACTGACCAGTGCAGATTGCTTGGCGTTGGGATGTCCTGATGTTTGTTGGAGTGATACCACTGATGGAACTTGTTGGTGGGAGTTCCTTGTCCTGAGAAGAGTTTTGGCCTGGTAATGCTGTAGTTGCTTCTGCTGATAACAAATGTCCATTATGGCCTTGTGTTGAAATTGATTAGAAAGATACTGGAGTGCTTCCTGTATCCCTTGAGATTGCAGTTGCTCAGAGGTGGTGGTTTTGTTTTGCACAACCAGTGACACTCTTCCTCATGCTGCGAATGCTTTCCTCATCATATTCTCTTCAGGACACTCAGGATGAAACAGCTGTGCTTTGGCTCGATGAAACTCAGGACGGGATTCAGAAGGCTAACAGGGACACTGAAGAGTCACAGAGATGTAAGCATTGTGGCAAATACCGTGGTTCAATGCCATTGTCAACCCAATATTCGTCACCAAATGGAAGAATGCGAGCAAGAAATGTACACGTGCAAAGGAAATTAGAATACAGGTGTTTGCTTCAGGTAGGTGTAGAAGTTTTTTCTTTCAACAATGAATGTCACAGCCTTTCAATTTCAATTCTTTACATCTTTTTGGAAGCATATGTCGTTGTTTCAGTTGTGCTTGTGACTGTGTTACATCCTAGGCAGAGATACCTATTGAATCTCTGTCAAAGTGTTTGACATTAGCAGATAACTGTGTCTGTCTGTGGTTGGGTAGTCAAGCGTGGGGATGTTCATGTGCGCCGTTCTGGTGCATCTTAGCTTTCATTTGTGTTGTACTGTTGCCTTAATTCTATGAAGTATTTCTCAAAGTACTTTTTTTTTTTTTTTTTTTTTTTTGCACTAAGTGCAGATAAAAACACAAATCAGTGCAGTTGGCAGGTGGACTGTGCCAAAGAACATTTGGTCAAAAGCAGGATTAAAGTATGCTTCTTTGAGCCAGAATAAGATCTTCAGATACCCTTCTACCTCTCTGTGTGTGAACAGAGATTTGCTCAGTGCTGAAAATGACTGTATCTCGTGTTTACTGCATCGGTGAGATACCTGTGGTTGATTTTGTACTGTGTTTGCAACAGAGTTGTGGAGTAGTCCTGGGTTAGCTCTTTCCTCATCTTTTTCTTGTTGATAACCTGTTCTGTGTTCAGGTTGCTATTCTTGCTAGGAACGGTGCAGTCACTGGAAAGGTGCTTTTTGAGTCAGCTGTCTGCTGTACCAGGGCTCTGCAAGAAGAAGCTGCCTTGACTGCAGCTGTTGTCAGAGTACAGCTGAGTGAATGGATAAAAGGTTGTAGAGAAATACTGTCGATAAGTCAGCACCGTAGTAGGACTAAGAGCACACAAAAAAGCGCTGTCAGACACTGTGCCATACACAGATGCACACTGTACTGAAAAGCTTGTTGTACACCAAGTTGTCTTTTTTTAACCCGTATTTTTATGCATAAATACAGGAAGGTATTTGTGTCCACTCGCACAGTGCCTTGCTCTCTTGTTTGTTGTGAGTCACTGAGCTCCTGACTGCCCAGGTAACCTGCCTCCTCCTGTTGTTGAAGTTTCCTTAGGAATTCTGGCCGTGAATGAAGCAGTCGATCACGGAGATACCAGCCCTACCCTGAGTGCCTTGCGCTCACCAGATGTGGGGCTGTGCGGAGTCGCTCCAGAGTGTGCAGAGACATAGCAGCGAGAGTTGGCAGAAGTGGAAAGGAGAAGAATGGCAACAGGTGAACCCCAAATAGCTAACTGCTAGTGCAGTAAATTCAAGATGATTGCCTGTAGGATGGAAAGCAGAGGGGGAGAAATGTGAGGAGAAGTCTTGCGTTCTGGGTATCTTGTTAGAATCTCATGTTACAGGGAATTGAGGCTGCCTTGTAAGCTGAAGTCTTTGTTAAAGGAAAGAAGAAAAAGGTAGGAAGGAAATGAAAAAGTCAGCAGTGAAATATTCCCCACTTGTAGAATATATTGTGCTTAGGTAGTTGTTGCGGTGGTTCATTGGAATCTGAGGCATTCCTTCTATTGCTTGGAGGAAGGACCCTCTCCATGCGTTTCCTTCTTGTAGTATTTGTATGTGAGGAAGCTAGAGACGTGTTTGCTTTCAACATAGCACCATTTCTGCTTTTAGGAGGCAGTGGCAGTGAACGGGTGAAACACTGGGTGAGAGGAGGCTGTCATCATTATCATAACCTGAGGACCAGAGAGGGAGGATGGGATGAGCCGACTGAATTTGTGCAGCATGACACACAGCTGTCACGGGAGGAGATGCAGGTAAAGTACGTGCTCTTTTTCTCTGCAGTTGAAGTTGCCCCTGTTTCAGGCCTTATTGCAACTTTAAGAAGTAATGTTTCACCACAGTAGTGATGTTAGCAAGCTTTGTATCTTATTTCCGTGTTCATTGTCTACTTTGCACGTCAGCACCTGCTGCTGTAGGAGCCCGTTTTGCAGGGGGTTGGACTCAGTGATCCCTGGAGGTCCCTTCCGAGCCCAGTTCTGTGATTCTGTGATTTTTCTCTTTGCTTCTTGCAGCAGTATGGTGCTTGGTGTTTCAGAAGAGAGAAAAGCATGGCGGGCATCAGCTGGATTTCTGTGGCTGGTAAAGCTGTGCCCCTGAGAACTGGGCTGACTGCTGCCCCTGGAAATGTGTGCAAAGTCTGCAGAGGCAGAGGAATGACTTTTCTCTCAAAAGTTGAGCTTGTCTAAGGCAGGTCACTGCTAGGAGAGCTTCTGCTTTAAAGCATCAAGTTGTATAAGTAAGGTAATTTAAAAAGCAAGCTTGCCAGTTCTTTTTTACCTAAGTGATTTTTTAGCATGGGAAGGTTGGAGAGGCTTTTTGCTAACAGGAGATGGAGGGAGGAAAAGCAAGTGAAAGGCACGCTGTGCACAGCCAGCACACAGCACCTGCACCATTGCCCTGCACAAAGGAGGAGCAGCTCAGCAAGCTTGGCCTGGGCCATGGAAGGGAGCGTGCAAACGTCTGGAGCAGCCCCAGATGGGCTGGTTCTGCAGGTTGTTGTCTGCTGCTGTTTTCTCTCATCCTGTTGTGCTCGGGGGTGGATTTGTTCATGTTCAGAGCTAGCAGGAAGCTCGCACAGCCCTTTGTTTCAGCTGTCCCAAGGCTTTGGTCCCTGGCTGCTGGGATGGGGCGTTTGAGGAGTGATGCCTGTGCTGTTGTCCAGCCAAGCTTTGGGGATGAGTCTCGTTACCGGGGCATGTCTGACAGGGCTGAGGGTGGGGGACCGGGCCAGTGGCGCTTTGCTCTCAGTCTCGGTGTTTGTCTTTGCTCAGGAGGGCAGGTGGTGAACCTCACGAGCCAAAGCCTGCAGATGGGGTTTGCGGAGAAAGAGGTCCTGCAGGCCTTGTGTGGCAGCCACGGAGCTGGAGCGAGGCTGCGTCAGTGTAAAAGCCCAGCAATGCACGGAGGTGTGAAGGTGAGCTGTGGGCTCCAGTAACACAGGAGAGGATGTGCATGTTGGGGGCTTGGATGCTGCTGTGTGTTTGCAGTGACTGTGGGGTAGTTAGCACTGCTGGGTCAGCTTGAGTGCATGGAACAAGTGTGACGTGTCTTCCAGTTGCACGCTGTGTTCCTCCTGTTGCGTTGAGCTCTTGAGCTCCAGCCCTAAGTGAGGATGCAAGCGCTACCGCAGAAGGGATGGTTGAGATTGGAAGTGCAGTGCAAAGGGCTGGAGCCAGCAGGAGCAGGGATGTGATCATCCCCCTGTACTCAGCTCTGGTGAGTCCTCACCTTGAGTGCTGTGTTCAGTTCTGGGTCCCTGACTACAAGAAGGACACTGAATCCCCGACATATTGCCAGAGAAGAGCAGTGAAGCTGTGAGGGGTGTAGAGCACCAGTCTCATGGGGAGCAGCTGGCTGAGAGAACTGGGGTTATTTAGCCTGGAGAAGAGGAGGCTCAGGGCAGACCTTATCCCTCTCTACAATGAGCTGAAGAGAGATGATGTCGAGGTGGGGGTCGTCCTCTTCTCCCGTGTAAGTAGCGATAGGGCTGGGGGGAACGGCCTCAAGTTGCACGGGGGGAGATTGAGGCTGGATGTTAAGAAACCCTTCTCCACAGGAGTGCCCAGGGAGGTGATGGAGTTACTGTCCCTGCAGGTGTTCAGAAACGTTAGATGTGGCAGTGAGGGATGTGGCTTAGTGGGGAATATTGGTGGTAGGTGGATGGTTGGACTGGATGATCTTGGAGATCTTTTGCAAGCTTGCTAATTCTATGATTCTGTGAAAGGCATCTGCTGGGCGTGTGCTTTGGTGGGTGAGCATCAGGCTGCTGGACAGCAGGCAGCTGTTGTCTGTGCAGACAGCCACATCCATGGGGAGTGGAGGCTTTTTCACCTTAGCCTTGTCTTTCATGTCTCACGTGCAGTAAGTGCTGTTGTTACACACAGCATCTTGGGGGCAACCTTGATTTCTGCAGCCCCGAGCTTTGTGGCACGAGAGCTCTCCGCCATGCTTCTCCCTGTGATGTGTGACTGTATGGAAGGCCTCGCAGAAGCCTGGGTAGGTGATGGCAGTCGCTCCTCCTTTCCCCAGCGATGCTGGAAATAGCGTGGAACGGGACGGGGGGACATCCCAGCCGTGGGTTCCTCTCAGCAGGTCTGAGCGGCTGTTCTGATCCTCGTGTTTGAACTTGAGGGAATCTGATGCTAAGTAGAGAAATGAGGGGCTTGTTAATGAAGAAAAAAAGACTGTGTGGCATCTTGTGGTGCAGGATGTTCTCCGAACTGCTGCTAACAGTGCCCAGGATGCTCCCTTTTTGATGGGGAGAGGTTTAGCAGGGATTTCTTAAATGAAAATAGTTTGTTGTGTAATTTCCTTTTCATCGACCTTTCATGCTACTTCTTGATAAGTTATCTTTGGACTATGAATCAATATTTATTATTGAAGAGAATTGAAGAGAATACGTACGCACCCTGCGCCTTCATCTGCACCAAGAATCTTCTAAACATCTTTGCACTGTTTCTTTTTGGCCCTGAGACGAAGCTGTGTGGAATATGGGCTTGGATGCTTTTTCAGTCAGGTGCAGGACACGTAACGCTCATCTGAGTTGTCATGCTGACAAGAACAACGGAGTAGTAAATTTTTCAGGGTTGCGTGCTTTACTTTACTTTTTTTTTTTTTTTTTTTTTTTTTTTTCCCCTCCAGTCATAACCGTGGAGCCACAGAAGCGTTACCCAGACGGAAGGAGCCTTTGTCACCTGGCCTTCCTACCAATGACACAGGCAGTGGAAGTCAGCATCCCAAGCATCCATGAAACCCCTGCACAGGACTGGTGAGAGTTACCCTGGTGCCGTCCTTTGGCAATCTCAGGTCTCTCTGTAAGCTCCCAAGCTGTGTCGTAACTGCTCCCGTGGTGCTGACTCAGCTCTCCCAGTCTTTTGTGGGGGAGAGCTGGAGTTGAGCTCCTTCCTGCTTCCTGCCTCTGTCCTCCCTGCTTTGCCCACGGCCCACTGAGCCTCCATCCTTGTTAGGTGTCTTGAATTACTGAGTTGCTTAAGGATTGGGTGGACCAATTAAATTCTTAGCGATGTCTCTAGATCCACGTGTGCACAAAAGCACACTCTGATGCAGTCAGCGTAATGATGAACACACGCCTTGTTTCCTTTAGCCCGTATTTTTAGTTCAGGAGAACAGATTTCTGGAATGATGTTCAGCTTAGCACCAGAATCCCCTTGCCGCCCCCCATTCCAGTCTCTCACGAGGGCTTGAGATCCACAGGGAGGAAGTATTGCCGATAATTACAATCCGTGGTTTTGAAACTGATTTAATCTATGGTGTATGATATGAATACTCCTGGTGAATGATGTGGCAAGGCATCCCAGCAATTTTCAACAGGAATACTTCAAGGCAGCTTTTCAAGGTTTCTTTGAGAACTCTCCAAGTCTCCAGGAATTTTCAGCGCCAAGGTTTCTTAGCCTTCCGAATGGCAGTGTTTCTATCGAAGCTGGCAGCCTTTAAACCTAAACCCAAACTGAAGCTTGCTCATCTCAGTGGAGGTGCCTTAGCTATATTCTAACGCTGCGTGGAAAATGAGTTCCACGTTCACGAGTCCTTTCTGACTTGCTACGTGTTTGATTGCACAGGAAGAAAAGCTTGATGTCTGTGCCAAGGGAGACGTACACCGCACTTGCGCTGCCTGGACGATTTGGAAACTGGAAATTCTGGGGTGTGCTGAAGCATGCCCTCTCAGGTCAGTCTAAGCGTACATAGAGTAGACCTGTCTAACCAAACAGGTAATAGACAGTTAAACCCATTCTGTTGGGAAATACTCTCTCCTTCTAAGTACCTTTAGAACGTGAGTTTCTTCAATTAATTACTCAACTCATTTGCTTTTCCTGAATGATCACAGAATCACAGAATTGTAGGGGTTGGAAGGGACCTCCATAGATCATCGAGTCCAACCCCCCTGCCAAAGCAGGTTCCCTACACCAGGTCGCACAGGTAGGCATCCAGGCAGGTCTTGAACATCTCCAGAGAAGGAGACTCCACCACCTCCCTGGGCAGCCTGCTCCAGTGCTCCGTCACCCTCACTGTAAAGAAGTTCTTGCGCATGTTTGTGCGGAACTTCCTATGCTGCAGTTTCCAGCCGTTTCCCCTTGTCCTGTCTCCACTCACCACTGAAAACAGTCTGGCCTCGCCATTCTGCCCCCCCCACACCTTAGATATTTATAGACCTGGATCAGGTCCCCTCTCAGTCTTCTCTTCTCAAGGCTGAACAGACCCAGTTCACTCAGCCTTTCCTCATAGGAGAGATGCTCCAGGCCCATCACCATCTTCGTGGCCCTCCGCTGGACTCTTTCCAAGAGATCCTTGTCTTTTTTGTACTGGGGAGCCCAGAACTGGACGCAGTGCTCCAGATGAGGCCTCAGCAGGGCAGAGCAGAGGGGGAGGATCACCTCCCTCGACCTGCTGGCCACGCTCTTTGCAATGCACCCCAGGATGCCATTGGCCCTCTTGGCCACAAGGGCACACTGCTGGCTCATGGCCAACCTGTCATCCACCAGGACACCCAGGTCCCTTTCCGCAGAGCTCCCCTCCAGCAGGTCATCCCCCAGCCTGTACTGGTGCATGGAATTATTCCTCCCCAGATGCAAGACTCTACACTTGCTTTTGTAAAACCTCATCCGTTTTTTTCCTGCCCAGCTCTCCAGCCTATCCAGGTCTGGCTGAATGGCAACACAGCCTTCAGGCGTGTCAGCCAATCCTCCCAACTTCGTATCATCAGCAAACTTGCTGAGGGTGGCCATTATCCCCTCATCAAGGTCACTGATGAAGATGTTGAACAAGACCGGACCCAGCACAGACCCCTGAGGAACACCGCTAGTTACAGGCAAATGATCCTAAGTTCTTTTCTCGGGCTACATCTGCACTCTGCTCAGTCCAAGGAGAATCCCTGCCTGCAGGTGCAATGACACAGCATGGCTCACAACCTCATTTTTCATTGCTTACTCTTACGGTAGCTGCCATCCATGTCCGCCCTGCGTATTCTTAGAGCTCTTCTGGAGTCCATGGGGCAGACTTACGGTTGAACTAAAGGGAATTTTTTCATATTGCTCTAGCTCCAGATGATTATCCCTAGTATCATTACATTTAAAAAAAAAAAAAAGGCGTTTTGAAGTAGTGTGATATATATTCTGTGCCTCAGAATGTGGCACGTGTGGCATGAGAGAGTTTTGAGGCCACGAAGACTGCCCAGACAGCATGAGAAGTGTAAGAGCAGAGAGCTATAGGTGATGCAGCGCTATTCGTGCCACCCGCAGGAAGCGGGAGCTGGAACAAAATATGGCCAGGAGAGTGATCAGATTGCGTTTGGTAAGGAACTATTTCATTAGTTCTAGAACTTTGGCAAAATGTATATTCAGGATGATGATCAGCATGCCAGGTGCTGGGACCATGCCGAAAGAGAAATGGTCTGAAAACGTCGGTGCAATTTGAAATATATCCCCTTCCACAAAGCCCTCAGATGCATGCTGCAACTGCATCCAAAGCAAGGCAGAGCCCTGTGCTTGTTGTAGCCGGAGCTATCGGTGCCAGGAGTTGCTGCTGTGTTTGCAAGGACGTTGTGTCAGCAGTGTGACGTCAGTGGGGTTGTTTGATGGCAATGAAACAGCTGAATGGTGTACCTCAAGACTAAGAAAAAAGATGGTAGTGGTGACTGTGTGTCTAGGTATAGATAGCTTGATAGAGATATGTAGGACTTCAGTGTGGATTTTACATAGGCCCTGCGCTGCAAGGTACGCTGTTGGGAAGCAATGTCCATCTGCCCGAGGGCAGGAAGGCCCTGCAGAGGGACGGCCTGAGGCCAGCCGTACGAGGCTGCCCAGGAGCAAG
Source organism: Tetrao urogallus (assembly GCF_951394365.1). Lineage (NCBI taxonomy): Eukaryota > Metazoa > Chordata > Aves > Galliformes > Phasianidae > Tetrao > Tetrao urogallus. Next base: position 71,261,719 of record NC_136817.1, read on the forward strand.
CGCTGGGTCCTGCGCTGTGGTCATGGCAACCGCATGGCAGCTTCTGCAGGATTGGGCTGAGGTAGAATTCCAACCGCCCGCTGATTCTAGAATGTTGGGGTGTGTGATGGTGGAATCTTCTGGTCCTGTGACATGGTCTTGCCTCCCCACCCTGTCGTCATGGCGGAGCAGCCTGGTGGCCCTTAGTGATGTCACAAGCGGCTGGAATGAGGGGAGGAGCAGTGCGTGCTGCGTCCCTTCATTGGAGCGCTTGAGCTCTGCGTGAGTAGCTCGCTTGTTGCCCTTGTGCAGCGACTGAGTGCCTTTGTTTTCACCCCGTCTTGTGCAGCATCTTGTAGGTAAGCTGAGACAGGGCGTGGGATAGAGGGGTGGGCAGTGAGCTGTTGAGAACTGCTGGCTGGTGGAGCTCGTAGTGTCATACTGCTTACTCTTGACCATCAGACGTAATTTTTACTCCGTACCTACATTCCAACGCGATGCATAGAGGTGACATTTGTCTCGTGGCTTTTCCCTTGTCTTCTTTGCTAAATGGTGCAAGCTGACTGACCAGCTCTTTCTCTCTGCTCTCTCCTCCCCCTACCTGCTCCCTTGGTGCAGCTTTTGCTCGTGGAAGAACAGAGCAAAGTGACAAGAATCAGCTGCGAGTTCAAGACACTTGTCTACCTTGTTCTGATCTCCTGCCAGGTACGTGCCACGCTTTGTCCTCCCACGTGGTTTAGCAGCCCGCGTCGCACCGTGTTTAGTAACACAGCCCCATCCAGTTTTGATGGGACACTGGTCATGTGTAGGTCTTTTCCGCTTCCCTCCAGCTCAGCTCTCAGAAGGATGTTGTCTGTAGTGCTGTGACCAGCTGGTCTTAAGGAGACCAATCCCTTAGGCAGAGTCCGACCCCTGGTTTGTGCAGAGCTGCACAACATGACCACAAGCATGCGTGCTTCGGCTGTGTGAGTGTGCTGCCCGACAGCTGTGGGGAGCACAGCACAGTCCCCATCTGCTAGCAGAGGGATAGCCACTTGGTCAAATGCTGCCTAGTAGGCTCTCATTTGAATTGACTGAAGATAGTGGCTGTTTCTAGAACATCTGCCTATGCCAGTGGATAACTGAGGGTAGTTCTGAAGAAGTCTCTCAATAGAGTGGTGTGTGAAGAGAGAAAATATGAGGGTGTTTCTTTTCATTCCAGCTTGTCGTGCCTGCTGTGATGGGCGTTGCGTGCAGCGAGATCAGCCGTGGGCCTGACATGGCACGGATGGAGGTAGAGTATGAAGCTCTGATTGGTCTTTGTTCCCTGACTTGAGCCAACAGAGTGAGCTGCAGGTGTGCTCTCCTGCTTTTCAAGAGAGGCAGAGTCCTTCCAGCTCTATCTGTGTCCTGAAAAGCTGCCTTAAAAGCTTCATGTCCTTGCTGCGGGCATCTAGATGGCCGTGGAAGTCGTAGTACCGACAGAATCAGATGCGGCGTTATAAACGTGCGGAAGCATTTTCCCCGTCCTGCCTGGATGTTGTCACCCACAGACAAAGTGTTGTTCTCATATTCAGCAAGTTAAAGGAAGCTGGCACTTGTAGTGAGCCAAGGATTGGGTCAGTGGCCCAGCTGCTGTGTCCAGTCCACGGCTGAGGTCTCCAGGCAATAGGTGACAGGAAGTGAGCAGACTCTTACGCTCCTCTTTGGGAAGGCAGTAGTGCAAGCGTGGCAAGTTTATGAAACTGCCGGAGCCGTCTTGGTTGTGGAGTTTGTCCTCTTAGTCTGGGTAGAGAGATGCATCTTTGCACTGCCTGGCGATAGTGCTGCGCGCCGGGAAGGGAAACAGCTGTTATTAGACTTGCAGTTTCTTGTTAAGCGCTCGTGATAAGGACCGAGTGCATTTCCTGCAGCTTTCTCTGCCGATGTGCTCCTCACCCTGAAATCCTCCTTGCAGCCCTCAGCTCCTCACCGTGGCCTGTGCTCTCTGTTTCAGACTGAGAACAACGGGAAGCCCCTGCTGGTCTGTGAGGAGTCATCTCTTAATATTCCAGCTATTGGTGCTGCCCATGTTCTCAAGAGATACGTTGCCCAGGCACCGGATGAACTCTCCTTGGAGGTAAGCAGTTAAAGGCGTTCTTAGTTGTGGTGTACAGAAGAGTATAAGGTGTGAACGCTCAGGAATATTCTCAGACACCTTCAGAGTGTTTGGTGAGGTGAAGCCCAGAAGATTCAGTTCCAGATTAGACTTGCAGTGGGTTGGACGCAGGGAGGAGTTCAGCCATCTCCAAACTATGGCTGTATTTGGCATTGGAATCTTCTGATCAAAGAGCTACTGCCCAGTGTTGTAGCCTGGTCTCTGAGCGATGGCAGACCAGTGTATGGAGTGTGCAGATCTGTTCAGGATCTGTTCCGCTGACTTATGCCTGCGGTTTAATTGGAGCTCTCCCTTTGGCCAAGAGCCTGCTGCTTTTGAGAACCATTTCATACCGAACAGCTGAATTCTGTATGTTGTGTATTGTAGTGACTCTTCTACCTCCACGTTCAGTTGTACAACCGCAAATGCCTGAAGAGCTGCACTGGTGCAATGGCTCTCAAGCTTGACGATATTGGGCAGTGCAGAAGAATGCAGTCATTTGAGCTGCGCTTTCCTCCCAGCCGTGCTGAAGCTGGGATTGACGTTGCAATCTCTTGCAGGTGGGAGACCTCGTGTGCGTCATCGATATGCCACCTCAGGAGCTGAGCCCCCGCTGGAGAGGCAAGCACGGCTTTCAGGTAGGCACAAGCTTCAGACGTGAGAGCGCAACTTCGGTCGAGGCAGGAATCTCAGCTTAGAGCTGCCCTGCCTGCACAGCATGGCTCCACATGGAAAATGGTTTCCCTGTGTTGGTGTCAGGGGACTTTGCCTTTTGCTGTGGGCTTAGGCCAGAGCTGAAAGTTGGTCTTTGTAGCAAACTGTCTCCTCAATTAACTTAGAAAGAAGAGCCCTCACAACATGCATCAGGTCACGGCCACTGAACCGCACCTTTGGAAATGCAGCAGCTAGGACACGTGTTTCAGTGTCTCTGAGCACTTGTGCTTGCACCCATGCAGAAGGTGAAGTCAGTGTCTTTCAGGAAGTCGCTGCCTGTCAGCTGAGATGAGGCAGGGTAACAGAGCCTCTGCGTGCTTGCTGCTGCTGCTGGCTGCTGAACGCTGGGTAGCTCAGAGCTGGGGATGGCAGCTGCATCTCAGTCAGCAAGCAGAAAGTTCATAGGCTGTGCTAACTCAGATCTAGCTGCATCAATCTATCATAATCTATAGCTTCTGTATGAAGTCTTTCCCTTCGGGCACGCTTGAGATTTAGGGGCGCATAGCATACTTGTCCTTTCCCTGCTCCATATGCAGTTACATGGATAATTGGCTGCCGGTTTTGAATAATTATTAATTTTAAGCAGGCCATTTTTTGTTTGATTGTCTTACGGAGCACCCGGCAGGCACGTTATGAGGAAAATGTGATGTTTGAACAGTTCAGGCCTGAGAAACGCTGCCTTCAGTATCGCACCTCTCTTCTTCTTCTTGTTACAGGTTGGATTTTTCCCCAGTGAGTGTGTGGAGCTCATTAACGGAAAAGTCCCGGAGAGTCTCATCAATTCAGTGCCAAAGCCAGGTACGATGATCCATCTGATGGTGCAGGGAAGCAAAATGGAGTCTTTTTTGGGTGTGTTCCGTGGTTAATACCTCCCTTATCCTTCCCACCTTATCCTCTGTGCTGATGATCCTTCATGCATAGCACGGGGCGTATGGCTGGTGTTTTGTAGGCAGCTAGAATGAGGGAAGGCAAAGGCAGTTCTCCTGCAAGTCAGTACGAGGCTGAGAACAGCCAGCGTCCCTGGTTCCCTGGGGAAATCCTAAAATGCTTGTAGAATAGCTTGGGAATGGAAGGGAGCTCAAGGATCATCAAGCTCCAAGCCCCCTGCCTCAAGCTGGGCTGCCAACCAAGCTCCACATTTAATGTGGGACTGGACCAGGCTGCCCAGGGCCCCATCCAATCTGGCCTTGGACTCCTCCAGGGTTGGGGAAAATCCATTTTTGTACGCACTTGCTCATCATGTTCTTCCCGTTTTGAGGTGCTCCGTAGAATGTGTTGTGCTCGGCCTCGTCCAACGGAGCCAAGCCTAAAATGAACTGGTTTCTTCCTTTTGTTGTGCAGTGCCAAAGAAGCGCGGCAAGCTCCTCACCTTCCTTCGTTCCGTGGTGAAGGCCCGCCCAAAGCAACCGAAAGAGCGGGAGGTGGAGAAGGAAAGGGTGTTTGGCCGTGACCTGGGAGAGCATCTTCTCCACTCTGGTCGTGATGGTAAGGGACAGCCCATTCCTGAGAGCTTCCCTGTTTGGGAACCTAAAGATGAAAGGGAGATGGTATGTAGCAAGGGGCAGGTTGATACCAGTGGAGAAACGGGGAATGGGAGTTGACAACTGAAAGATCAACTGAGTAGGTGATGGCTGCAAGGTAAATGCTCCCAAGGGACAAGCACATTTGTATTTGCTTAAAGCAAAGCCTGTAAGCCAATCCCATGGTAGCCTGAAAAGAAAGGAAGCCTTTTGGCCAAAGAGAGTGTCCTGCATCAGTTTCCCGCTCCTTCCGGGCGTGAGATTTTCCCCCTCCATTCCCATGGGAGCTGTGATGGGACTTGCAATGTCTGCGGCTTCCCCGGAATTACTTTCTCCAGGCTGATTCCTAGGTCCTGGCATTTCTGGAATGCAAAGAACGCATCTCTGTCCAGTTTCCTCACCAGCTCCTGCAGAGGTGTCTCTGACAGCTGTCCCCTTCAAGGAAGAGCTAAGCAGTAGCCTGGCTGGGCTTAGTGGATGGGATGTGACGGGAGTGCAGCCTGAGCCAGGACTTGAAGAAGGAGCTCCAGTAACCGCCGGCACGTGTTCTTTAGTCCCCCAGGTCCTCCAGAGCTGCGCCGAGTTCATCGAGCAGCACGGCGTGGTGCAGGGGATATACCGCCTGTCCGGCGTCGCGTCCAGAGTCCAGAGACTGCGGTAAGAGTGCTGCGACTGACAGACACAGCTGCCAGCAGGGGCACGTGCCCTGTTGCGGGCGTTCAGAGGCCTGCGGGCAATGCCTTAGCACAAAGAAAAGGTCTCCTTTGGGAACATCCCATCCAGCACGGCTGACGTGGTGCTGCTGGCCGAGTGTTTGTGTTCTCCTGTACATCAGGAAGCCCTTCCAACTCTTGATTGCATTGGGTGTGGCTTTTGACTTGCTTTCCTCTTTCTCAACCATTTTCGTGTCCTTCTCTGCAGCCAGGAATTTGAGTCTGAGCAGGTTCCTGAGCTGACCGTCCGCGACGTTCACAGCGCGAGCTCCCTCTGCAAAATGTACTTCAGGGAGCTCCCGAACCCCCTGCTGACCGACCAGCTGTACGACAAGTTCTCGGTAAGCACAAGGCAACGCCGTTCCTTTACCTCTTCCGTGGGCCTCTTGGGAGATGGCTGCAGCAGTGCCCCAGCTCCGAGGCCCTTCTTCTGTTATCCCCATGGGGTTTACTCGCATGTCTTTGCCACATCCTGCATGGTGCTGATGCCACTTCTGGTGGCCCCAGGAGGTGGTTCTTTCCATATTCACAATGCTTGCGAGAATTCCTGTGTTGTTTGTTTGTTTGTTTGTTTGTTTGTTTGTTTGTTTGTTTGTTGCTATTCCCCAACTATTTCTGGAACGGGAAGGGGATTAATAGCCAAGTGTACTTGGAGATGAATGCCCCCTGCGAGGAGCTGAGCTGCCCAACCAGGCTGTAAACCAGCCCGGTGCTTGGACTCCTTGGCCGTGGTGGCACCAGCTGCGTGCCGCTATGTTCCCCAGATGCCTGTGGGGAGGCCTAAAGTCTTTCTCAGTGCTGACCAGCAGCGTGCTGTCCCCTTGGTTCCCGACCCTGCGGCAGGTATCTCGCCTGATTTGTGTCTCAATCCCTTTCTGCCCTTTTCCAGGATGCTGTTGGTGCCACTACGGAGGAGGAGCGGCTGGTCAGAATGCGGGACGCCATCCAGCAGCTGCCCGCTCCTCACTACAGGTCAGTGCTGCCCTCAGCCCGCTGAGCTCAGCCCTGCTGCACTTCAGAGAGCAAAGTGCAATTCCAGGCTTTGTCTCACGCGAGCAACGGGATGCCTGGGTATGCTGAAACACTGCATGGGGTTAATTGATGGGGTCAGTTCCTGGGTACGGGGGCACGCTTGGTGCAGCTGATGGCTGTGGCTGTGCTGTGCTGGTGCTGGGTGCTGCAGCGTGGCACTTGGTCAAGTTGGATCTACTTCATCTTCAGTGACAGTAGCAATAATAACAACTAGTGTGAATTGAGGTTTGCTTTGTGAGTCGCAGCACGGGATGCTGGCTGGTGCTGAACATTTGCCGCTCTTGTTTCCCAGGACCCTGGTGTTCCTGATGAGACACTTGGCCTGTCTGTCTGCGAACAGCTCTGTCACCAACATGCACGCTAAGAACTTAGCCATTGTGTGGGCTCCAAACCTCCTAAGGTAAACTTCTTTTTCCGTTTCAACAGAACGCTTACATCTGTTCTCCAGTAAGATAAAGCAGTCCTCCCTTCTTCTGCACCACATGTGCTCTTCTCCTGTAAAATGTGCAGTGAGTGGCTGAGAGCAGAGCAGGAGCCTGGACTGTTCTCCAACCCCACGTGGGCACAATTTCTAGATGAGCATTGCTGCTCTCTTGTTTAGATGGGGCTGGTGTGTCCTTGATCAGCCAGGAGAACTTCTTCAGTGGCATCACTGACTGCCCACTGCGGAAGTCTCCGGAGCTCAGTTTGACAGCTTTGGGCTGCAACAGTTCAGACCCGGGGAAGCGATGTTGGCTGAATGACTTCTAAAACCTGCCTTTTCTACAGATCACAGCAGAGCGAGTCTGCCTGTGCCAGCGGGAGAGCTGCCTGCACGGAACTGCAGACGCAGTCAGCCGTGGTGGAATTCATCATCGACCACACAGACGTCCTCTTCTGCTCCACATCTGGACCTGACATCGCAGATGGAGCAGGTGAGTGTCTTCCTCCATTAGCTTTATCTTGATCAGACACCTGGATCAAATGCAGGCCTTCTCCAAGTCCTTGGAAATACACTTTTCCTGTCGAGGGGACAGCAGACTTCTGGGCTTAGGTTAGAATCTGGCACCCTGTTGCTGGATGCTGAGAATGTGCAAGCCCAAACGTGACAAGAAGAAAACCGTCACTGTCATTATGATGTTTTGCAAGCAGGTGAAGTTTGATTAACGTGTGGCAGCAAAGCTTTCTGAGTTCACCGTACCTGCTTTCTAGGGTTTTTGTTTGCCTGTTTCGATACAGGGAGCTGCTCTTAATTATGACTGCGTCCTTTGCCATAGACACACCTCTGAGCACATGGTTGTTTTGAGCTGCTCTTCTTGCAGCGGCTCGGAGAAGCAAATCTGAGAGAAACACAGCAGCTCCCCCGGACCTGTGATGGCCGTAGTGCTGCCGCTTTCTGATCCTGGCTCTCACCTGTGGTTTTCCCTTACAGGGCACAGTTCTCTCTCAGGGCCCCAGTCTGTGCAGGCGTCTTCTCCTGCCACAGAGCTGCTCAGCCTGGAGGAGGCGCAGGCACGGAGGCGAGGCCACAGCAGCTCTCCTGTGGTTGTGACACAGAGCAGGGACATAGAGGTGGAAGAAGGCCCCACAGCTGTACGGGGGAAATTCCACACAGTCATCGACTTTCCACCTGAAAGGTAAAGAGGACTTCCTTTTCCAGTACCTTATCATCATTGTTTGGGTGGGTTTTTGTGGTTTCTTTTTGTCTTGTTTTTTTGTCTTGTTTTTTTTTTTTTTGTTTTTTTTTTTTTTTTTTTCCCCCATTATTTCTAGTGCCAAAGCTTGCTGAAAGTCAGTTAAACTGGTGGTGCCTGAAGTGTTGCAGTGAATCTGCACTCCCTTTGCACTGTGAGACTGAACTCACATTCAGTTGCCCGCCGGGCTGAGTTTAGCCACCCAAGGCTGGCATTCCCTCCTTGCTGGGCAGGCAGTCACGAGCTGCATAAAGCCATGCTGACGTCTATCCCGGCCTGTGCTGGCTGTACCTGGAAACATTGGGGTTTTCCGGACTTGAGGGCCACGTGCCTGAATCCAATTCCAGTTGTCCTCGAAGCAGAGCTGTTGGTCAGACCTGCTGACACGAGAAACTAGACATGGCAGTGAGATGGGGCCGATGAGCTGTCAGTGTCAGAGTCAGAGATGCTTCTGAAGTTCCACGCACGACTCACACCATTCCCTGTTTTCTCTCTCCAGACCAAGTCCACCCAGCAGGATGAAGGAATCACCAGCTGGCTGTTGGTGTTCCTGCTTCAGCCTGGGAAAACCATCCTCTGTGGCCAAACGCCAACCGCAGCGCCGTCCCAGGGAGCCCTCAGAGACAGACGTTGTAGTGCTGGCAGGTAAGGGTGCAAATCCAGCTTTCAACACCCTGCTTCTCAGCAACGTAGAATTCTTGCTGTCAGTGGGCTTGTATCTCCTTCTAGCGTTCCAGCCCATACCTGACACCTTCAGTTCTCCCCTGATCAAGAACCACTTTTGTAATTCAGCTTGGGAGAGTTTGACACCAAGCCCTGTTCATTCTTTATAGGTGATTCGAGCTCTTGTCAACCGAGCAGAGCTGGAGCAAGTAGCGATGCTGGGCTGTGTGCTTCCATGAATGGAGAGCTCGCAGGAAGCACAAATGGCTGCGGTTCAGCTGACAGCGTGCCGCATAACAACAGTGGCGCACACAAGGAGCTGATCCAAGTTGAAGCCCTCATTTCTCCCGGCTCTGCTGAAGATGCTGACCTGAGCCTGCCAGACACCACAGGCACCAGCCTGGACTGTGAGCCGGTGCCTGTGCAGTGCAGCCCAGCCCAAGCAGAGCCTGAGTGCCCCGACAGCAGCACCTCCATACAGGAGCAGGTCAGCACCAGCGAGGAGAAGCAGAGCCTCTTGGAGGGGGGCTTAGAATCGGGCCTCCAGTCCCAGGCACCGGGCAGCAGCACTGAGAGCTCTGAGCCCCTCTCTCCGTGAGCTTTCCACCCAAGAGAGGACGATTGCCATCTTTACCTGGACCTCTCACGCCCCTCCTGTCTTCTCCTTTAATAATAAAAGCACACTTGTGCTCACTCAACGCCTTGACTGCCTGAGGAGTTTTCATTCCCGGGGACTGGGATGAATGCAACACACAGCAAAGCACCTCAGCTTGCAACGCTGAGGCTGTGGGGTGCATGAAGCAGAGCTCCAGGTTTGTTCCCGTTGTGTCTGGCTTCGGGATGTCTGCAGCTCCCATTTGGTACAGTAGCAAACCATCTCTAGCATCCTGGATGCTGCTCGTGATAACCCCAAGCTTCCTGGCGGTGGCTTTGTGATGCCTTTCAGGGCTTTTGGATGCACTGTGATGCCTTGGCTGCTCCCTATCACCTCTCTCCTCCGGCCGCGTCCATTCCTGGCTCCCAACCTCCGAGCTGCCTGCGCAGATCACCTGCAGCCGTGTCCTCATCACGCTGCAGAAGGACGAGCTCATCCTGGGCCCGGCCTCTCATTGGTCAGGGGCAGCGCTGTCCCGCCCCTGCCCGTCTCTCGTTGGTCAGCGGCAGCGCTGTCCCGCCCCTGCCCGTCTCTCATTGGTCCGGGGCAGCGCTGTCCCGCCCCTGCCCGTCTCTCGTTGGTCAGCGGCAGCGCTGTCCCGCCCCTGCCCGTCTCTCGTTGGTCAGCGGCAGCGCTGTCCCGCCCCTGCCTGCCTGTCGTTGGCCCGCGGCAGCGCCGCTCCGCCCCCGGGCGTTGGTTGGTCCGCGGCAGCGCCGCCGGCTGCCATTGGCTGAGGCGCCGTGCGCGGGAGCGAACGTTGGGAGCTGGCAGTTGGAGGCGCGGCTCTCCTCCCAGAGCGCCGCTGCAGCCGCCTGTGCTACCCCGTAGGGGACCGCGGCGGCAGCCGGAGCTGTCCAGGCGGCACCGGGAGGGAAGCCGCGGCAGCTCGGGAGCGAGTGCTGAGGACAGCTGTGCCGGAGGTGTGTTGGAGAGCGGTGCCGGGACGGGGAGAGGGGCTGTGGGGGGCTCTAGGAAGCTGCGGGGAGGCGACGGGTGGGGGAGATATATAGCGAGATGTGAGGCTGTAGGCGCCTGTGAGGTGATGTAGGGGTTATGGGGAGCTGCTGGGGGAGAGGCAGATACGGGGCTGTGAGGGTGGTGTATAGGGAGGTAGGGGGCTGTGGTGGGCCATAGGGTCATATGGGACTATTGGGGGCTGTTGGGAGCTGTAGGGAGGAAGGAATATGAAGCTGTAGTGCATTGTGGGGGGACTGTAGGCGTGGATATGTAGATTTCTATAAAAAATGAAGCATACATATATTGATATGGATCACCAAATCTGCCTTGTCTGTTTCACTCAATGGGCCTGTCTTGAGTGTTTGTAGAACTGCCTTGATGCTTAGTCTGTTCTGACGTGATGCTTCATCTTGAAGTCTTGAGCTACTGGGCACTGTGAGATTCTAGCCATAGTTTTGAAGAGCAAGTGTAATTGATCTGTATTCCCCTTTGTATGCAGGGTAACCTCACCCATGCAGAATTATCTGTTGCTGTAGAGATGCTGTCTTCTGTGGCTGTGATGATCAGGGCTTTGGGTTCAGGGGATGTGAGTGCAGTATGGAGACAACTGAGCAATCCTGTCCCAGGGCTGACAAGCACTGAGGATGAGAACTGTCAGAGGTGAGTGTTTGGAAGGTTCGTGTCCGTCTTTGATGTTGCTTACATTCCCGAGAGGTTTGGTTTTCTTTTCTTCCCCTTATACTTCAGGTTCTTTCACTGCTGACTCCAATATTAGTTTATTCTCTCTCGGTTCTTGCATCTTGTCTTTGCATTCCCCGTTTCTTACTAATCTGCTCTGAGTACCGTCTCTCAGACCTTTATCAAGGTTTCACGACAAAGCTATGTTCTGGCCCCACGAGGTTCTCAATTGCACTAGGCCTGTTCCTGCCCTGTGTTTTTTGTCTGAAACTGTCATGTGGTGTTTTAGTGCTTTTCTGGATTGTTTTGCACTGGAGCTGACCACCTTGCTCACGGTCTTTTGTCTTTTTCCTATTCCTTCTTTCTTTCGTGTATGTCAGTTTTAACCCTTGTGTTACTTCTTCCATTTTGTGTTTAGTTCTCGTTGCTGTCTTGTGTGTTCCCTGGCCAGTTTTTCATGACGTGATACTTGCTGGTTTTGATTTTTGTTCTTTGACAGATGTGTGGACGATGTGATGAAGCTGAAAGCTCAGATGCGTGCAGAAGAAAATGAGTTTATCACGTGGAATGATATCCAGTCACGTGTGGATCGTGTGCACTTAGCTGTGCACGAAGAACATGAAAGTAAGTTTTGCTTGATTAGTGCTAGACTGATCCTAGATCATAAGGTGTGCTAAAACTAAGTGCATGCCAACGAACAATCTTGTTGCTTGATTCGTATAGACTGAGATAGTTGCCTTTTGCCACTGCTTCTTGTGTAGCTGAGTTGCCCTGAAAAGGCTGTAATCTAGAGAGGCTTAAATGTTATGTCAGAGCCTGGAATCTTGACTAACTTGCTTCCTGGATCTGCAAATAGACACGGGCTTCCTGTGTGGCTTCAGTTCATCTGATCACGTGACCCGAACAAGTGCACGCCACGTGCATGCGTGCACCAGAGCACTAGTTTTGCAGCCTTGTATTTGTGAGGCATCACAGCAGAAGCCTGGAAGTTCATGTAGTCCAGCTCCTTGTTTCTTGTAACACTCCTATAACCCCTAAAACAATAGAGACAACAGGGAACCCAAACCATCAACCGTAAAACGCAGAGAATTTTATAATGACATCAGTTGACATCTTATGGCATAGTTTTGGTAGGAAACTTTTTAATTCTTTCACCTGTTAGTGTTTCATAGAATCATAGAATGGCCTGGGTTGAACAGGACCATAGTGATCGTCTAGTTTCAACCCCCCTGCTGTGTGCAGGTCGCCAACCACCGGCCCAAGCTGCCCAGAGCCACATCCAGCCTGGCCTCGAGTGCCACCAGGGATGGGGCATCCCCAGCCTCCTTGGGCAACCTGTTCCAGTGCAAATATGTTCAGTTTCTTGTGTGCCCCTGTGCATGGATACTTCTTATCTAGTGTCAGAGGAAGTCCTGAAGCCATAGCGACATGTACCCTTCTGCTGTCCTGAAACTTGGTTTCAAATTCAAGAATGCTTTCTAATGAGGAGCTGTAACATATTGTTGTTTCACAAGGGTAGTCTTTTTGTGCCGCTGTTGGCTAATTAATCAAGGATAATTACTGCTTGTCCTCTGTGCCCTTTCCTAAGTCAAAAGTTGCCGTGTCTGTTTTCCTTCGTTCTTCATGAGATGGAGTAGTGTCAACCGTAGTGTGTGTGTTTTTGTAAGAAAGGTCTTTCTTTTCCTACTTTCCCCCCGCTTTCTCTCATGGGGAGAGCAGCATGCCTAAAGGTGTGCATACTGTGTGTGTACACACTGTAGGAGGAAGCAAGCAGTCTGTACCATAGTCTGCCTAGGTGACGGGGAGTTGTCAGATGAAGGACAGAACAAATGGCAGGCATTCTATGGGCTAAGATAATACTGAGAGGGAAATGCAAGTGATGCTGAGACAAAACATAGAATCCTAGAATCACCAAGGCTGGAAAAGGCGTAAAAGATCATCCAGTCCAACCGCTCACCTATTCCCAATAGCTCCCACTAAACCATGTCCCTCAACACAACATCCAGCCTTTCCTTGAACACCCCCAAAACAAAACATGCTGTTACGGCCTAGACATCACTGTGAAAAGATACTCTGAACACACCTGGGTGCTTTCCTGTGCAACCTACGTTAGTGAGCCTGCTTCTAGTGAGGGGTTTGGTCTACATGATCTCCAGAGGTCCCTTCCAACCCCTGTGATGATTTTTGTGGATCTGTGATGCTCTAAATGAACTGCCCAACAGTTCAACTTAAACAAATTTCATCTAGTTATTGGTGATGTGGAAACTTAAGGTGAAAGATCTGGCGCGCTAGCAGTCATGGAAGCAAGTAATAGTTAATGTTAGATCTTTTAATAGAAGGCCTACAATTAGGTATTTCTGTGTGTTAGGCTGTGAAATCACTAGTGAAGTAGAATAGAGAACAGTAAGAACAAAAAAATCTAGCACTACCGAATGAGGGAAGAGGAAGAGGAAGAATGGACTGACATTTTGAGTGGGTTTTGTTAAGTGTTCTCTGCAGCTCATTGCTACTACTTGGACACGTTTCAAATTTTGAATTTCAAGTTTTCTGTCAAGAAAGAAATAGAGAAAAAGCATAAATTGGACAATGCTTAGTTGTTGTTTGCTATCTTACTGTATGTTTCTGTGTAAAAACAGTGGAGTCCTGCCTGCAATCTCTCTTAGCGTGAGAGATAAATAGAAGTGTATATTGGAAGCCAGTTTGATGGCATACGTCTGAGAACAGAAGTAGGTATGTGAATATGTAAAATGTACACAGAGCTGATTTTTGCTAAACATCATTTAGAGGTGATGACAATTGATGTGGAAGAATAAGGACAATTCAGAATGACATGAATATGTTTCACCGCGTTCTTGAAAGCCACGGTTAGAAAACAATTCAATGGCCCCGCTTCACAGAACAAGTGAAATGGTGTGCGTTTAAAAAATAGAGTGCAGGACAGAAAGAATTCTAATGGTAGTCTTGGTCCACTACCAGCTGTGACTTTGAATAATGTGTGAAAGGAAGGCTTTCTGTAGATCTTCATACTGTTCTTGAAGTATGCCTCTGTGCACTGCTGTAGATAACAAGTTTTGTGGAATCACGGGACATCCCAAGTTGGGAGCGACTCACGGGGATCATGGAGTCCAACTCCTGGCTCCGCTCTGGACCGCCTAAAAATCAGACCGTATGCCTGAGAGCATTGTCCACATGCTTCTTGAACTCTGGCAAGCTCATTGCTGTGCCCGCTGCCCTGGGGGAGGCAGTTCCAGTACGGGACCACTGGAAACAGAAATCCAACTCAGATCTCCCCTGTCACATCTCCAGGCTGTTCCCTTGGGCTCTGTTGTTGTTTGCCAGGGAGCGATCAGTGCCTGCCCCTCTGCTGCCCCTGGTCGGGAAGCTGTAGAGCACCACGAAGTTTCCGCTCAGTCTCTTCTCTGGACTGAGGACTTCAGCTGCTCTTCGTATGTGTTCCCCTCTAGACCCTACACCATCTTTGTAGCCATCCTTTGGACACTTTCTCATAGTTTTATGTCCTTTTCATACTGGGGTGACCCAAACTGTATGCCGTACTCAGGATGAGGCCACAACAATGCAGAGTAGGGTGGGACAGTCCCCTTCTCTTGACCTGCTAGTAGTCCTGTGCTTGATGCACTCCAGAATACTGTTGGCCCTCCTGGCTACCTGGGAGCGCTGTTGACTCGTATTCAACTTACTGTCAACCAAGACCCTCCAATCTCTTTCCTCATGGCTGCTCTCCAGCATCTGCCCCCTTAGTCTGTGTGTATAGCCAGGGTTGCCCTTTCCCAGGTGCAGAATCTGTCACTTGCTCGTACTCCATTTCTTGCAGTTGGCGATTGCTCAGTTTTCTAATTTCTCAGGATCTCTGTGCAAGGCCTCTTCACCCTCAACAGATTCAGCAGTTCCTCCCAGTTGAGTGTTGTCAGTCAGCTTGCTCGTAACACCTTCTAGTCCTACATCCAAGTCTTTATGAAAGCATTAAAGAAAGCTGGCCCTAAAATAGAGCCCTGGGGAACGCCTGGAGTGACTGACTGCCAGACCGATGTGACCTCGTTTACTGTGGCTTTTTGGGCCTGACCCATCAGCCACTCATTCACCTACTGCATTGTATTGCTGTCTAGTCGTATGTTGGATGTTTTGTCCAGGATTCTGTGAGAAACGGTGCTGAAAACTTTACAGAAATCCAGAAAGCCCTCAACGGGCTTTTCTAGGTGAACTACAGAGGTGACCTTGTCATTAAAGAAAGCATAGTTAGTTAAATGGTCCTTGAAATGGTGCTTTTTTTACAGCAGTCGTATCGTACCGTCTTCTTAGCAATCCTGGTTCTTGTGGTGTCCCGAGCGTGTACTGTTCCTTAATCTTTGCTCTGTCCAAATGCAGTGCCTGCTATAAAACGTTCCACTTTGTGATTCTCCTACTGCGTGCAGAAGAAAAAGCTGCAGTCTTTGGGTATTTTAACCCAAGTTGTATCCACTCTGAGCTCCTCGCTTTCTTCCAAAAGATCTTTGTTGTAAACTCTCCAACTGCAATTTGAACTGTTGCTTCTTTCAGCAAGCAAGAATTGAATATTCAATATACGTTGCATCACACGATCTCCGGGTGTCCATTCCAACCCAAATTACTTTGTGATTTGCTGTAGGTTTGGCATGTGTGACTCAGGCTTTGTTCACATTTAGCTAAGTGTAAGCTATCTATTTATGTCTGTTTTCAGTTAGTTGAACTGTAGTCCTCGCTGTCCCTGGCAGCACCCTCATCTGTTGTAATACAGCTCATAGTACATGCATCCAGTCAATGCTGGTATTTCAGAAGTGAAGGCACTGTATTTTTGAATGGCGTTCTGTGCAAAGCTATAGCTTGGTGTGAAGAGCTTTATTCTGAAGGATTCTTGAAAACTTGTGACTTACTAGCCCTGGCCATTGAGGTTTTGATAATTCTCTTCTAGTGGATTTGAGCTACGTGTTGAAGAACTCAGTTCTGTCCATTCATGTGGTCTCCCCGAGGGATTTTTTTTCTGCTTTTTCCTTTATTTATTACTATGTCCAAAAATGTGTGGCTTCCTTAAGGTGGAGAAGTGGTCTTGCTTTCTTTGCTAGTAGAAAATGATTGCTACTAAAATGTTGCTATTCTCCGTGGGTATTTGGTTTAGCACCAATAGCACTTTTCTTCCAAAGCACAGTTTCCTGATGATGGTAAAGGATTGGACAAGGATTGGATCTTGTATTTCTTCTTCTATCCCTTTCTCTCTAGGAGTTTTGGCTGTTGGGCTTATCAGCGAGGCGCTGGATGAAGGAGACACCAGAAAAACTCTGCAAGCCTTACAGGTTCCTGCAGCAAAACTGGAGGGTGTAACCCCAAAGGTAGGTCAGCATTATCAGGGCACACTGCTTGGGGCTAAGAGAGAGAAAGCACAGGTGGGTGTAGTTGAAAGTACCTCTCCAGAAGCCTTTGCATCTGTGTACTGAGGGCATTCCTGATGTTGGGAAACAGATGTGGAAATGAAAGGGTGAACGCTGCATGCTATCAGCTGATGTCACCTGGCCAGTTTGGATCTGTCTGTATGAAGGCAAGAGAGATGCAGGCATAACACGTGGATCTTTGTGAACTACAGCGATGGGCTTAAAGATATGAACTGCTTGAGATGCATTGCTCTAGCTAATCGTACGTCCAGAGTGGCACACGTACCTTCTTTTTGGAGATATAAGGAGATGTGTTCAGTTTCATTTGTTTTTATAAGAAGGCAGTGTTTATCCTAATAGTTGTGAATTTCCAAATGCAAGTCTCGTTCAGTCTCCGTTTTTCAGTGCTATTTGTTAAATGTATCCATAGGTGTAGTTACATAAAGCACAAATGAAGTTTGAGAAGTAGGCAAAAAAACTTGTTAGGTGATGAATTTGTTCAGAAGGAGGGGAAAATAGAAAACAAAAGATATGCTTCTAGCAAGATGTGTATGAATGCCTGTCACTCACTAGGTGACACTGCAGATGCTATGCATTTTTTGCATGGTGGTTGTCTGTTGTGGTAGCCCAGGACTTCTCCTGACTTAGATGGAGTTGCCTCTTGGTGTAACTGGTCTGTATGTACAGGTGAAAATGGAGAGAGGAAGAATGATCTCACCTTACTGCTTTAGGAAGGAAGATGAAATGCTGTATGGGTGGTGTTTGGTTGCCCTGCCTCGGGCAGGGGGTTGGAGATTGGTGATCCTTGAGGTCCCTTCCAACCCTGTGATTCTGTGGTGTACGTGCTACTGATTTTTTTTTTTTTTTTTTTTTTAACAGATGAGTGGGATGCTATTTTATTTCCTTATGCTTACACAGAAGTAGCAGATGTGCTTCCTTTCAGTTGCCTAAGTGTGTTTAATTTCTTTTTGTAATATCTTTTCAGTTGTGGAGCACATTGTTCTAATTCCAGCAGGGATTTTAGCATAGAGAGTGGGATGATGCTGTGTTCAACACTGGTGTTTTTTTGTATGTTTGTTTGCTTTGTTTTTTGTTGAGTAAGTGTAAACCTTCACGATGGCAGTGTCCGAAAACTGCGCTGGTGATGAAGATCACTGAGCAGCTTCGTCAGTGGCCCTGAAAGGGTTCATGTTCCTCAGGAACCCATTTTGTGCCGAAGCATTTCCTCCTGCTGAGTGAGAATGAAATAACGAGTTGTTCTTAGTGTGCATGGAAGCTTCTGCCAGGCTGGATTGGTGACTTCAGTTGACGTGAAATTACCTCACTGAGGCATATGTTCAGTGTAGGGCTCCTCCCTGCAACATGGCAGCAATTTCAGAGCTGGTGAGATCGTGGTACAGACTAGCACTGTGGGTAGAACAGTTGCTGTCCTGAGTCAGCGTGCTTACTAGCTGGTGACTTCTGTACCTTGGGACTGAGAGGGATTGTAGTTCAGCACAAGGCAGGGGATCTGGCGTATGATGCGATTTCTCACGTGATGAGCAGTGAGAGAAGTGTTAACCCTGCAATGTGTGACAGCGCGTGTCCCTGCTGGGGGGACTGTGACAGGAAATGCACGGGAAAGATCAGAGGGTTTTGATAGTCCTGGGATTGATGACTCTGCTGGTAGAGATGACAGTGCAAGAGTTTGTTCTTGTAAGTCTCCCACCCTTCCCCAACAGGAATTTCTACATTGCTGAAGCAGTCATGGGACTCCTTGGACATTCAGATAAAACTTGTTAAAGGGATGTAGGTTTCAATCCAAAGCAGTGGTAATGTGGAGGGTATGTAAGGAAATGTCAGTTTTCAGTCCTGCCACAGAACTCTTCATGCTGGAATACAGTGGCTCTTTGTGCAGGGTGATTATTAATCCGTGTCAGAAGTCAATGTTTCCTGTGTCCTGTTTGCACATCAGGAGTTGTTGGAGGGATGGCAATTGCTTCTTCAGATCTCCTTCCATAGTAACCCCCAGGAAGCAACAGTGGGGGTGGAGGAGCTGTGCTTGGCAGCTGCTGGACTATTGTTCATGACGTGTATTTTGGGGTTTGCTAAACACTTGTCTCTTGGAAAATTTCTGCGTGTAACGTTATTTAATGAGTTTCTTCAGCCGAAACATAAGATACGGTGTGATCAGTACTCCACAGCAAACGGTCTGTTAAAAGAGAGACTTGAGAGATGCTTTTACTGTTGTACGTTTGTATTTACCCCCAGTACATACAGTGCTTTTTGATTTGCTGGTCCAGCAATCTGCAACCCTTTGTGGACGGGACAAGAGCAGCCTGCTGTTGTGTTAGTTACCCATCAGTTTTTGGTTGCTGCTCCTGTATGTGCATTTCCACTTCCTAAAGTTTCCCTGAACAAGTCCTTGCAGCCCGGTACTGGGAAAGGACTCTTGTTAGTCTATGTTTGTGTCCACCTCAGCGGAACAAAGCTTTTCAGGAAAAGTCCTAGGAGTGCTGGTAGGCAGACACCCAGGTGGCTGTGAGTCGGCAGTGTGCTCGTGCTGCCTGGAAGGCTTCAGTAGAGAGGTGATCCTTCCACTTGGCATTGGTGAGGCTGCTCCTGTACTGTGTCCAGTTCTGCCCTGCCCCCCCCAGACAGGAGACATGAATGTTCTGGAGATAGGCCAGCGTAGGGCCACTGAAGTGCCTGAGGGACTGGAACACCTCTCCAGAGAGGAAAGCTGAGGGTGAGGAGACTCTTGAGTCTAGAGATGAGAGGGCTTGGGGGGAATCTGTTCAGTGTATGTGAAAGCTGGAAGTGAGGATGCAGTTGAGGACAAGAGGCATTGAGTACAAACTGGGGTTCAAGAGGTGCCATCTAAACGTCAGGCAGCACTTTACAGTGGAGGTAACTGAGCAGTAGCGGAGGTCGAGCAGAGGGGGACTGGAGTCTTTTCTGTGGAGTTGTTCAGAAGCCATCTGGATCTGGTCTGTCCTGGATAATGTGCTCTCGGTGTCCGTGCTGGAGCAAGGGGATTGTCCCAGATGAGCTCAGAGGTCCCTTTCCATCTTAAATTGTGCCGTGATTTTCTTTTTTGGGCTCCTTGGAAAGGCACGTCCTGTTGGCAAGTACAGCTTTAGGACTGACCAGTGCAGATTGCTTGGCGTTGGGATGTCCTGATGTTTGTTGGAGTGATACCACTGATGGAACTTGTTGGTGGGAGTTCCTTGTCCTGAGAAGAGTTTTGGCCCGGTAATGCTGTAGTTGCTTCTGCTGATAACAAATGTCCATTATGGCCTTGTGTTGAAATTGATTAGAAAGATACTGGAGTGCTTCCTGTATCCCTTGAGATTGCAATTGCTCAGAGGTGGTGGTTTTATTTTGCACAACCAGTGACACTCTTCCTCATGCTGCGAATGCTTTCCTCATCATATTCTCTTCAGGACACTCAGGATGAAACAGCTGTGCTTTGGCTCGATGAAACTCAGGACGGGATTCAGAAGGCTAACAGGGACACTGAAGAGTCACAGAGATGTAAGCATTGTGGCAAATACCGTGGTTCAATGCCATTGTCAACCCAATATTCGTCACCAAATGGAAGAATGCGAGCAAGAAATGGACACATGCAAAGGAAATTAGAATACAAGTGTTTGCTTCAGGTAGGTGTAGAAGTTTTTTCTTTCAACAATGAATGTCACAGCCTTTCAATTTCAATTCTTTACATCTTTTTGGAAGCATATGTCGTTGTTTCAGTTGTGCTTGTGACTGTGTTACATCCTAGGCAGAGATACCTATTGAATCTCTGTCAAAGTGTTTGACATTAGCAGATAACTGTGTCTGTCTGTGGTTGGGTAGTCAAGCGTGGGGATGTTCATGTGCGCCGTTCTGGTGCATCTTAGCTTTCATTTGTGTTGTACTGTTGCCTTAATTCTATGAAGTATTTCTCAAAGTACTTTTTTTTTTTTTTTTGCACTAAGTGCAGATAAAAACACAAATCAGTGCAGTTGGCAGGTGGACTGTGCCAAAGAACATTTGGTCAAAAGCAGGATTAAAGTATGCTTCTTTGAGCCAGAATAAGATCTTCAGATACCCTTCTACCTCTCTGTGTGTGAACAGAGATTTGCTCAGTGCTGAAAATGACTGTATCTCGTGTTTACTGCATCGGTGAGATACCTGTGGTTGATTTTGTACTGTGTTTGCAACAGAGTTCTGGAGTAGCCCTGGGTTAGCTCTTTCCTCATCTTTTTCTTGTTGATAACCTGTTCTGTGTTCAGGTTGCTATTCTTGCTAGGAACGGTGCAGTCACTGGAAAGGTGCTTTTTGAGTCAGCTGTCTGCTGTACCAGGGCTCTGCAAGAAGAAGCTGCCTTGACTGCAGCTGTTGTCAGAGTACAGCTGAGTGAATGGATAAAAGGTTGTAGAGAAATACTGTCGATAAGTCAGCACCATAGTAGGACTAAGAGCACACAAAAAAGCGCTGTCAGACACTGTGCCATACACAGATGCACACTGTACTGAAAAGCTTGTTGTACACCAAGTTGTCTTTTTTTAACCCGTATTTTTATGCATAAATACAGGAAGGTATTTGTGTCCACTCGCACAGTGCCTTGCTCTCTTGTTTGTTGTGAGTCACTGAGCTCCTGACTGCCCAGGTAACCTGCCTCCTCCTGTTGTTGAAGTTTCCTTAGGAATTCTGGCCGTGAATGAAGCAGTCGATCACGGAGATACCAGCCCTACCCTGAGTGCCTTGCGCTCACCAGATGTGGGGCTGTGCGGAGTCGCTCCAGAGTGTGCAGAGACATAGCAGCGAGAGTTGGCAGAAGTGGAAAGGAGAACAATGGCAACAGGTGAACCCCAAATAGCTAACTGCTAGTGCAGTAAATTCAAGATGATTGCCTGTAGGATGGAAAGCAGAGGGGGAGAAATGTGAGGAGAAGTCTTGCGTTCTGGGTATCTTGTTAGAATCTCATGTTACAGGGAATTGAGGCTGCCTTGTAAGCTGAAGTCTTTGTTAAAGGAAAGAAGAAAAAGGTAGGAAGGAAATGAAAAAGTCAGCAGTGAAATATTCCCCACTTGTAGAATATATTGTGCTTAGGTAGTTGTTGCGGTGGTTCATTGGAATCTGAGGCATTCCTTCTATTGCTTGGAGGAAGGACCCTCTCCATGCGTTTCCTTCTTGTAGTATTTGTATGTGAGGAAGCTAGAGACGTGTTTGCTTTCAACATAGCACCATTTCTGCTTTTAGGAGGCAGTGGCAGTGAACGGGTGAAACACTGGGTGAGAGGAGGCTGTCATCATTATCATAACCTGAGGACCAGAGAGGGAGGATGGGATGAGCCGACTGAATTTGTGCAGCATGACACACAGCTGTCACGGGAGGAGATGCAGGTAAAGTACGTGCTCTTTTTCTCTGCAGTTGAAGTTGCCCCTGTTTCAGGCCTTATTGCAACTTTAAGAAGTAATGTTTCACCACAGTAGTGATGTTAGCAAGCTTTGTATCTTATTTCCGTGTTCATTGTCTACTTTGCACGTCAGCACCTGCTGCTGTAGGAGCCCGTTTTGCAGGGGGTTGGACTCAGTGATCCCTGGAGGTCCCTTCCGAGCCCAGTTCTGTGATTCTGTGATTTTTCTCTTTGCTTCTTGCAGCAGTATGGTGCTTGGTGTTTCAGAAGAGAGAAAAGCACGGCGGGCATCAGCTGGATTTCTGTGGCTGGTAAAGCTGTGCCCCTGAGAACTGGGCTGACTGCTGCCCCTGGAAATGTGTGCAAAGTCTGCAGAGGCAGAGGAATGACTTTTCTCTCAAAAGTTGAGCTTGTCTAAGGCAGGTCACTGCTAGGAGAGCTTCTGCTTTAAAGCATCAAGTTGTATAAGTAAGGTAATTTAAAAAGCAAGCTTGCCAGTTCTTTTTTACCTAAGTGATTTTTTAGCATGGGAAGGTTGGAGAGGCTTTTTGCTAACAGGAGATGGAGGGAGGAAAAGCAAGTGAAAGGCACGCTGTGCACAGCCAGCACACAGCACCTGCACCACTGCCCTGCACAAAGGAGGAGCAGCTCAGCAAGCTTGGCCTGGGCCATGGAAGGGAGCGTGCAAACGTCTGGAGCAGCCCCAGATGGGCTGGTTCTGCAGGTTGTTGTCTGCTGCTGTTTTCTCTCATCCTGTTGTGCTCGGGGGTGGATTTGTTCATGTTCAGAGCTAGCAGGAAGCTCGCACAGCCCTTTGTTTCAGCTGTCCCAAGGCTTTGGTCCCTGGCTGCTGGGATGGGGCGTTTGAGGAGTGATGCCTGTGCTGTTGTCCAGCCAAGCTTTGGGGATGAGTCTCGTTACCGGGGCATGTCTGTCAGGGCTGAGGGTGGGGGACCGGGCCAGTGGCGCTTTGCTCTCAGTCTTGGTGTTTGTCTTTGCTCAGGAGGGCAGGTGGTGAACCTCACGAGCCAAAGCCTGCAGATGGGGTTTGCGGAGAAAGAGGTCCTGCAGGCCTTGTGTGGCAGCCACGGAGCTGGAGCGAGGCTGCGTCAGTGTAAAAGCCCAGCAATGCACGGAGGTGTGAAGGTGAGCTGTGGGCTCCAGTAACACAGGAGAGGATGTGCATGTTGGGGGCTTGGATGCTGCTGTGTGTTTGCAGTGACTGTGGGGTAGTTAGCACTGCTGGGTCAGCTTGAGTGCATGGAACAAGTGTGACGTGTCTTCCAGTTGCACGCTGTGTTCCTCCTGTTGTGTTGAGCTCTTGAGCTCCAGCCCTAAGTGAGGATGCAAGCGCTACCGCAGAAGGGATGGTTGAGATTGGAAGTGCAGTGCAAAGGGCTGGAGCCAGCAGGAGCAGGGATGTGATCATCCCCCTGTACTCAGCTCTGGTGAGTCCTCACCTTGAGTGCTGTGTTCAGTTCTGGGTCCCTGACTACAAGAAGGACACTGAATCCCCGACATATTGCCAGAGAAGAGCAGTGAAGCTGTGAGGGGTGTAGAGCACCAGTCTCATGGGGAGCAGCTGGCTGAGAGAACTGGGGTTATTTAGCCTGGAGAAGAGGAGGCTCAGGGCAGACCTTATCCCTCTCTACAATGAGCTGAAGAGAGATGATGTCGAGGTGGGGGTCGTCCTCTTCTCCCGTGTAAGTAGCGATAGGGCTGGGGGGAACGGCCTCAAGTTGCACGGGGGGAGATTGAGGCTGGATGTTAAGAAACCCTTCTCCACAGGAGTGCCCAGGGAGGTGATGGAGTTACTGTCCCTGCAGGTGTTCAGAAACGTTAGATGTGGCAGTGAGGGATGTGGCTTAGTGGGGAATATTGGTGGTAGGTGGACGGTTGGACTGGATGATCTTGGAGATCTTTTGCAAGCTTGCTAATTCTATGATTCTGTGAAAGGCATCTGCTGGGCGTGTGCTTTGGTGGGTGAGCATCAGGCTGCTGGACAGCAGGCAGCTGTTGTCTGTGCAGACAGCCACATCCATGGGGAGTGGAGGCTTTTTCACCTTAGCCTTGTCTTTCATGTCTCACGTGCAGTAAGTGCTGTTGTTACACACAGCATCTTGGGGGCAACCTTGATTTCTGCAGCCCCGAGCTTTGTGGCATGAGAGCTCTCCGCCATGCTTCTCCCTGTGATGTGTGACCGTATGGAAGGCCTCGCAGAAGCCTGGGTAGGTGATGGCAGTCGCTCCTCCTTTCCCCAGCGATGCTGGAAATAGCGTGGAACGGGACGGGGGGACATCCCAGCCGTGGGTTCCTCTCAGCAGGACTGAGCGGCTGTTCTGATCCTCGTGTTTGAACTTGAGGGAATCTGATGCTAAGTAGAGAAATGAGGGGCTTGTTAATGAAGAAAAAAAGACTGTGTGGCATCTTGTGGTGCAGGATGTTCTCCGAACTGCTGCTAACAGTGCCCAGGATGCTCCCTTTTTGATGGGGAGAGGTTTAGCAGGGATTTCTTAAATGAAAATAGTTTGTTGTGTAATTTCCTTTTCATCGACCTTTCATGCTACTTCTTGATAAGTTATCTTTGGACTATGAATCAATATTTATTATTGAAGAGAATTGAAGAGAATACGTACGCACCCTGCGCCTTCATCTGCACCAAGAATCTTCTAAACATCTTTGCACTGTTTCTTTTTGGCCCTGAGACGAAGCTGTGTGGAATATAGGCTTGGATGCTTTTTCAGTCAGGTGCAGGACACGTAACGCTCATCTGAGTTGTCATGCTGACAAGAACAACGGAGTAGTAAATTTTTCAGGGTTGCGTGCTTTACTTTACTTTTTTTTTTTTTTTTTTTTTTTTTTTCCCCTCCAGTCATAACCGTGGAGCCACAGAAGCGTTACCCAGACGGAAGGAGCCTTTGTCACCTGGCCTTCCTACCAATGACACAGGCAGTGGAAGTCAGCATCCCAAGCATCCATGAAACCCCTGCACAGGACTGGTGAGAGTTACCCTGGTGCCGTCCTTTGGCAATCTCAGGTCTCTCTGTAAGCTCCCAAGCTGTGTCGTAACTGCTCCCGTGGTGCTGACTCAGCTCTCCCAGTCTTTTGTGGGGGAGAGCTGGAGTTGAGCTCCTTCCTGCTTCCTGCCTCTGTCCTCCCTGCTTTGTCCACGGCCCACTGAGCCTCCATCCTTGTTCGGTGTCTTGAATTACTGAGTTGCTTAAGGATTGGGTGGACCAATTAAATTCTTAGCGATGTCTCTAGATCCACGTGTGCACAAAAGCACACTCTGATGCAATCAGCGTAATGATGAACACACGCCTTGTTTCCTTTAGCCCGTATTTTTAGTTCAGGAGAACAGATTTCTGGAATGATGTTCAGCTTAGCACCAGAATCCCCTTGCCGCCCCCCATTCCAGTCACTCACGAGGGCTTGAGATCCACAGGGAGGAAGTATTGCCGATAATTACAATCCGTGGTTTTGAAACTGATTTAATCTATGGTGTATGATATGAATACTCCTGGTGAATGATGTGGCAAGGCATCCCAGCAATTTTCAACAGGAATACTTCAAGGCAGCTTTTCAAGGTTTCTTTGAGAACTCTCCAAGTCTCCAGGAATTTTCAGCGCCAAGGTTTCTTAGCCTTCCGAATGGCAGTGTTTCTATCGAAGCTGGAAGCCTTTAAACCCAAACCCAAACCGAAGCTTGCTCATCTCAGTGGAGGTGCCTTAGCTATATTCTAACGCTGCGTGGAAAATGAGTTCCACGTTCACGAGTCCTTTCTGACTCGCTACGTGTTTGATTGCATAGGAAGAAAAGCTTGATGTCTATGCCAAGGGAGATGTACACCGCACTTGCGCTGCCTGGACGATTTGGAAACTGGAAATTCTGGGGTGTGCTGAAGCATGCCCTCTCAGGTCAGTCTAAGCGTACATAGAGTAGACCTGTCTAACCAAACAGGTAATAGACAGTTAAACCCATTCTGTTGGGAAATACTCTCTCCTTCTAAGTACCTTTAGAACGTGAGTTTCTTCAATTAATTACTCAACTCATTTGCTTTTCCTGAATGATCACAGAATCACAGAATTGTAGGGGTTGGAAGGGACCTCCATAGATCATCGAGTCCAACCCCCCTGCCAAAGCAGGTTCCCTACACCAGGTCGCACAGGTAGGCATCCAGGCAGGTCTTGAACATCTCCAGAGAAGGAGACTCCACCACCTCCCTGGGCAGCCTGCTCCAGTGCTCCGTCACCCTCACTGTAAAGAAGTTCTTGCGCATGTTTGTGCGGAACTTCCTATGCTGCAGTTTCCAGCCGTTTCCCCTTGTCCTGTCTCCACTCACCACTGAAAACAGTCTGGCCTCGCCATTCTGCCCCCCCCACACCTTAGATATTTATAGACCTGGATCAGGTCCCCTCTCAGTCTTCTCTTCTCAAGGCTGAACAGACCCAGTTCACTCAGCCTTTCCTCATAGGAGAGATGCTCCAGGCCCATCACCATCTTCGTGGCCCTCCGCTGGACTCTTTCCAAGAGATCCTTGTCTTTTTTGTACTGGGGAGCCCAGAACTGGACGCAGTGCTCCAGATGAGGCCTCAGCAGGGCAGAGCAGAGGGGGAGGATCACCTCCCTCGACCTGCTGGCCACGCTCTTTGCAATGCACCCCAGGATGCCATTGGCCCTCTTGGCCACAAGGGCACACTGCTGGCTCATGGCCAACCTGTCATCCACCAGGACACCCAGGTCCCTTTCCGCAGAGCTCCCCTCCAGCAGGTCATCCCCCAGCCTGTACTGGTGCATGGAATTATTCCTCCCCAGATGCAAGACTCTACACTTGCTTTTGTAAAACCTCATCCGTTTTTTTCCTGCCCAGCTCTCCAGCCTATCCAGGTCTGGCTGAATGGCAACACAGCCTTCAGGCGTGTCAGCCAATCCTCCCAACTTCGTATCATCAGCAAACTTGCTGAGGGTGGCCATTATCCCCTCATCAAGGTCACTGATGAAGATGTTGAACAAGAGCGGACCCAGCACAGACCCCTGAGGAACACCGCTAGTTACAGGCAAATGATCCTAAGTTCTTTTCTCGGGCTACATCTGCACTCTTCTCAGTCCAAGGAGAATCCCTGCCTGCAGATGCAATGACACAGCATGGCTCACAACCTCATTTTTCATTGCTTACTCTTACGGTAGCTGCCATCCATGTCCGCCCTGCGTATTCTTAGAGCTCTTCTGGAGTCCATGGGGCAGACTTACGGTTGAACTAAAGGGAATTTTTTCATATTGCTCTAGCTCCAGATGATTATCCCTAGTATCATTATATTTAAAAAAAAAAAAAAAAGGCGTTTTGAAGTAGTGTGATATATATTCTGTGCCTCAGAATGTGGCACGTGTGGCATGAGAGAGTTTTGAGGCCACGAAGACTGCCCAGACAGCATGAGAAGTGTAAGAGCAGAGAGCTATAGGTGATGCAGCGCTATTCGTGCCACCCGCAGGAAGCGGGAGCTGGAACAAAATATGGCCAGAAGAGTGATCAGATTGCGTTTGGTAAGGAACTATTTCATTAGTTCTAGAACTTTGGCAAAATGTATATTCAGGATGATGATCAGCATGGCAGGTGCTGGGACCATGCCGAAAGAGAAATGGTCTGAAAACGTCGGTGCAATTTGAAATATATCCCCTTCCACAAAGCCCTCAGATGCATGCTGCAACTGCATCCAAAGCAAGGCAGAGCCCTGTGCTTGTTGTAGCCGGAGCTATCGGTGCCAGGAGTTGCTGCTGTGTTTGCAAGGACGTTGTGTCAGCAGTGTGACGTCAGTGGGGTTGTTTGATGGCAATGAAACAGCTGAATGGTGTACCTCAAGACTAAGAAAAAAGATGGTAGTGGTGACTGTGTGTCTAGGTATAGATAGCTTGATAGAGATATATAGGACTTCAGTGTGGATTTTACATAGGCCCTGCGCTGCAAGGTACGCTGTTGGGAAGCAATGTCCATCTGCCCGAGGGCAGGAAGGCCCTGCAGAGGGACGGCCTGAGGCCAGCCGTACGAGGCTGCCCAGGAGCAAGCGCTGGGTCCTGCGCTGTGGTCATGGCAACCGCATGGCAGCTTCTGCAGGATTGGGCTGAGGTAGAATTCCAACCGCCCGCTGATTCCAGAATGTTGGGGTGTGTGATGGTGGAATCTTCTGGTCCTGTGACATGGTCTTGCCTCCCCACCCTGTCGTCATGGCGGAGCAGCCTGGTGGCCCTTAGTGATGTCACAAGCGGCTGGAATGAGGGGAGGAGCAGTGCGTGCTGCGTCCCTTCATTGGAGCGCTTGAGCTCTGCGTGAGTAGCTCGCTTGTTGCCCTTGTGCAGCAACTGAGTGCCTTCGTTTTCACCCCGTCTTGTGCAGCATCTTGTAGGTAAGCTGAGACAGGGCGTGGGATAGAGGGGTGGGCAGTGAGCTGTTGAGAACTGCTGGCTGGTGGAGCTCGTAGTGTCATACTGCTTACTCTTGACCATCAGACGTAATTTTTACTCCGTACCTACATTCCAACGCGATGCATAGAGGTGACATTTGTCTCGTGGCTTTTCCCTTGTCTTCTTTGCTAAATGGTGCAAGCTGACTGACCAGCTCTTTCTCTCTGCTCTCTCCTCCCCCTACCTGCTCCCTTGGTGCAGCTTTTGCTCGTGGAAGAACAGAGCAAAGTGACAAGAATCAGCTGCGAGTTCAAGACACTTGTCTACCTTGTTCTGATCTCCTGCCAGGTACGTGCCACGCTTTGTCCTCCCACGTGGTTTAGCAGCCCGCGTCGCACCGTGTTTAGTAACACAGCCCCATCCAGTTTTGATGGGACACTGGTCATGTGTAGGTCTTTTCCGCTTCCCTCCAGCTCAGCTCTCAGAAGGATGTTGTCTGTAGTGCTGTGACCAGCTGGTCTTAAGGAGACCAATCCCTTAGGCAGAGTCCGACCCCCGGTTTGTGCAGAGCTGCACAACATGACCACAAGCACGCGTGCTTCGGCTGTGTGAGTGTGCTGCCCGACAGCTGTGGGGAGCACAGCACAGTCCCCATCTGCTAGCAGAGGGATAGCCACTTGGTCAAATGCTGCCTAGTAGGCTCTCATTTGAATTGACTGAAGATAGTGGCTGTTTCTAGAACATCTGCCTATGCCAGTGGATAACTGAGGGTAGTTCTGAAGAAGTCTCTCAATAGAGTGGTGTGTGAAGAGAGAAAATATGAGGGTGTTTCTTTTCATTCCAGCTTGTCGTGCCTGCTGTGATGGGCGTTGCGTGCAGCGAGATCAGCCGTGGGCCTGACATGGCACGGATGGAGGTAGAGTATGAAGCTCTGATTGGTCTTTGTTCCCTGACTTGAGCCAACAGAGTGAGCTGCAGGTGTGCTCTCCTGCTTTTCAAGAGAGGCAGAGTCCTTCCAGCTCTATCTGTGTCCTGAAAAGCTGCCTGAAAAGCTTCATGTCCTTGCTGCGGGCATCTAGATGGCCGTGGAAGTCGTAGTACCGACAGAATCAGATGCGGCGTTATAAACGTGCGGAAGCATTTTCCCCGTCCTGCCTGGATGTTGTCACCCACAGACAAAGTGTTGTTCTCATATTCAGCAAGTTAAAGGAAGCTGGCACTTGTAGTGAGCCAAGGATTGGGTCAGTGGCCCAGCTGCTGTGTCCAGTCCACGGCTGAGGTCTCCAGGCAATAGGTGACAGGAAGTGAGCAGACTCTTACGCTCCTCTTTGGGAAGGCAGTAGTGCAAGCGTGGCAAGTTTATGAAACTGCCGGAGCCGTCTTGGTTGTGGAGTTTGTCCTCTTAGTCTGGGTAGAGAGATGCATCTTTGCACTGCCTGGCGATAGTGCTGCGCGCCGGGAAGGGAAACAGCTGTTATTAGACTTGCAGTTTCTTGTTAAGCGCTCGTGATAAGGACCGAGTGCATTTCCTGCAGCTTTCTCTGCCGATGTGCTCCTCACCCTGAAATCCTCCTTGCAGCCCTCAGCTCCTCACCGTGGCCTGTGCTCTCTGTTTCAGACTGAGAACAACGGGAAGCCCCTGCTGGTCTGTGAGGAGTCATCTCTTAATATTCCAGCTATTGGTGCTGCCCATGTTCTCAAGAGATACGTTGCCCAGGCACCGGATGAACTCTCCTTGGAGGTAAGCAGTTAAAGGCGTTCCTAGTTGTGGTGTACAGAAGAGTATAAGGTGTGAACGCTCAGGAATATTCTCAGACACCTTCAGAGTGTTTGGTGAGGTGAAGCCCAGAAGATTCAGTTCCAGATTAGACTTGCAGTGGGTTGGACGCAGGGAGGAGTTCAGCCATCTCCAAACTATGGCTGTATTTGGCATTGGAATCTTCTGATCAAAGAGCTACTGCCCAGTGTTGTAGCCTGGTCTCTGAGCGATGGCAGACCAGTGTATGGAGTGTGCAGATCTGTTCAGGATCTGTTCCGCTGACTTATGCCTGCGGTTTAATTGGAGCTCTCCCTTTGGCCAAGAGCCTGCTGCTTTTGAGAACCATTTCATACCGAACAGCTGAATTCTGTATGTTGTGTATTGTAGTGACTCTTCTACCTCCACGTTCAGTTGTACAACCGCAAATGCCTGAAGAGCTGCACTGGTGCAATGGCTCTCAAGCTTGACGATATTGGGCAGTGCAGAAGAATGCAGTCATTTGAGCTGCGCTTTCCTCCCAGCCGTGCTGAAGCTGGGATTGACGTTGCAATCTCTTGCAGGTGGGAGACCTCGTGTGCGTCATCGATATGCCACCTCAGGAGCTGAGCCCCCGCTGGAGAGGCAAGCACGGCTTTCAGGTAGGCACAAGCTTCAGACGTGAGAGCGCAACTTCGGTCGAGGCAGGAATCTCAGCTTAGAGCTGCCCTGCCTGCACAGCATGGCTCCACATGGAAAATGGTTTCCCTGTGTTGGTGTCAGGGGACTTTGCCTTTTGCTGTGGGCTTAGGCCAGAGCTGAAAGTTGGTCTTTGTAGCAAACTGTCTCCTCAATTAACTTAGAAAGAAGAGCCCTCACAACATGCATCAGGTCACGGCCACTGAACCGCACCTTTGGAAATGCAGCAGCTAGGACACGTGTTTCAGTGTCTCTGAGCACTTGTGCTTGCACCCATGCAGAAGGTGAAGTCAGTGTCTTTCAGGAAGTCGCTGCCTGTCAGCTGAGATGAGGCAGGGTAACAGAGCCTCTGCGTGCTTGCTGCTGCTGCTGGCTGCCGAACGCTGGGTAGCTCAGAGCTGGGGATGGCAGCTGCATCTCAGTCAGCAAGCAGAAAGTTCATAGGCTGTGCTAACTCAGATCTAGCTGCATCAATCTATCATAATCTATAGCTTCTGTATGAAGTCTTTCCCTTCGGGCACGCTTGAGATTTAGGGGCGCATAGCATACTTGTCCTTTCCCTGCTCCATATGCAGTTACATGGATAATTGGCTGCCGGTTTTGAATAATTATTAATTTTAAGCAGGCCATTTTTTGTTTGATTGTCTTACGGAGCACCCGGCAGGCACGTTATGAGGAAAATGTGATGTTTGAACAGTTCAGGCCTGAGAAACGCTGCCTTCAGTATCGCACCTCTCTTCTTCTTCTTGTTACAGGTTGGATTTTTCCCCAGTGAGTGTGTGGAGCTCATTAACGGAAAAGTCCCGGAGAGTCTCATCAATTCAGTGCCAAAGCCAGGTACGATGATCCATTTGATGGTGCAGGGAAGCAAAATGGAGTCTTTTTTGGGTGTGTTCCGTGGTTAATACCTCCCTTATCCTTCCCACCTTATCCTCTGTGCTGATGATCCTTCATGCATAGCACGGGGCGTATGGCTGGTGTTTTGTAGGCAGCTAGAATGAGGGAAGGCAAAGGCAGTTCTCCTGCAAGTCAGTACGAGGCTGAGAACAGCCAGCGTCCCTGGTTCCCTGGGGAAATCCTAAAATGCTTGTAGAATAGCTTGGGAATGGAAGGGAGCTCAAGGATCATCAAGCTCCAAGCCCCTGCCTCAAGCTGGGCTGCCAACCAAGCTCCACATTTAATGTGGGACTGGACCAGGCTGCCCAGGGCCCCATCCAGTCTGGCCTTGGACTCCTCCAGGGTTGGGGAAAATCCATTTTTGTACGCACTTGCTCATCATGTTCTTCCCGTTTTGAGGTGCTCTGTAGAATGTGTTGTGCTCGGCCTCGTCCAACGGAGCCAAGCCTAAAATGAACTGGTTTCTTCCTTTTGTTGTGCAGTGCCAAAGAAGCGCGGCAAGCTCCTCACCTTCCTTCGTTCCGTGGTGAAGGCCCGCCCAAAGCAACGGAAAGAGCGGGAGGTGGAGAAGGAAAGGGTGTTTGGCCGTGACCTGGGAGAGCATCTTCTCCACTCTGGTCGTGATGGTAAGGGACAGCCCATTCCTGAGAGCTTCCCTGTTTGGGAACCTAAAGATGAAAGGGAGATGGTATGTAGCAAGGGGCAGGTTGATACCAGTGGAGAAACGGGGAATGGGAGTTGAGGACTGAAAGATCAACTGAGTAGGTGATGGCTGCAAGGTAAATGCTCCCAAGGGACAAGCACATTTGTATTTGCTTAAAGCAAAGCCTGCAAGCCAATCCCATGGTAGCCTGAAAAGAAAGGAAGCCTTTTGGCCAAAGAGAGTGTCTTGCATCAGTTTCCCGCTCCTTCCGGGCGTGAGATTTTCCACCTCCATTCCCATGGGAGCTGTGATGGGACTTGCAATGTCTGCGGCTTCCCCGGAATTACTTTCTCCAGGCTGATTCCTAGGTCCTGGCATTTCTGGAATGCAAAGAACGCATCTCTGTCCAGTTTCCTCAGCAGCTCCTGCAGAGGTGTCTCTGACAGCTGTCCCCTTCAAGGAAGAGCTAAGCAGTAGCCTGGCTGGGCTTAGTGGATGGGATGTGACGGGAGCGCAGCCTGAGCCAGGACTTGAAGAAGGAGCTCCAGTAACCGCCGGCACGTGTTCTTTAGTCCCCCAGGTCCTCCAGAGCTGCGCCGAGTTCATCGAGCAGCACGGCGTGGTGCAGGGGATATACCGCCTGTCCGGCGTCGCGTCCAGAGTCCAGAGACTGCGGTAAGAGTGCTGCGACTGACAGACACAGCTGCCAGCAGGGGCACGTGCCCTGTTGCGGGCGTTCAGAGGCCTGCGGGCAATGCCTTAGCACAAAGAAAAGGTCTCCTTTGGGAACATCCCATCCAGCACGGCTGACGTGGTGCTGCTGGCCGAGTGTTTGTGTTCTCCTGTACATCAGGAAGCCCTTCCAACTCTTGATTGCATTGGGTGTGGCTTTTGACTTGCTTTCCTCTTTCTCAACCATTTTCGTGTCCTTCTCTGCAGCCAGGAATTTGAGTCTGAGCAGGTTCCTGAGCTGACCGTCCGCGACGTTCACAGCGCGAGCTCCCTCTGCAAAATGTACTTCAGGGAGCTCCCGAACCCCCTGCTGACCGACCAGCTGTACGACAAGTTCTCGGTAAGCACAAGGCAACGCCGTTCCTTTACCTCTTCCCTGGGCCTCTTGGGAGATGGCTGCAGCAGTGCCCCAGCTCCGAGGCCCTTCTTCTGTTATCCCCATGGGGTTTACTCGCATGTCTTTGCCACATCCTGCATGGTGCTGATGCCACTTCTGGTGGCCCCAGGAGGTGGTTCTTTCCATATTCACAATGCTTGCGAGAATTCCTGTGTTGTTTGTTTGTTTGTTTGTTTGTTTGTTGCTATTCCCCAACTATTTCTGGAACGGGAAGGGGATTAATAGCCAAGTGTACTTGGAGATGAATGCCCCCTGCGAGGAGCTGAGCTGCCCAACCAGGCTGTAAACCAGCCCGGTGCTTGGACTCCTTGGCCGTGGTGGCACCAGCTGCGTGCCGCTATGTTCCCCAGATGCCTGTGGGGAGGCCTAAAGTCTTTCTCAGTGCTGACCAGCAGCGTGCTGTCCCCTTGGTTCCCGACCCTGCGGCAGGTATCTCGCCTGATTTGTGTCTCAATCCCTTTCTGCCCTTTTCCAGGATGCTGTTGGTGCCACTACGGAGGAGGAGCGGCTGGTCAGAATGCGGGACGCCATCCAGCAGCTACCCGCTCCTCACTACAGGTCAGTGCTGCCCTCAGCCCGCTGAGCTCAGCCCTGCTGCACTTCAGAGGGCAAAGTGCAATTCCAGGCTTTGTCTCACGCGAGCAACGGGATGCCTGGGTGTGCTGAAACACTGCATGGGGTTAATTGATGGGGTCAGTTCCTGGGTACGGGGGCACACTTGGTGCAGCTGATGGCTGTGGCTGTGCTGTGCTGGTGCTGGGTGCTGCAGCGTGGCACTTGGTCAAGTTGGATCTACTTCATCTTCAGTGACAGTAGCAGTAATAACAACTAGTGTGAATTGAGGTTTGCTTTGTGAGTCGCAGCACGGGATGCTGGCTGGTGCTGAACATTTGCCGCTCTTGTTTCCCAGGACCCTGGCGTATCTGATGAGACACTTGGCCTGTTTGTCTGCGAACAGCTCTGTCACCAACATGCACGCTAAGAACTTAGCCATTGTGTGGGCTCCAAACCTCCTAAGGTAAACTTCTTTTTCCGTTTCAACAGAACGCTTACATCTGTTCTCCAGTAAGATAAAGCAGTCCTCCCTTCTTCTGCACCACATGTGCTCTTCTCCTGTAAAATGTGCAGTGAGTGGCTGAGAGCAGAGCAGGAGCCTGGACTGTTCTCCAACCCCACGTGGGCACAATTTCTAGATGAGCATTGCTGCTCTCTTGTTTAGATGGGGCTGGTGTGTCCTTGATCAGCCAGGAGAACTTCTTCAGTGGCATCACTGACTGCCCACTGCGGAAGTCTCCGGAGCTCAGTTTGACAGCTTTGGGCTGCAACAGTTCAGACCCGGGGAAGCGATGTTGGCTGACTGACTTGTAAAACCTGCCTTTTCTACAGATCACAGCAGAGCGAGTCTGCCTGTGCCAGCGGGAGAGCTGCCTGCACGGAACTGCAGACGCAGTCAGCCGTGGTGGAATTCATCATCGACCACACAGAGGTCCTCTTCTGCTCCACATCTGGACCTGACATCGCAGATGGAGCAGGTGAGTGTCTTCCTCCATTAGCTTTATCTTGATCAGACACCTGGATCAAATGCAGGCCTTCTCCAAGTCCTTTGAAATACACTTTTCCTGTCGAGGGGACAGCAGACTTCTGGGCTTAGGTTAGAATCTGGCACCCTGTTGCTGGATGCTGAGAATGTGCAAGCCCAAACGTGACAAGAAGAAAACCGTCACTGTCATTATGATGTTTTGCAAGCAGGTGAAGCTTGATTAACGTGTGGCAGCAAAGCTTTCTGAGTTCACCGTACCTGCTTTCTAGGGTTTTTGTTTGCCTGTTTCGATACAGGGAGCTGCTCTTAATTATGACTGCGTCCTTTGCCATAGACACACCTCTGAGCACATGGTTGTTTTGAGCTGCTCTTCTTGCAGCGGCTCGGAGAAGCAAATCTGAGAGAAACACAGCAGCTCCCCCGGACCTGTGATGGCCGTAGTGCTGCCGCTTTCTGATCCTGGCTCTCACCTGTGGTTTTCCCTTACAGGGCACAGTTCTCTCTCAGGGCCCCAGTCTGTGCAGGCGTCTTCTCCTGCCACAGAGCTGCTCAGCCTGGAGGAGGCGCAGGCACGGAGGCGAGGCCACAGCAGCTCTCCTGTGGTTGTGACACAGAGCAGGGACATAGAGGTGGAAGAAGGCCCCACAGCTGTACGGGGGAAATTCCACACAGTCATCGACTTTCCACCTGAAAGGTAAAGAGGACTTCCTTTTCCAGTACCTTATCATCATTGTTTGGGTGGGTTTTTGTGCTTTCTTTTTGTCTTGGTTTTTTGTTGGTTTTTTTTTTTTTTTTCTTTTTTTTTGCCCCCATTATTTCTAGTGCCAAAGCTTGCTGAAAGTCAGTTAAACTGGTGGTGCCTGAAGTGTTGCAGTGAATCTGCACTCCCTTTGCACTGTGAGACTGAACTCACATTCAGTTGCCCGCCGGGCTGAGTTTAGCCACACAAAGCTGGCATTCCCTCCTTGCTGGGCAGGCAGTCACGAGCTGCATAAAGCCATGCTGATGTCTATCCCGGCCTGTGCTGGCTGTACCTGGAAACATTGGGGTTTTCCGGACTTCAGGGCCACGTGCCTGAATCCAATTCCAGTTGTCCTCGAAGCAGAGCTGTTGGTCAGACCTGCTGGCACGAGAAACTAGACATGGCAGTGAGATGGGGCCGATGAGCTGTCAGTGTCAGAGTCAGAGATGCTTCTGAAGTTCCACGCACGACTCACACCATTCCCTGTTTTCTCTCTCCAGACCAAGTCCACCCAGCAGGATGAAGGAATCACCAGCTGGCTGTTGGTGTTCCTGCTTCAGCCTGGGAAAACCATCCTCTGTGGCCAAACGCCAACCGCAGCGCCGTCCCAGGGAGCCCTCAGAGACAGACGTTGTAGTGCTGGCAGGTAAGGGTGCAAATCCAGCTTTCAACACCCTGCTTCTCAGCAACGTAGAATTCTTGCTGTCAGTGGGCTTGTATCTCCTTCTAGCGTTCCAGCCCATACCTGACACCTTCAGTTCTCCCCTGATCAAGAACCACTTTTGTAATTCAGCTTGGGAGAGTTTGACACCAAGCCCTGTTCATTCTTTTATAGGTGATTCGAGCTCTTGTCAACCGAGCAGAGCTGGAGCAAGTAGCGATGCTGGGCTGTGTGCTTCCATGAATGGAGAGCTCGCAGGAAGCACAAATGGCTGCGGTTCAGCTGACAGCGTGCCGCATAACAACAGTGGCGCACACAAGGAGCCGATCCAAGTTGAAGCCCTCATTTCTCCCGGCTCTGCTGAAGATGCTGACCTGAGCCTGCCAGACACCACAGGCACCAGCCTGGACTGTGACCCGGTGCCTGTGCAGTGCAGCCCAGCCCAAGCAGAGCCTGAGTGCCCCGACAGCAGCACCTCCATACAGGAGCAGGTCAGCACCAGCGAGGAGAAGCAGAGCCTCTTGGAGGGGGGCTTAGAATCGGGCCTCCAGTCCCAGGCACCGGGCAGCAGCACTGAGAGCTCTGAGCCCCTCTCTCCGTGAGCTTTCCACCCAAGAGAGGACGATTGCCATCTTTACCTGGACCTCTCACGCCCTCCTGTCTTCTCCTTTAATAATAAAAGCACACTTGTGCTCACTCAACGCCTTGACTGCCTGAGGAGTTTTCATTCCCGGGGACTGGGATGAATGCAACACACAGCAAAGCACCTCAGCTTGCAACGCTGAGGCTGTGGGGTGCATGCAGCAGAGCTCCAGGTTTGTTCCCGTTTTGTCTGGCTTCGGGATGTCTGCAGCTCCCATTTGGTACAGTAGCAAACCATCTCTAGCATCCTGGATGCTGCTCGTGATAACCCCAAGCTTCCTGGCGGTGGCTTTGTGATGCCTTTCAGGGCTTTTGGATGCACTGTGATGCCTTGGCTGCTCCCTATCACCTCTCTCCTCCGGCCGCGTCCATTCCTGGCTCCCAACCTCCGAGCTGCCTGCGCAGATCACCTGCAGCCGTGTCCTCATCACGCTGCAGAAGGACGAGCTCATCCTGGCCCGGCCTCTCATTGGTCAGCGGCAGCGCTGTCCCGCCCCTGCCCGCCTCTCATTGGTCCGGGGCAGCGCTGTCCCGCCCCTGCCTGCCTCTCATTGGTCAGCGGCAGCGCTGTCCCGCCCCTGCCCGTCTCTCGTTGGTCAGCGGCAGCGCTGTCCCGCCCCTGCCCGTCTCTCGTTGGTCAGCGGCAGCGCTGTCCCGCCCCTGCCCGTCTCTCGTTGGTCCGCGGCAGCGCCGCTCCGCCCCCGGGCGTTCGTTGGTCCGCGGCAGCGCCGCCGGCTGCCATTGGCTGAGGCGCCGTGCGCGGGAGCGAACGTTGGGAGCTGGCAGTTGGAGGCGCGGCTCTCCTCCCAGAGCGCCGCTGCAGCCGCCTGTGCTACCCCGTAGGAGACCGCGGCGGCAGCCGGAGCTGTCCGGGCGGCACCGGGAGAGAAGCCGCGGCAGCTCGGGAGCGAGTGCTGAGGACAGCTGTGCCGGAGGTGTGTTGGAGAGCGGTGCCGGGACGGGGAGAGGGGCTGTGGGGGGCTCTAGGAAGCTGCGGGGAGGCGACGGGTGGGGGAGATATATAGCGAGATGTGAGGCTGTAGGCGGCTGTGAGGTGATGTAGGGGTTATGGGGAGCTGCTGGGGGGAGAGGCAGATACGGGGCTGTGAGGGTGGTGTATAGGGAGGTAGGGGGCTGTGGTGGGCCATAGGGTCATATGGGACTATTGGGGGCTGTTGGGAGCTGTAGGGAGGAAGGAATATGAAGCTGTAGTGCATTGTGGGGGGACTGTAGGCGTGGATATGTAGATTTCTATAAAAAATGAAGCCCCTGTTTTGGGCTGCATTGCAAAAGGGGTGACCAGCAGGGAGAGGGAGGTGATTGTCCTCATCGACTGAGCTCCTTTGAGGCCTCATCTGCAGCGCTGCATCCAGGCCTGGGGCCCGCAGCACAGGAAGGACGTGGAGCTGTGGGAGCGGGTGCAGAGGAGGCACTGAGATGTCAGAGGGCTGGAGCAGCTCTGCTGTGAGGAGAGGTTGAGGGCAGTGGGCTTGTTCAGCCTGGAGAAGAGTAGGCTGCGGGAGACTTCATTGTAGCCTTGCAGTACTTGAGGGGAGTGTATAAGCAGGAAGGGAGCGGCTGTTTACGAGGGTGGATGGTGATAGGACAAGGGGGAATGGTTTTAAAGTGAGACAGGGGAGGTTTAGGTTGATATTAGGAGGAAGTTTTTTGCACAATGGGTGGTGCCACACAAGAACAGGTTGCCCAGGCATCAATGATTTATAGGCTGGTTTGGCCCTTATTTTTGTTTTAACTAATGAAGTGCTGGAGAAAGTTTTGGGAAAGTTTCAGGTTGAAGAGTTGGTAAAGCTGTGACAGTATGTAGATGATTTGCTGGTTTGTGGAAAAGAGGAGTCTAAAGTAAAGGAGACTGCAAGTGAAATTGTGAAGTCGTTACTTGTACTGTATGTCTTCAGTGTATTATTTTCTGAAAGTGTGCACCCAAGCAGAGATGTAAGGGATCGTGTGCCTTCAGAGCCTAGAAAAACGTGTCCAGTTTCAGCAAAGTAGGTCTTGGGCACTGTGGTGGATGCATATGTCTGTAATGGGTGTAACATACTGTGACTTGGTTGCATTACTGTGACTAATTGAAGTGGCTTAAGGAAAGGCTGTTTTCTTCTGTTTGTTTATTCCCTTTGCTGAGCTATTTGCACGGAATGAGCTGATGTTGTTGTTGCTGTGGGGTGTCATCAGAAGGATGGGAAAGCGCAGTGTTTGTGTTCGCATGAGGTTATAGCAGGGCTATGTCAGACTATCGTGGATGTTCTTTAAGTAGTTTGAGGCTCCTGGCACATGGAAAATAGTCATGACAGCTGGCTCTGTCTTCTATCGAGCTCTTAAAAATACTGCTTGAGATAACAGCAGGTGAGATGAAATGCTGAGCAGCATGGGGCTTGTGTCTGCCTTCAATAATTCTTTTCCTAGGCAGTGTGTGTTAAATTTTGTTCTATGGACTGTGACAGAAATCTGGATTGCTCCGTGAGGTGTTAAAACTAGCTTACCTGTTGACTACTGACATAAGGCTTAGTTGATTTGAGCTATGGAACTTTCAGCTTTTTTTTTAATGGCTGTTTCTAGGTATCAGATAGCAAATAAAACGTAGATCACAGTGGCTGGATTTGTTTTAATCAGGTGCTTCTGACACCATGCAAAACTCTCTTCTGGAGAAAGTTCCAGAAGCTTTCAGTGTTTAATTCTGGCTGTACAAGAGCAATTAGTTCAATTTATAACACATGAAAAGCAAGCTGATAGGGATCTGGTTCCAGGTGGTTTAAATTACAAGAGGGAGATGGTGCAGGTGTAGTAAGTAGGAGGTTACCTTCAAAGTGCCTTCCTGGTTCTCCGTGCTGCTTGATGTTTATTTACCCATTTGTGCTGTGTTCAAGTGCAAGCACTGTAGGGTGTAGAGAACACTGTAGAATGCCTGGTGCTGCCACGACCAGTCATAGATACTGGAAGGAAAAGTTGTTATGAACTACCGATGGAAAACATGGACAGTTTTGAGGCTTCATCTTGGCAGAAGTTGGTGAGACAGTCCTCTGATAATCAGACAAAAGGTAAACTGGTTTAAAAAGGAGTCTTACTTTCAAGAGGGCCTTGTGTGGTCTGGTTGTTTACAGTAATGCAGGACTAGTTGGGTAAATAACTGATTGGAAAACCTGTAAGGGAATTAGGTTGTTTTTTTTAGGTTAGGGTTCTTCCTATTGAATCCAGTACAAGTGCTTGCATGACTGGGAGCACAACTGTCTGCCGCGGTTGTTCTCATGCTGCCTCTCTGATGTGCTGCCTCTTCAAACTGCTAGGGCTGGCAGCAGCGACCAGCACTAATGCTGCAATTAGAATGGGCGATGCGGAGAAGACTGTGGCAGAAATGATGAAGCCAGAGGCCCAGCTAGCAGAGGTTTATGCATTTGCTGCCGATCTTTATCCCAAGGAGCTGGCCGCCTTGCAGCAACAAAGCCATGATGTAAGTAATGCATTCTGATGCCTGTGAATTGATATGGATCACCAAATCTGCCTTGTCTGTTTCACTCAATGTGCCTGTCTTGAGTGTTTGTAGAACTGCCTTGATGCTTAGTCTGTTCTGACGTGATGCTTCATCTTGAAGTCTTGAGCTACTGGGCACTGTGAGATTCTAGCCATAGTTTTGAAGAGCAAGTGTAATTGATCTGTATTCCCCTTTGTATGCAGGGTAACCTCACCCATGCAGAATTATCTGTTGCTGTAGAGATGCTGTCTTCTGTGGCTGTGATGATCAGGGCTTTGGGTTCAGGGGATGTGAGTGCAGTATGGAGACAAGTGAGCAATCCTGTCCCAGGGCTGACAAGCACTGAGGATGAGAACTGTCAGAGGTGAGTGTTTGGAAGGTTCGTGTCCGTCTTTGATGTTGCTTACATTCCCGAGAGGTTTGGTTTTCTTTTCTTCCCCTTATACTTCAGGTTCTTTCACTGCTGACTCCAATATTAGTTTATTCTCTCTCGGTTCTTGCATCTTGTCTTTGCATTCCCCGTTTCTTACTAATCTGCTCTGAGTACCGTCTCTCAGACCTTTATCAAGGTTTCACGACAAAGCTATGTTCTGGCCCTACGAGGTTCTCAATTGCACTAGGCCTGTTCCTGCCCTGTGTTTTTTGTCTGAAAGTGTCATGTGGTGTTTTAGTGCTTTTCTGGATTGTTTTGCACTGGAGCTGACCACCTTGCTCACGGTCTTTTGTCTTTTTCCTATTCCTTCTTTCTTTCGTATATGTCAGTTTTAACCCTTGTGTTACTTCTTCCATTTTGTGTTTAGTTCTCGTTGCTGTCTTGTGTGTTCCCTGGCCAGTTTTTCATGACGTGATACTTGCTGGTTTTGATTTTTGTTCTTTGACAGATGTGTGGACGATGTGATGAAGCTGAAAGCTCAGATGCGTGCAGAAGAAAATGAGTTTATCACGTGGAATGATATCCAGTCACGTGTGGATCGTGTGCACTTAGCTGTGCACGAAGAACATGAAAGTAAGTTTTGCTTGATTAGTGCTAGACTGATCCTAGATCATAAGGTGTGCTAAAACTAGGTGCATGCCAACGAACAATCTTGTTGCTTGATTTGTGTAGACTGAGATAGTTGCCTTTTGCCACTGCTTCTTGTGTAGCTGAGTTGCCCTGAAAAGGCTGTAATCTAGAGAGGCTTAAATGTTATGTCAGAGCCTGGAATCTTGACTAACTTGCTTCCTGGATCTGCAAATAGACACGGGCTTCCTGTGTGGCTTCAGTTCATCTGATCACGTGACCCGAACAAGTGCACGCCACGTGCATGCGTGCACCAGAGCACTAGTTTTGCAGCCTTGTATTTGTGAGGCATCACAGCAGAAGCCTGGAAGTTCATGTAGTCCAGCTCCTTGTTTCTTGTAACACTCCTATAACCCCTAAAACAATAGAGACAACAGGGAACCCAAACCATCAACCGTAAAACGCAGAGAATTTTATAATGACATCAGTTGACATCTTATGGCATAGTTTTGGTAGGAAACTTTTTAATTCTTTCACCTGTTAGTGTTTCATAGAATCATAGAATGGCCTGGGTTGAACAGGACCATAGTGATCGTCTAGTTTCAACCCCCCTGCTGTGTGCAGGTCGCCAACCACCGGCCCAAGCTGCCCAGAGCCACATCCAGCCTGGCCTCGAGTGCCACCAGGGATGGGGCATCCCCAGCCTCCTTGGGCAACCTGTTCCAGTGCAAATATGTTCAGTTTCTTGTGTGCCCCTGTGCATGGATACTTCTTATCTAGTGTCAGAGGAAGTCCTGAAGCCATAGCGACATGTACCCTTCTGCTGTCCTGAAACTTGGTTTCAAATTCAAGAATGCTTTCTAATGAGGAGCTGTAACATATTGTTGTTTCACAAGGGTAGTCTTTTTGTGCCGCTGTTGGCTAATTAATCAAGGATAATTACTGCTTGTCCTCTGTGCCCTTTCCTAAATCAAAAGTTGCCGTGTCTGTTTTCCTTCGTTCTTCATGAGATGGAGTAGTGTCAACCGTAGTGTGTGTGTTTTTGTAAGAAAGGTCTTTCTTTTCCTACTTTCCCCCCGCTTTCTCTCATGGGGAGAGCAGCATGCCTAAAGGTGTGCATACTGTGTGTGTACACACTGTAGGAGGAAGCAAGCAGTCTGTACCATAGTCTGCCTAGGTGACGGGGAGTTGTCAGATGAAGGACAGAACAAATGGCAGGCATTCTATGGGCTAAGATAATACTGAGAGGGAAATGCAAGTGATGCTGAGACAAAACATAGAATCCTAGAATCACCGAGGCTGGAAAAGGCGTAAAAGATCATCCAGTCCAACCGCTCACCTATTCCCAATAGCTCCCACTAAACCATGTCCCTCAACACAACATCCAGCCTTTCCTTGAACACCCCCAAAACAAAACATGCTGTTACGGCCTAGACATCACTGTGAAAAGATACTCTGAACACACCTGGGTGCTTTCCTGTGCAACCTACGTTAGTGAGCCTGCTTCTAGTGAGGGGTTTGGTCTACATGATCTCCAGAGGTCCCTTCCAAGCCCTGTGATGATTTTTGTGGATCTGTGATGCTCTAAATGAACTGCCCAACAGTTCAACTTAAACAAATTTCATCTAGTTATTGGTGATGTGGAAACTTAAGGTGAAAGATCTGGCGCGCTAGCAGTCATGGAAGCAAGTAATAGTTAATGTTAGATCTTTTAATAGAAGGCCTACAATTAGGTATTTCTGTGTGTTAGGCTGTGAAATCACTAGTGAAGTAGAATAGAGAACAGTAAGAACAAAAAAATCTAGCACTACCGAATGAGGGAAGAGGAAGAGGAAGAATGGACTGACATTTTGAGTGGGTTTTGTTAAGTGTTCTCTGCAGCTCATTGCTACTACTTGGACACGTTTCAAATTTTGAATTTCAAGTTTTCTGTCAAGAAAGAAATAGAGAAAAAGCATAAATTGGACAATGCTTAGTTGTTGTTTGCTATCTTACTGTATGTTTCTGTGTAAAAACAGTGGAGTCCTGCCTGCAATCTCTCTTAGCGTGAGAGATAAATAGAAGTGTATATTGGAAGCCAGTTTGATGGCATACGTCTGAGAACAGAAGTAGGTATGTGAATA
Organism: Tetrao urogallus; assembly: GCF_951394365.1. Lineage (NCBI taxonomy): Eukaryota > Metazoa > Chordata > Aves > Galliformes > Phasianidae > Tetrao > Tetrao urogallus. The sequence goes on from NC_136817.1 coordinate 71,304,895, forward strand.
TGTAAAATGTACACAGAGCTGATTTTTGCTAAACATCATTTAGAGGTGATGACAATTGATGTGGAAGAATAAGGACAATTCAGAATGACATGAATATGTTTCACCGCGTTCTTGAAAGCCACGGTTAGAAAACAATTCAATGGCCCCGCTTCACAGAACAAGTGAAATGGTGTGCGTTTAAAAAATAGAGTGCAGGACAGAAAGAATTCTAATGGTAGTCTTGGTCCACTACCAGCTGTGACTTTGAATAATGTGTGAAAGGAAGGCTTTCTGTAGATCTTCATACTGTTCTTGAAGTATGCCTCTGTGCACTGCTGTAGATAACAAGTTTTGTGGAATCACGGGACATCCCAAGTTGGGAGCGACTCACGGGGATCATGGAGTCCAACTCCTGGCTCCGCTCTGGACCGCCTAAAAATCAGACCGTATGCCTGAGAGCATTGTCCACATGCTTCTTGAACTCTGGCAAGCTCATTGCTGTGACCGCTGCCCTGGGGGAGGCAGTTCCAGTACGGGACCACTGGAAACAGAAATCCAACTCAGATCTCCCCTGTCACATCTCCAGGCTGTTCCCTTGGGCTCTGTTGTTGTTTGCCAGGGAGCGATCAGTGCCTGCCCCTCTGCTGCCCCTGGTCGGGAAGCTGTAGAGCACCACGAAGTTTCCGCTCAGTCTCTTCTCTGGACTGAGGACTTCAGCTGCTCTTCGTATGTGTTCCCCTCTAGACCCTACACCATCTTTGTAGCCATCCTTTGGACACTTTCTCATAGTTTTATTTCCTTTTCATACTGGGGTGACCCAAACTGTACGCCGTACTCAGGATGAGGCCACAACAATGCAGAGTAGGGTGGGACAGTCCCCTTCTCTTGACCTGCTAGTAGTCCTGTGCTTGATGCACTCCAGAATACTGTTGGCCCTCCAGGCTACCTGGGAGCGCTGTTGACTCGTATTCAACTTACTGTCAACCAAGACCCTCCAATCTCTTTCCTCATGGCTGCTCTCCAGCATCTCCCCCCTTAGTCTGTGTGTATAGCCAGGGTTGCCCTTTCCCAGGTGCAGAATCTGTCACTTGCTCGTACTCCATTTCTTGCAGTTGGCGATTGCTCAGCTTTCTAATTTCTCAGGATCTCTATGCAAGGCCTCTTCACCCTCAACAGATTCAGCAGTTCCTCCCAGTTGAGTGTTGTCAGTCAGCTTGCTCGTAACACCTTCTAGTCCTACATCCAAGTCTTTATGAAAGCATTAAAGAAAGCTGGCCCTAAAATAGAGCCCTGGGGAACGCCTGGAGTGACTGACTGCCAGACCGATGTGACCTCGTTTACTGTGGCTTTTTTGGGCCTGACCCATCAGCCACTCATTCACCTACTGCATTGTATTGCTGTCTAGTCGTATGTTGGATGTTTTGTCCAGGATTCTGTGAGAAACGGTGCTGAAAACTTTACAGAAATCCAGAAAGCCCTCAACGGGCTTTTCTAGGTGAACTACAGAGGTGACCTTGTCATTAAAGAAAGCATGGTTAGTTAAATGGTCCTTGAAATGGTGCTTTTTTTACAGCAGTCGTATCGTACCGTCGTCTTAGCAATCCTGGTTCTTGTGGTGTCCCGAGCGTGTACTGTTCCTTAATCTTTGCTCTGTCCAAATGCAGTGCCTGCTATAAAACGTTCCACTTTGTGATTCTCCTACTGCGTGCAGAAGAAAAAGCTGCAGTCTTTGGGTATTTTAACCCAAGTTGTATCCACTCTGAGCTCCTCGCTTTCTTCCAAAAGATCTTTGTTGTAAACTCTCCAACTGCAATTTGAACTGTTGCTTCTTTCAGCAAGCAAGAATTGAATATTCAATATACGTTGCATCACACGATCTCCGGGTGTCCATTCCAACCCAAATTACTTTGTGATTTGCTGTAGGTTTGGCATGTGTGACTCAGGCTTTGTTCACATTTAGCTAAGTGTAAGCTATCTATTTATGTCTGTTTTCAGTTAGTTGAACTGTAGTCCTCGCTGTCCCTGGCAGCACCCTCATCTGTTGTAATACAGCTCATAGTACATGCATCCAGTCAATGCTGGTATTTCAGAAGTGAAGGCACTGTATTTTTGAATGGCGTTCTGTGCAAAGCTATAGCTTGGTGTGAAGAGCTTTATTCTGAAGGATTCTTGAAAACTTGTGACTTACTAGCCCTGGCCATTGAGGTTTTGATAATTCTCTTCTAGTGGATTTGAGCTACGTGTTGAAGAACTCAGTTCTGTCCATTCATGTGGTCTCCCCGAGGGATTTTTTTTCTGCTTTTTCCTTTATTTATTACTATGTCCAAAAATGTGTGGCTTCCTTAAGGTGGAGAAGTGGTCTTGCTTTCTTTGCTAGTAGAAAATGATTGCTACTAAAATGTTGCTATTCTCCGTGGGTATTTGGTTTAGCACCAATAGCACTTTTCTTCCAAAGCACAGTTTCCTGATGATGGTAAAGGATTGGACAAGGATTGGATCTTGTATTTCTTCTTCTATCCCTTTCTCTCTAGGAGTTTTGGCTGTTGGGCTTATCAGCGAGGCGCTGGATGAAGGAGACACCAGAAAAACTCTGCAAGCCTTACAGGTTCCTGCAGCAAAACTGGAGGGTGTAACCCCAAAGGTAGGTCAGCATTATCAGGGCACACTGCTTGGGGCTAAGAGAGAGAAAGCACCGGTGGGTGTAGTTGAAAGTACCTCTCCAGAAGCCTTTGCATCTGTGTACTGAGGGCATTCCTGATGTTGGGAAAAAAGCTGGGAAACAGATGTGGAAATGAAAGGGTGAACGCTGCATGCTATCAGCTGATGTCACCTGGCCAGTTTGGATCTGTCTGTATGAAGGCAAGAGAGATGCAGGCATAACACGTGAATCTTTGTGAACTACAGAGATGGGCTTAAAGATATGAACTGCTTGAGATGCATTGCTCTAGCTAATCGTACGTCCAGAGTGGCACACGTACCTTCTTTTTGGAGATATAAGGAGATGTGTTCAGTTTCATTTGTTTTTATAAGAAGGCAGTGTTTATCCTAATAGTTGTGAATTTCCAAATGCAAGTCTCGTTCAGTCTCCGTTTTTCAGTGCTATTTGTTAAATGTATCCATAGGTGTAGTTACATAAAGCACAAATGAAGTTTGAGAAGTAGGCAAAAAAACTTGTTAGGTGATGAATTTGTTCAGAAGGAGGGGAAAATAGAAAACAAAAGATATGCTTCTAGCAAGATGTGTATGAATGCCTGTCACTCACTAGGTGACACTGCAGATGCTATGCATTTTTTGCATGGTGGTTGTCTGTTGTGGTAGCCCAGGACTTCTCCTGACTTAGATGGAGTTGCCTCTTGGTGTAACTGGTCTGTATGTACAGGTGAAAATGGAGAGAGGAAGAATGATCTCACCTTACTGCTTTAGGAAGGAAGATGAAATGCTGTATGGGTGGTGTTTGGTTGCCCTGCCTCGGGCAGGGGGTTGGAGATTGGTGATCCTTGAGGTCCCTTCCAACCCTGTGATTCTGTGGTGTACATGCTACTGATTTTTTTTTTTTTTTTTTTTTTAACAGATGAGTGGGATGCTATTTTATTTCCTTATGCTTACACAGAAGTAGCAGATGTGCTTCCTTTCAGTTGCCTAAGTGTGTTTAATTTCTTTTTGTAATATCTTTTCAGTTGTGGAGCACATTGTTCTAATTCCAGCAGGGATTTTAGCATAGAGAGTGGGATGATGCTGTGTTCAACACTGGTGTTTTTTTGTATGTTTGTTTGCTTTGTTTTTTGTTGAGTAAGTGTAAACCTTCACGATGGCAGTGTCCGAAAACTGCGCTGGTGATGAAGATCACTGAGCAGCTTCGTCAGTGGCCCTGAAAGGGTTCATGTTCCTCAGGAACCCATTTTGTGCCGAAGCATTTCCTCCTGCTGAGTGAGAATGAAATAACGAGTTGTTCTTAGTGTGCATGGAAGCTTCTGCCAGGCTGGATTGGTGACTTCAGTTGACGTGAAATTACCTCACTGAGGCATATGTTCAGTGTAGGGCTCCTCCCTGCAACATGGCAGCAATTTCAGAGCTGGTGAGATCGTGGTACAGACTAGCACTGTGGGTAGAACAGTTGCTGTCCTGAGTCAGCGTGCTTACTAGCTGGTGACTTCTGTACCTTGGGACTGAGAGGGATTGTAGTTCAGCACAAGGCAGGGGATCTGGCGTATGATGCGATTTCTCACGTGATGAGCAGTGAGAGAAGTGTTAACCCTGCAATGTGTGACAGCGCGTGTCCCTGCTGGGGGGACTGTGACAGGAAATGCACGGGAAAGATCAGAGGGTTTTGATAGTCCTGGGATTGATGACTCTGCTGGTAGAGATGACAGTGCAAGAGTTTGTTGTTGTAAGTCTCCCACCCTTCCCCAACAGGAATTTCTACATTGCTGAAGCAGTCATGGGACTCCTTGGACATTCAGATAAAACTTGTTAAAGGGATGTAGGTTTCAATCCAAAGCAGTGGTAATGTGGAGGGTATGTAAGGAAATGTCAGTTTTCAGTCCTGCCACAGAACTCTTCATGCTGGAATACAGTGGCTCTTTGTGCAGGGTGATTATTAATCCGTGTCAGAAGTCAATGTTTCCTGTGTCCTGTTTGCACATCAGGAGTTGTTGGAGGGATGGCAATTGCTTCTTCAGATCTCCTTCCATAGTAACCCCCAGGAAGCAACAGTGGGGGTGGAGGAGCTGTGCTTGGCAGCTGCTGGACTATTGTTCATGACGTGTATTTTGGGGTTTGCTAAACACTTGTCTCTTGGAAAATTTCTGCGTGTAACGTTATTTAATGAGTTTCTTCAGCCAAAACATAAGATACGGTGTGATCAGTACTCCACAGCAAACGGTCTGTTAAAAGAGAGACTTGAGAGATGCTTTTACTGTTGTACGTTTGTATTTACCCCCAGTACATACAGTGCTTTTTGATTTGCTGGTCCAGCAATCTGCAACCCTTTGTGGACGGGACAAGAGCAGCCTGCTGTTGTGTTAGTTACCCATCAGTTTTTGGTTGCTGCTCCTGTATGTGCATTTCCACTTCCTAAAGTTTCCCTGAACAAGTCCTTGCAGCCTGGTACTGGGAAAGGACTCTTGTTAGTCTATGTTTGTGTCCACCTCAGCGGAACAAAGCTTTTCAGGAAAAGTCCTAGGAGTGCTGGTAGGCAGACACCCAGGTGGCTGTGAGTCGGCAGTGTGCTCGTGCTGCCTGGAAGGCTTCAGTAGAGAGGTGATCCTTCCACTTGGCATTGGTGAGGCTGCTCCTGTACTGTGTCCAGTTCTGCCCTGCCCCCCCAGACAGGAGACATGAATGTTCTGGAGATAGGCCAGCGTAGGGCCACTGAAGTGCCTGAGGGACTGGAACACCTCTCCAGAGAGGAAAGCTGAGGGTGAGGAGACTCTTGAGTCTAGAGATGAGAGGGCTTGGGGGGAATCTGTTCAGTGTATGTGAAAGCTGGAAGTGAGGATGCAGTTGAGGGCAAGAGGCATTGAGTACAAACTGGGGTTCAAGAGGTGCCATCTAAACGTCAGGCAGCACTTTACAGTGGAGGTAACTGAGCAGTAGCGGAGGTCGAGCAGAGAGGGACTGGAGTCTTTTCTGTGGAGTTGTTCAGAAGCCATCTGGATCTGGTCTGTCCTGGATAATGTGCTCTCGGTGTCCGTGCTGGAGCAAGGGGATTGTCCCAGATGAGCTCAGAGGTCCCTTTCCATCTTAAATTGTTCTGTGATTTTCTTTTTTGGGCTCCTTGGAAAGGCACGTCCTGTTGGCAAATACAGTTTTAGGACTGACCGGTGCAGATTGCTTGGCGTTGGGATGTCCTGATGTTTGTTGGAGTGATACCACTGATGGAACTTGTTGGTGGGAGTTCCTTGTCCTGAGAAGAGTTTTGGCCTGGTAATGCTGTAGTTGCTTCTGCTGATAACAAATGTCCATTATGGCCTTGTGTTGAAATTGATTAGAAAGATACTGGAGTGCTTCCTGTATCCCTTGAGATTGCAATTGCTCAGAGGTGGTGGTTTTGTTTTGCACAACCAGTGACACTCTTCCTCATGCTGCGAATGCTTTCCTCATCATATTCTCTTCAGGACACTCAGGATGAAACAGCTGTGCTTTGGCTCGATGAAACTCAGGACGGGATTCAGAAGGCTAACAGGGACACTGAAGAGTCACAGAGATGTAAGCATTGTGGCAAATACCGTGGTTCAATGCCATTGTCAACCCAATATTCGTCACCAAATGGAAGAATGCGAGCAAGAAATGTACACGTGCAAAGGAAATTAGAATACAAGTGTTTGCTTCAGGTAGGTGTAGAAGTTTTTTCTTTCAACAGTGAATGTCACAGCCTTTCAATTTCAATTCTTTACATCTTTTTGGAAGCATATGTCGTTGTTTCAGTTGTGCTTGTGACTGTGTTACATCCTAGGCAGAGATACCTATTGAATCTCTGTCAAAGTGTTTGACATTAGCAGATAACTGTGTCTGTCTGTGGTTGGGTAGTCAAGCGTGGGGATGTTCATGTGCGCCGTTCTGGTGCATCTTAGCTTTCATTTGTGTTGTACTGTTGCCTTAATTCTATGAAGTATTTCTCAAAGTACTTTTTTTTTTTTTTTTTTTGCACTAAGTGCAGATAAAAACACAAATCAGTGCAGTTGGCAGGTGGACTGTGCCAAAGAACATTTGGTCAAAAGCAGGATTAAAGTATGCTTCTTTGAGCCAGAATAAGATCTTCAGATACCCTTCTACCTCTCTGTGTGTGAACAGAGATTTGCTCAGTGCTGAAAATGACTGTATCTCGTGTTTACTGCATCGGTGAGATACCTGTGGTTGATTTTGTACTGTGTTTGCAACAGAGTTCTGGAGTAGCCCTGGGTTAGCTCTTTCCTCATCTTTTTCTTGTTGATAACCTGTTCTGTGTTCAGGTTGCTATTCTTGCTAGGAACGGTGCAGTCACTGGAAAGGTGCTTTTTGAGTCAGCTGTCTGCTGTACCAGGGCTCTGCAAGAAGAAGCTGCCTTGACTGCAGCTGTTGTCAGAGTACAGCTGAGTGAATGGATAAAAGGTTGTAGAGAAATACTGTCGATAAGTCAGCACCATAGTAGGACTAAGAGCACACAAAAAAGCGCTGTCAGACACTGTGCCATACACAGATGCACACTGTACTGAAAAGCTTGTTGTACACCAAGTTGTCTTTTTTTAACCCGTATTTTTATGCATAAATACAGGAAGGTATTTGTGTCCACTCGCACAGTGCCTTGCTCTCTTGTTTGTTGTGAGTCACTGAGCTCCTGACTGCCCAGGTAACCTGCCTCCTCCTGTTGTTGAAGTTTCCTTAGGAATTCTGGCCGTGAATGAAGCAGTCGATCACGGAGATACCAGCCCTACCCTGAGTGCCTTGCGCTCACCAGATGTGGGGCTGTGCGGAGTCGCTCCAGAGTGTGCAGAGACATAGCAGCGAGAGTTGGCAGAAGTGGAAAGGAGAACAATGGCAACAGGTGAACCCCAAATAGCTAACTGCTAGTGCAGTAAATTCAAGATGATTGCCTGTAGGATGAAAAGCAGAGGGGGAGAAATGTGAGGAGAAGTCTTGCGTTCTGGGTATCTTGTTAGAATCTCATGTTACAGGGAATTGAGGCTGCCTTGTAAGCTGAAGTCTTTGTTAAAGGAAAGAAGAAAAAGGTAGGAAGGAAATGAAAAAGTCAGCAGTGAAATATTCCCCACTTGTAGAATATATTGTGCTTAGGTAGTTGTTGCGGTGGTTCATTGGAATCTGAGGCATTCCTTCTATTGCTTGGAGGAAGGACCCTCTCCATGCGTTTCCTTCTTGTAGTATTTGTATGTGAGGAAGCTAGAGACGTGTTTGCTTTCAACATAGCACCATTTCTGCTTTTAGGAGGCAGTGGCAGTGAACGGGTGAAACACTGGGTGAGAGGAGGCTGTCATCATTATCATAACCTGAGGACCAGAGAGGGAGGATGGGATGAGCCGACTGAATTTGTGCAGCATGACACACAGCTGTCACGGGAGGAGATGCAGGTAAAGTACGTGCTCTTTTTCTCTGCAGTTGAAGTTGCCCCTGTTTCAGGCCTTATTGCAACTTTAAGAAGTAATGTTTCACTACAGTAGTGATGTTAGCAAGCTTTGTATCTTATTTCCGTGTTCATTGTCTACTTTGCACGTCAGCACCTGCTGCTGTAGGAGCCCGTTTTGCAGGGGGTTGGACTCAGTGATCCCTGGAGGTCCCTTCCGAGCCCAGTTCTGTGATTCTGTGATTTTTCTCTTTGCTTCTTGCAGCAGTATGGTGCTTGGTGTTTCAGAAGAGAGAAAAGCACGGCGGGCATCAGCTGGATTTCTGTGGCTGGTAAAGCTGTGCCCCTGAGAACTGGGCTGACTGCTGCCCCTGGAAATGTGTGCAAAGTCTGCAGAGGCAGAGGAATGACTTTCCTCTCAAAAGTTGAGCTTGTCTAAGGCAGGTCACTGCTAGGAGAGCTTCTGCTTTAAAGCATCAAGTTGTATAAGTAAGGTAATTTAAAAAGCAAGCTTGCCAGTTCTTTTTTACCTAAGTGATTTTTTAGCATGGGAAGGTTGGAGAGGCTTTTTGCTAACAGGAGATGGAGGGAGGAAAAGCAAGTGAAAGGCACGCTGTGCACAGCCAGCACACAGCACCTGCACCATTGCCCTGCACAAAGGAGGAGCAGCTCAGCAAGCTTGGCCTGGGCCATGGAAGGGAGCGTGCAAACGTCTGGAGCAGCCCCAGATGGGCTGGTTCTGCAGGTTGTTGTCTGCTGCTGTTTTCTCTCATCCTGTTGTGCTCGGGGGTGGATTTGTTCATGTTCAGAGCTAGCAGGAAGCTCGCACAGCCCTTTGTTTCAGCTGTCCCAAGGCTTTGGTCCCTGGCTGCTGGGATGGGGCGTTTGAGGAGTGATGCCTGTGCTGTTGTCCAGCCAAGCTTTGGGGATGAGTCTCGTTACCGGGGCATGTCTGACAGGGCTGAGGGTGGGGGACCGGGCCAGTGGCGCTTTGCTCTCAGTCTCGGTGTTTGTCTTTGCTCAGGAGGGCAGGTGGTGAACCTCACGAGCCAAAGCCTGCAGATGGGGTTTGCGGAGAAAGAGGTCCTGCAGGCCTTGTGTGGCAGCCACGGAGCTGGAGCGAGGCTGCGTCAGTGTAAAAGCCCAGCAATGCACGGAGGTGTGAAGGTGAGCTGTGGGCTCCAGTAACACAGGAGAGGATGTGCATGTTGGGGGCTTGGATGCTGCTGTGTGTTTGCAGTGACTGTGGGGTAGTTAGCACTGCTGGGTCAGCTTGAGTGCATGGAACAAGTGTGACGTGTCTTCCAGTTGCACGCTGTGTTCCTCCTGTTGCGTTGAGCTCTTGAGCTCCAGCCCTAAGTGAGGATGCAAGCGCTACCGCAGAAGGGATGGTTGAGATTGGAAGTGCAGTGCAAAGGGCTGGAGCCAGCAGGAGCAGGGATGTGATCATCCCCCTGTACTCAGCTCTGGTGAGTCCTCACCTTGAGTGCTGTGTTCAGTTCTGGGTCCCTGACTACAAGAAGGACACTGAATCCCCGAGATCTTGCCAGAGAAGAGCAGTGAAGCTGTGAGGGGTGTAGAGCACCAGTCTCATGGGGAGCAGCTGGCTGAGAGAACTGGGGTTATTTAGCCTGGAGAAGAGGAGGCTCAGGGCAGACCTTATCCCTCTCTACAATGAGCTGAAGAGAGATGATGTCGAGGTGGGGGTCGTCCTCTTCTCCCGTGTAAGTAGCGATAGGGCTGGGGGGAACGGCCTCAAGTTGCACGGGGGGAGATTGAGGCTGGATGTTAAGAAACCCTTCTCCACAGGAGTGCCCAGGGAGGTGATGGAGTTACTGTCCCTGCAGGTGTTCAGAAACATTAGATGTGGCAGTGAGGGATGTGGCTTAGTGGGGAATATTGGTGGTAGGTGGACGGTTGGACTGGATGATCTTGGAGATCTTTTGCAAGCTTGCTAATTCTATGATTCTGTGAAAGGCATCTGCTGGGCGTGTGCTTTGGTGGGTGAGCATCAGGCTGCTGGACAGCAGGCAGCTGTTGTCTGTGCAGACAGCCACATCCATGGGGAGTGGAGGCTTTTTCACCTTAGCCTTGTCTTTCATGTCTCACGTGCAGTAAGTGCTGTTGTTACACACAGCATCTTGGGGGCAACCTTGATTTCTGCAGCCCCGAGCTTTGTGGCACGAGAGCTCTCCGCCATGCTTCTCCCTGTGATGTGTGACCGTATGGAAGGCCTCGCAGAAGCCTGGGTAGGTGATGGCAGTCGCTCCTCCTTTCCCCAGCGATGCTGGAAATAGCGTGGAACGGGACGGGGGGACATCCCAGCCGTGGGTTCCTCTCAGCAGGACTGAGCGGCTGTTCTGATCCTCGTGTTTGAACTTGAGGGAATCTGATGCTAAGTAGAGAAATGAGGGGCTTGTTAATGAAGAAAAAAAGACTGTGTGGCATCTTGTGGTGCAGGATGTTCTCCGAACTGCTGCTAACAGTGCCCAGGATGCTCCCTTTTTGATGGGGAGAGGTTTAGCAGGGATTTCTTAAATGAAAATAGTTTGTTGTGTAATTTCCTTTTCATCGACCTTTCATGCTACTTCTTGATAAGTTATCTTTGGACTATGAATCAATATTTATTATTGAAGAGAATTGAAGAGAATACGTACGCACCCTGCGCCTTCATCTGCACCAAGAATCTTCTAAACATCTTTGCACTGTTTCTTTTTGGCCCTGAGACGAAGCTGTGTGGAATATAGGCTTGGATGCTTTTTCAGTCAGGTGCAGGACACGTAACGCTCATCTGAGTTGTCATGCTGACAAGAACAACGGAGTAGTAAATTTTTCAGGGTTGCGTGCTTTACTTTACTTTTTTTTTTTTTTTTTTTTTTTTTCCCTCCAGTCATAACCGTGGAGCCACAGAAGCGTTACCCAGACAGAAGGAGCCTTTGTCACCTGGCCTTCCTACCAATGACACAGGCAGTGGAAGTCAGCATCCCAAGCATCCATGAAACCCCTGCACAGGACTGGTGAGAGTTACCCTGGTGCCGTCCTTTGGCAATCTCAGGTCTCTCTGTAAGCTCCCAAGCTGTGTCGTAACTGCTCCCGTGGTGCTGACTCAGCTCTCCCAGTCTTTTGTGGGGGAGAGCTGGAGTTGAGCTCCTTCCTGCTTCCTGCCTCTGTCCTCCCTGCTTTGCCCACGGCCCACTGAGCCTCCATCCTTGTTCGGTGTCTTGAATTACTGAGTTGCTTAAGGATTGGGTGGACCAATTAAATTCTTAGCGATGTCTCTAGATCCACGTGTGCACAAAAGCACACTCTGATGCAGTCAGCGTAATGATGAACACACGCCTTGTTTCCTTTAGCCCGTATTTTTAGTTCAGGAGAACAGATTTCTGGAATGATGTTCAGCTTAGCACCAGAATCCCCTTGCCGCCCCCCATTCCAGTCACTCACGAGGGCTTGAGATCCACAGGGAGGAAGTATTGCCGATAATTACAATCCGTGGTTTTGAAACTGATTTAATCTATGGTGTATGATATGAATACTCCTGGTGAATGATGTGGCAAGGCATCCCAGCAATTTTCAACAGGAATACTTCAAGGCAGCTTTTCAAGGTTTCTTTGAGAACTCTCCAAGTCTCCAGGAATTTTCAGCGCCAAGGTTTCTTAGCCTTCCGAATGGCAGTGTTTCTATCGAAGCTGGCAGCCTTTAAACCCAAACCCAAACCGAAGCTTGCTCATCTCAGTGGAGGTGCCTTAGCTATATTCTAACGCTGCGTGGAAAATGAGTTCCACGTTCACGAGTCCTTTCTGACTCGCTACGTGTTTGATTGCATAGGAAGAAAAGCTTGATGTCTATGCCAAGGGAGACGTACACCGCACTTGCGCTGCCTGGACGATTTGGAAACTGGAAATTCTGGGGTGTGCTGAAGCATGCCCTCTCAGGTCAGTCTAAGCGTACATAGAGTAGACCTGTCTAACCAAACAGGTAATAGACAGTTAAACCCATTCTGTTGGGAAATACTCTCTCCTTCTAAGTACCTTTAGAACGTGAGTTTCTTCAATTAATTACTCAACTCATTTGCTTTTCCTGAATGATCACAGAATCACAGAATTGTAGGGGTTGGAAGGGACCTCCATAGATCATCGAGTCCAACCCCCCTGCCAAAGCAGGTTCCCTACACCAGGTCGCACAGGTAGGCATCCAGGCAGGTCTTGAACATCTCCAGAGAAGGAGACTCCACCACCTCCCTGGGCAGCCTGCTCCAGTGCTCCGTCACCCTCACTGTAAAGAAGTTCTTGCGCATGTTTGTGCGGAACTTCCTATGCTGCAGTTTCCAGCCGTTTCCCCTTGTCCTGTCTCCACTCACCACTGAAAACAGTCTGGCCTCGCCATTCTGCCCCCCCCACACCTTAGATATTTATAGACCTGGATCAGGTCCCCTCTCAGTCTTCTCTTCTCAAGGCTGAACAGACCCAGTTCACTCAGCCTTTCCTCATAGGAGAGATGCTCCAGGCCCATCACCATCTTCGTGGCCCTCCGCTGGACTCTTTCCAAGAGATCCTTGTCTTTTTTGTACTGGGGAGCCCAGAACTGGACGCAGTGCTCCAGATGAGGCCTCAGCAGGGCAGAGCAGAGGGGGAGGATCACCTCCCTCGACCTGCTGGCCACGCTCTTTGCAATGCACCCCAGGATGCCATTGGCCCTCTTGGCCACAAGGGCACACTGCTGGCTCATGGCCAACCTGTCATCCACCAGGACACCCAGGTCCCTTTCCGCAGAGCTCCCCTCCAGCAGGTCATCCCCCAGCCTGTACTGGTGCATGGAATTATTCCTCCCCAGATGCAAGACTCTACACTTGCTTTTGTTAAACCTCATTCGTTTTTTTCCTGCCCAGCTCTCCAGCCTATCCAGGTCTGGCTGAATGGCAACACAGCCTTCAGGCGTGTCAGCCAATCCTCCCAACTTCGTATCATCAGCAAACTTGCTGAGGGTGGCCATTATCCCCTCATCAAGGTCACTGATGAAGATGTTGAACAAGACCGGACCCAGCACAGACCCCTGAGGAACACCGCTAGTTACAGGCAAATGATCCTAAGTTCTTTTCTCGGGCTACATCTGCACTCTGCTCAGTCCAAGGAGAATCCCTGCCTGCAGATGCAATGACACAGCATGGCTCACAACCTCATTTTTCATTGCTTACTCTTACGGTAGCTGCCATCCATGTCCGCCCTGCGTATTCTTAGAGCTCTTCTGGAGTCCATGGGGCAGACTTACGGTTGAACTAAAGGGAATTTTTTCATATTGCTCTAGCTCCAGATGATTATCCCTAGTATCATTAAATTTAAAAAAAAAAAAAAAAAGGCGTTTTGAAGTAGTGTGATATATATTCTGTGCCTCAGAATGTGGCACGTGTGGCATGAGAGAGTTTTGAGGCCACGAAGACTGCCCAGACAGCATGAGAAGTGTAAGAGCAGAGAGCTATAGGTGATGCAGCGCTATTCGTGCCACCCGCAGGAAGCGGGAGCTGGAACAAAATATGGCCAGAAGAGTGATCAGATTGCGTTTGGTAAGGAACTATTTCATTAGTTCTAGAACTTTGGCAAAATGTATATTCAGGATGATGATCAGCATGGCAGGTGCTGGGACCATGCCGAAAGAGAAATGGTCTGAAAACGTCGGTGCAATTTGAAATATATCCCCTTCCACAAAGCCCTCAGATGCATGCTGCAACTGCATCCAAAGCAAGGCAGAGCCCTGTGCTTGTTGTAGCCGGAGCTATCGGTGCCAGGAGTTGCTGCTGTGTTTGCAAGGACGTTGTGTCAGCAGTGTGACGTCAGTGGGGTTGTTTGATGGCAATGAAACAGCTGAATGGTGTACCTCAAGACTAAGAAAAAAGATGGTAGTGGTGACTGTGTGTCTAGGTATAGATAGCTTGATAGAGATATATAGGACTTCAGTGTGGATTTTACATAGGCCCTGCGCTGCAAGGTACGCTGTTGGGAAGCAATGTCCATCTGCCCGAGGGCAGGAAGGCCCTGCAGAGGGACGGCCTGAGGCCAGCCGTACGAGGCTGCCCAGGAGCAAGCGCTGGGTCCTGCGCTGTGGTCATGGCAACCGCATGGCAGCTTCTGCAGGATTGGGCTGAGGTAGAATTCCAACCGCCCGCTGATTCTAGAATGTTGGGGTGTGTGATGGTGGAATCTTCTGGTCCTGTGACATGGTCTTGCCTCCCCACCCTGTCGTCATGGCGGAGCAGCCTGGTGGCCCTTAGTGATGTCACAAGCGGCTGGAATGAGGGGAGGAGCAGTGCGTGCTGCGTCCCTTCATTGGAGCGCTTGAGCTCTGCGTGAGTAGCTCGCTTGTTGCCCTTGTGCAGCGACTGAGTGCCTTCGTTTTCACCCCGTCTTGTGCAGCATCTTGTAGGTAAGCTGAGACAGGGCGTGGGATAGAGGGGTGGGCAGTGAGCTGTTGAGAACTGCTGGCTGGTGGAGCTCGTAGTGTCATACTGCTTACTCTTGACCATCAGACGTAATTTTTACTCCGTACCTACATTCCAACGCGATGCATAGAGGTGACATTTGTCTCGTGGCTTTTCCCTTGTCTTCTTTGCTAAATGGTGCAAGCTCACTGACCAGCTCTTTCTCTCTGCTCTCTCCTCCCCCTACCTGCTCCCTTGGTGCAGCTTTTGCTCGTGGAAGAACAGAGCAAAGTGACAAGAATCAGCTGCGAGTTCAAGACACTTGTCTACCTTGTTCTGATCTCCTGCCAGGTACGTGCCACGCTTTGTCCTCCCACGTGGTTTAGCAGCCCGCGTCGCACCGTGTTTAGTAACACAGCCCCATCCAGTTTTGATGGGACACTGGTCATGTGTAGGTCTTTTCCGCTTCCCTCCAGCTCAGCTCTCAGAAGGATGTTGTCTGTAGTGCTGTGACCAGCTGGTCTTAAGGAGACCAATCCCTTAGGCAGAGTCCGACCCCCGGTTTGTGCAGAGCTGCACAACATGACCACAAGCACGCGTGCTTCGGCTGTGTGAGTGTGCTGCCCGACAGCTGTGGGGAGCACAGCACAGTCCCCATCTGCTAGCAGAGGGATAGCCACTTGGTCAAATGCTGCCTAGTAGGCTCTCATTTGAATTGACTGAAGATAGTGGCTGTTTCTAGAACATCTGCCTATGCCAGTGGATAACTGAGGGTAGTTCTGAAGAAGTCTCTCAATAGAGTGGTGTGTGAAGAGAGAAAATATGAGGGTGTTTCTTTTCATTCCAGCTTGTCGTGCCTGCTGTGATGGGCGTTGCGTGCAGCGAGATCAGCCGTGGGCCTGACATGGCACGGATGGAGGTAGAGTATGAAGCTCTGATTGGTCTTTGTTCCCTGACTTGAGCCAACAGAGTGAGCTGCAGGTGTGCTCTCCTGCTTTTCAAGAGAGGCAGAGTCCTTCCAGCTCTATCTGTGTCCTGAAAAGCTGCCTGAAAAGCTTCATGTCCTTGCTGCGGGCATCTAGATGGCCGTGGAAGTCGTAGTACCGACAGAATCAGATGCGGCGTTATAAACGTGCGGAAGCATTTTCCCCGTCCTGCCTGGATGTTGTCACCCACAGACAAAGTGTTGTTCTCATATTCAGCAAGTTAAAGGAAGCTGGCACTTGTAGTGAGCCAAGGATTGGGTCAGTGGCCCAGCTGCTGTGTCCAGTCCACGGCTGAGGTCTCCAGGCAATAGGTGACAGGAAGTGAGCAGACTCTTACGCTCCTCTTTGGGAAGGCAGTAGTGCAAGCGTGGCAAGTTTATGAAACTGCCGGAGCCGTCTTGGTTGTGGAGTTTGTCCTCTTAGTCTGGGTAGAGAGATGCATCTTTGCACTGCCTGGCGATAGTGCTGCGCGCCGGGAAGGGAAACAGCTGTTATTAGACTTGCAGTTTCTTGTTAAGCGCTCGTGATAAGGACCGAGTGCATTTCCTGCAGCTTTCTCTGCCGATGTGCTCCTCACCCTGAAATCCTCCTTGCAGCCCTCAGCTCCTCACCGTGGCCTGTGCTCTCTGTTTCAGACTGAGAACAACGGGAAGCCCCTGCTGGTCTGTGAGGAGTCATCTCTTAATATTCCAGCTATTGGTGCTGCCCATGTTCTCAAGAGATACGTTGCCCAGGCACCGGATGAACTCTCCTTGGAGGTAAGCAGTTAAAGGCGTTCCTAGTTGTGGTGTACAGAAGAGTATAAGGTGTGAACGCTCAGGAATATTCTCAGACACCTTCAGAGTGTTTGGTGAGGTGAAGCCCAGAAGATTCAGTTCCAGATTAGACTTGCAGTGGGTTGGACGCAGGGAGGAGTTCAGCCATCTCCAAACTATGGCTCTATTTGGCATTGGAATCTTCTGATCAAAGAGCTACTGCCCAGTGTTGTAGCCTGGTCTCTGAGCGATGGCAGACCAGTGTATGGAGTGTGCAGATCTGTTCAGGATCTGTTCCGCTGACTTATGCCTGCGGTTTAATTGGAGCTCTCCCTTTGGCCAAGAGCCTGCTGCTTTTGAGAACCATTTCATACCGAACAGCTGAATTCTGTATGTTGTGTATTGTAGTGACTCTTCTACCTCCACGTTCAGTTGTACAACCGCAAATGCCTGAAGAGCTGCACTGGTGCAATGGCTCTCAAGCTTGACGATATTGGGCAGTGCAGAAGAATGCAGTCATTTGAGCTGCGCTTTCCTCCCAGCCGTGCTGAAGCTGGGATTGACGTTGCAATCTCTTGCAGGTGGGAGACCTCGTGTGCGTCATCGATATGCCACCTCAGGAGCTGAGCCCCCGCTGGAGAGGCAAGCACGGCTTTCAGGTAGGCACAAGCTTCAGACGTGAGAGCGCAACTTCGGTCGAGGCAGGAATCTCAGCTTAGAGCTGCCCTGCCTGCACAGCATGGCTCCACATGGAAAATGGTTTCCCTGTGTTGGTGTCAGGGGACTTTGCCTTTTGCTGTGGGCTTAGGCCAGAGCTGAAAGTTGGTCTTTGTAGCAAACTGTCTCCTCAATTAACTTAGAAAGAAGAGCCCTCACAACATGCATCAGGTCACGGCCACTGAACCGCACCTTTGGAAATGCAGCAGCTAGGACACGTGTTTCAGTGTCTCTGAGCACTTGTGCTTGCACCCATGCAGAAGGTGAAGTCAGTGTCTTTCAGGAAGTCGCTGCCTGTCAGCTGAGATGAGGCAGGGTAACAGAGCCTCTGCGTGCTTGCTGCTGCTGCTGGCTGCCGAACGCTGGGTAGCTCAGAGCTGGGGATGGCAGCTGCATCTCAGTCAGCAAGCAGAAAGTTCATAGGCTGTGCTAACTCAGATCTAGCTGCATCAATCTATCATAATCTATAGCTTCTGTATGAAGTCTTTCCCTTCGGGCACGCTTGAGATTTAGGGGCGCATAGCATACTTGTCCTTTCCCTGCTCCATATGCAGTTACATGGATAATTGGCTACCGGTTTTGAATAATTATTAATTTTAAGCAGGCCATTTTTTGTTTGATTGTCTTACGGAGCACCCGGCAGGCACGTTATGAGGAAAATGTGATGTTTGAACAGTTCAGGCCTGAGAAACGCTGCCTTCAGTATCGCACCTCTCTTCTTCTTCTTGTTACAGGTTGGATTTTTCCCCAGTGAGTGTGTGGAGCTCATTAACGGAAAAGTCCCGGAGAGTCTCATCAATTCAGTGCCAAAGCCAGGTACGATGATCCATCTGATGGTGCAGGGAAGCAAAATGGAGTCTTTTTTGGGTGTGTTCCGTGGTTAATACCTCCCTTATCCTTCCCACCTTATCCTCTGTGCTGATGATCCTTCATGCATAGCACGGGGCGTATGGCTGGTGTTTTGTAGGCAGCTAGAATGAGGGAAGGCAAAGGCAGTTCTCCTGCAAGTCAGTACGAGGCTGAGAACAGCCAGCGTCCCTGGTTCCCTGGGGAAATCCTAAAATGCTTGTAGAATAGCTTGGGAATGGAAGGGAGCTCAAGGATCATCAAGCTCCAAGCCCCCTGCCTCAAGCTGGGCTGCCAACCAAGCTCCACATTTAATGTGGGACTGGACCAGGCTGCCCAGGGCCCCATCCAATCTGGCCTTGGACTCCTCCAGGGTTGGGGAAAATCCATTTTTGTACGCACTTGCTCATCATGTTCTTCCCGTTTTGAGGTGCTCCGTAGAATGTGTTGTGCTCGGCCTCGTCCAACGGAGCCAAGCCTAAAATGAACTGGTTTCTTCCTTTTGTTGTGCAGTGCCAAAGAAGCGCGGCAAGCTCCTCACCTTCCTTCGTTCCGTGGTGAAGGCCCGCCCAAAGCAACCGAAAGAGCGGGAGGTGGAGAAGGAAAGGGTGTTTGGCCGTGACCTGGGAGAGCATCTTCTCCACTCTGGTCGTGATGGTAAGGGACAGCCCATTCCTGAGAGCTTCCCTGTTTGGGAACCTAAAGATGAAAGGGAGATGGTATGTAGCAAGGGGCAGGTTGATACCAGTGTAGAAACGGGGAATGGGAGTTGAGGACTGAAAGATCAACTGAGTAGGTGATGGCTGCAAGGTAAATGCTCCCAAGGGACAAGCACATTTGTATTTGCTTAAAGCAAAGCCTGTAAGCCAATCCCATGGTAGCCTGAAAAGAAAGGAAGCCTTTTGGCCAAAGAGAGTGTCCTGCATCAGTTTCCCGCTCCTTCCGGGCGTGAGATTTTCCCCCTCCATTCCCATGGGAGCTGTGATGGGACTTGCAATGTCTGCGGCTTCCCCGGAATTACTTTCTCCAGGCTGATTCCTAGGTCCTGGCATTTCTGGAATGCAAAGAACGCATCTCTGTCCAGTTTCCTCACCAGCTCCTGCAGAGGTGTCTCTGACAGCTGTCCCCTTCAAGGAAGAGCTAAGCAGTAGCCTGGCTGGGCTTAGTGGATGGGATGTGACGGGAGTGCAGCCTGAGCCAGGACTTGAAGAAGGAGCTCCAGTAACCGCCGGCACGTGTTCTTTAGTCCCCCAGGTCCTCCAGAGCTGCGCCGAGTTCATCGAGCAGCACGGCGTGGTGCAGGGGATATACCGCCTGTCCGGCGTCGCGTCCAGAGTCCAGAGACTGCGGTAAGAGTGCTGCGACTGACAGACACAGCTGCCAGCAGGGGCACGTGCCCTGTTGCGGGCGTTCAGAGGCCTGCGGGCAATGCCTTAGCACAAAGAAAAGGTCTCCTTTGGGAACATCCCATCCAGCACGGCTGACGTGGTGCTGCTGGCCGAGTGTTTGTGTTCTCCTGTACATCAGGAAGCCCTTCCAACTCTTGATTGCATTGGGTGTGGCTTTTGACTTGCTTTCCTCTTTCTCAACCATTTTCGTGTCCTTCTCTGCAGCCAGGAATTTGAGTCTGAGCAGGTTCCTGAGCTGACCGTCCGCGACGTTCACAGCGCGAGCTCCCTCTGCAAAATGTACTTCAGGGAGCTCCCGAACCCCCTGCTGACCGACCAGCTGTACGACAAGTTCTCGGTAAGCACAAGGCAACGCCGTTCCTTTACCTCTTCCCTGGGCCTCTTGGGAGATGGCTGCAGCAGTGCCCCAGCTCCGAGGCCCTTCTTCTGTTATCCCCATGGGGTTTACTCGCATGTCTTTGCCACATCCTGCATGGTGCTGATGCCACTTCTGGTGGCCCCAGGAGGTGGTTCTTTCCATATTCACAATGCTTGCGAGAATTCCTGTGTTGTTTGTTTGTTTGTTTGTTTGTTTGTTTGTTTGTTGCTATTCCCCAACTATTTCTGGAACGGGAAGGGGATTAATAGCCAAGTGTACTTGGAGATGAATGCCCCCTGCGAGGAGCTGAGCTGCCCAACCAGGCTGTAAACCAGCCCGGTGCTTGGACTCCTTGGCCGTGGTGGCACCAGCTGCGTGCCGCTATGTTCCCCAGATGCCTGTGGGGAGGCCTAAAGTCTTTCTCAGTGCTGACCAGCAGCGTGCTGTCCCCTTGGTTCCCGACCCTGCGGCAGGTATCTCGCCTGATTTGTGTCTCAATCCCTTTCTGCCCTTTTCCAGGATGCTGTTGGTGCCACTACGGAGGAGGAGCGGCTGGTCAGAATGCGGGACGCCATCCAGCAGCTGCCCGCTCCTCACTACAGGTCAGTGCTGCCCTCAGCCCGCTGAGCTCAGCCCTGCTGCACTTCAGAGAGCAAAGTGCAATTTCAGGCTTTGTCTCACGCGAGCAACGGGATGCCTGGGTATGCTGAAACACTGCATGGGGTTAATTGATGGGGTCAGTTCCTGGGTACGGGGGCACGCTTGGTGCAGCTGATGGCTGTGGCTGTGCTGTGCTGGTGCTGGGTGCTGCAGCGTGGCACTTGGTCAAGTTGGATCTACTTCATCTTCAGTGACAGTAGCAATAATAACAACTAGTGTGAATTGAGGTTTGCTTTGTGAGTCGCAGCACGGGATGCTGGCTGGTGCTGAACATTTGCCGCTCTTGTTTCCCAGGACCCTGGCGTATCTGATGAGACACTTGGCCTGTTTGTCTGCGAACAGCTCTGTCACCAACATGCACGCTAAGAACTTAGCCATTGTGTGGGCTCCAAACCTCCTAAGGTAAACTTCTTTTTCCGTTTCAACAGAACGCTTACATCTGTTCTCCAGTAAGATAAAGCAGTCCTCCCTTCTTCTGCACCACATGTGCTCTTCTCCTGTAAAATGTGCAGTGAGTGGCTGAGAGCAGAGCAGGAGCCTGGACTGTTCTCCAACCCCACGTGGGCACAATTTCTAGATGAGCATTGCTGCTCTCTTGTTTAGATGGGGCTGGTGTGTCCTTGATCAGCCAGGAGAACTTCTTCAGTGGCATCACTGACTGCCCACTGCGGAAGTCTCCGGAGCTCAGTTTGACAGCTTTGGGCTGCAACAGTTCAGACCCGGGGAAGCGATGTTGGCTGACTGACTTCTAAAACCTGCCTTTTCTACAGATCACAGCAGAGCGAGTCTGCCTGTGCCAGCGGGAGAGCTGCCTGCACGGAACTGCAGACGCAGTCAGCCGTGGTGGAATTCATCATCGACCACACAGACGTCCTCTTCTGCTCCACATCTGGACCTGACATCGCAGATGGAGCAGGTGAGTGTCTTCCTCCATTAGCTTTATCTTGATCAGACACCTGGATCAAATGCAGGCCTTCTCCAAGTCCTTTGAAATACACTTTTCCTGTCGAGGGGACAGCAGACTTCTGGGCTTAGGTTAGAATCTGGCACCCTGTTGCTGGATGCTGAGAATGTGCAAGCCCAAACGTGACAAGAAGAAAACCGTCACTGTCATTATGATGTTTTGCAAGCAGGTGAAGTTTGATTAGCGTGTGGCAGCAAAGCTTTCTGAGTTCACCGTACCTGCTTTCTAGGGTTTTTGTTTGCCTGTTTCGATACAGGGAGCTGCTCTTAATTATGACTGCGTCCTTTGCCATAGACACACCTCTGAGCACATGGTTGTTTTGAGCTGCTCTTCTTGCAGCGGCTCGGAGAAGCAAATCTGAGAGAAACACAGCAGCTCCCCCGGACCTGTGATGGCCGTAGTGCTGCCGCTTTCTGATCCTGGCTCTCACCTGTGGTTTTCCCTTACAGGGCACAGTTCTCTCTCAGGGCCCCAGTCTGTGCAGGCGTCTTCTCCTGCCACAGAGCTGCTCAGCCTGGAGGAGGCGCAGGCACGGAGGCGAGGCCACAGCAGCTCTCCTGTGGTTGTGACACAGAGCAGGGACATAGAGGTGGAAGAAGGCCCCACAGCTGTACGGGGGAAATTCCACACAGTCATCGACTTTCCACCTGAAAGGTAAAGAGGACTTCCTTTTCCAGTACCTTATCATCATTGTTTGGGTGGGTTTTTGTGCTTTCTTTTTGTCTTGTTTTTTTGTCTTGTTTTTTTTTTTTTTTTTTTTTTTTTTTTTTTTTTCCCCCATTATTTCTAGTGCCAAAGCTTGCTGAAAGTCAGTTAAACTGGTGGTGCCTGAAGTGTTGCAGTGAATCTGCACTCCCTTTGCACTGTGAGACTGAACTCACATTCAGTTGCCCGCCGGGCTGAGTTTAGCCACACAAGGCTGGCATTCCCTCCTTGCTGGGCAGGCAGTCACGAGCTGCATAAAGCCATGCTGACGTCTATCCCGGCCTGTGCTGGCTGTACCTGGAAACATTGGGGTTTTCCGGACTTGAGGGCCACGTGCCTGAATCCAATTCCAGTTGTCCTCGAAGCAGAGCTGTTGGTCAGACCTGCTGGCACGAGAAACTAGACATGGCAGTGAGATGGGGCCGATGAGCTGTCAGTGTCAGAGTCAGAGATGCTTCTGAAGTTCCACACACGACTCACACCATTCCCTGTTTTCTCTCTCCAGACCAAGTCCACCCAGCAGGATGAAGGAATCACCAGCTGGCTGTTGGTGTTCCTGCTTCAGCCTGGGAAAACCATCCTCTGTGGCCAAACGCCAACCGCAGCGCCGTCCCAGGGAGCCCTCAGAGACAGACGTTGTAGTGCTGGCAGGTAAGGGTGCAAATCCAGCTTTCAACACCCTGCTTCTCAGCAACGTAGAATTCTTGCTGTCAGTGGGCTTGTATCTCCTTCTAGCGTTCCAGCCCATACCTGACACCTTCAGTTCTCCCCTGATCAAGAACCACTTTTGTAATTCAGCTTGGGAGAGTTTGACACCAAGCCCTGTTCATTCTTTTATAGGTGATTCGAGCTCTTGTCAACCGAGCAGAGCTGGAGCAAGTAGCGATGCTGGGCTGTGTGCTTCCATGAATGGAGAGCTCGCAGGAAGCACAAATGGCTGCGGTTCAGCTGACAGCGTGCCGCATAACAACAGTGGCGCACACAAGGAGCTGATCCAAGTTGAAGCCCTCATTTCTCCCGGCTCTGCTGAAGATGCTGACCTGAGCCTGCCAGACACCACAGGCACCAGCCTGGACTGTGACCCGGTGCCTGTGCAGTGCAGCCCAGCCCAAGCAGAGCCTGAGTGCCCCGACAGCAGCACCTCCATACAGGAGCAGGTCAGCACCAGCGAGGAGAAGCAGAGCCTCTTGGAGGGGGGCTTAGAATCGGGCCTCCAGTCCCAGGCACCGGGCAGCAGCACTGAGAGCTCTGAGCCCCTCTCTCCGTGAGCTTTCCACCCAAGAGAGGACGATTGCCATCTTTACCTGGACCTCTCACGCCCTCCTGTCTTTTCCTTTAATAATAAAAGCACACTTGTGCTCACTCAACGCCTTGACTGCCTGAGGAGTTTTCATTCCCGGGGACTGGGATGAATGCAACACACAGCAAAGCACCTCAGCTTGCAACGCTGAGGCTGTGGGGTGCATGAAGCAGAGCTCCAGGTTTGTTCCCGTTTTGTCTGGCTTCGGGATGTCTGCAGCTCCCATTTGGTACAGTAGCAAACCATCTCTAGCATCCTGGATGCTGCTCGTGATAACCCCAAGCTTCCTGGCGGTGGCTTTGTGATGCCTTTCAGGGCTTTTGGATGCACTGTGATGCCTTGGCTGCTCCCTATCACCTCTCTCCTCCGGCCGCGTCCATTCCTGGCTCCCAACCTCCGAGCTGCCTGCGCAGATCACCTGCAGCCGTGTCCTCATCACGCTGCAGAAGGACGAGCTCATCCTGGCCCGGCCTCTCATTGGTCAGCGGCAGCGCTGTCCCGCCCCTGCCCGTCTCTCGTTGGTCAGCGGCAGCGCTGTCCCGCCCCTGCCCGTCTCTCATTGGTCCGGGGCAGCGCTGTCCCGCCCCTGCCCGTCTCTCGTTGGTCAGCGGCAGCGCTGTCCCGCCCCTGCCCGTCTCTCGTTGGTCAGCGGCAGCGCTGTCCCGCCCCTGCCTGCCTGTCGTTGGCCCGCGGCAGCGCCGCTCCGCCCCCGGGCGTTGGTTGGTCCGCGGCAGCGCCGCCGGCTGCCATTGGCTGAGGCGCCGTGCGCGGGAGCGAACGTTGGGAGCTGGCAGTTGGAGGCGCGGCTCTCCTCCCAGAGCGCCGCTGCAGCCGCCTGTGCTACCCCGTAGGGGACCGCGGCGGCAGCCGGAGCTGTCCAGGCGGCACCGGGAGGGAAGCCGCGGCAGCTCGGGAGCGAGTGCTGAGGACAGCTGTGCCGGAGGTGTGTTGGAGAGCGGTGCCGGGACGGGGAGAGGGGCTGTGGGGGGCTCTAGGAAGCTGCGGGGAGGCGACGGGTGGGGGAGATATATAGCGAGATGTGAGGCTGTAGGCGCCTGTGAGGTGATGTAGGGGTTATGGGGAGCTGCTGGGGGAGAGGCAGATACGGGGCTGTGAGGGTGGTGTATAGGGAGGTAGGGGGCTGTGGTGGGCCATAGGGTCATATGGGACTATTGGGGGCTGTTGGGAGCTGTAGGGAGGAAGGAATATGAAGCTGTAGTGCATTGTGGGGGGACTGTAGGCGTGGATATGTAGATTTCTATAAAAAATGAAGCATACATATATTGATATGGATCACCAAATCTGCCTTGTCTGTTTCACTCAATGGGCCTGTCTTGAGTGTTTGTAGAACTGCCTTGATGCTTAGTCTGTTCTGACGTGATGCTTCATCTTGAAGTCTTGAGCTACTGGGCACTGTGAGATTCTAGCCATAGTTTTGAAGAGCAAGTGTAATTGATCTGTATTCCCCTTTGTATGCAGGGTAACCTCACCCATGCAGAATTATCTGTTGCTGTAGAGATGCTGTCTTCTGTGGCTGTGATGATCAGGGCTTTGGGTTCAGGGGATGTGAGTGCAGTATGGAGACAAGTGAGCAATCCTGTCCCAGGGCTGACAAGCACTGAGGATGAGAACTGTCAGAGGTGAGTGTTTGGAAGGTTCGTGTCCGTCTTTGATGTTGCTTACATTCCCGAGAGGTTTGGTTTTCTTTTCTTCCCCTTATACTTCAGGTTCTTTCACTGCTGACTCCAATATTAGTTTATTCTCTCTCGGTTCTTGCATCTTGTCTTTGCATTCCCCGTTTCTTACTAATCTGCTCTGAGTACCGTCTCTCAGACCTTTATCAAGGTTTCACGACAAAGCTATGTTCTGGCCCCACGAGGTTCTCAATTGCACTAGGCCTGTTCCTGCCCTGTGTTTTTTGTCTGAAACTGTCATGTGGTGTTTTAGTGCTTTTCTGGATTGTTTTGCACTGGAGCTGACCACCTTGCTCACGGTCTTTTGTCTTTTTCCTATTCCTTCTTTCTTTCGTGTATGTCAGTTTTAACCCTTGTGTTACTTCTTCCATTTTGTGTTTAGTTCTCGTTGCTGTCTTGTGTGTTCCCTGGCCAGTTTTTCATGACGTGATACTTGCTGGTTTTGATTTTTGTTCTTTGACAGATGTGTGGACGATGTGATGAAGCTGAAAGCTCAGATGCGTGCAGAAGAAAATGAGTTTATCACGTGGAATGATATCCAGTCACGTGTGGATCGTGTGCACTTAGCTGTGCACGAAGAACATGAAAGTAAGTTTTGCTTGATTAGTGCTAGACTGATCCTAGATCATAAGGTGTGCTAAAACTAAGTGCATGCCAACGAACAATCTTGTTGCTTGATTCGTATAGACTGAGATAGTTGCCTTTTGCCACTGCTTCTTGTGTAGCTGAGTTGCCCTGAAAAGGCTGTAATCTAGAGAGGCTTAAATGTTATGTCAGAGCCTGGAATCTTGACTAACTTGCTTCCTGGATCTGCAAATAGACACGGGCTTCCTGTGTGGCTTCAGTTCATCTGATCACGTGACCCGAACAAGTGCACGCCACGTGCATGCGTGCACCAGAGCACTAGTTTTGCAGCCTTGTATTTGTGAGGCATCACAGCAGAAGCCTGGAAGTTCATGTAGTCCAGCTCCTTGTTTCTTGTAACACTCCTATAACCCCTAAAACAATAGAGACAACAGGGAACCCAAACCATCAACCGTAAAACGCAGAGAATTTTATAATGACATCAGTTGACATCTTATGGCATAGTTTTGGTAGGAAACTTTTTAATTCTTTCACCTGTTAGTGTTTCATAGAATCATAGAATGGCCTGGGTTGAACAGGACCATAGTGATCGTCTAGTTTCAACCCCCCTGCTGTGTGCAGGTCGCCAACCACCGGCCCAAGCTGCCCAGAGCCACATCCAGCCTGGCCTCGAGTGCCACCAGGGATGGGGCATCCCCAGCCTCCTTGGGCAACCTGTTCCAGTGCAAATATGTTCAGTTTCTTGTGTGCCCCTGTGCATGGATACTTCTTATCTAGTGTCAGAGGAAGTCCTGAAGCCATAGCGACATGTACCCTTCTGCTGTCCTGAAACTTGGTTTCAAATTCAAGAATGCTTTCTAATGAGGAGCTGTAACATATTGTTGTTTCACAAGGGTAGTCTTTTTGTGCCGCTGTTGGCTAATTAATCAAGGATAATTACTGCTTGTCCTCTGTGCCCTTTCCTAAGTCAAAAGTTGCCGTGTCTGTTTTCCTTCGTTCTTCATGAGATGGAGTAGTGTCAACCGTAGTGTGTGTGTTTTTGTAAGAAAGGTCTTTCTTTTCCTACTTTCCCCCCGCTTTCTCTCATGGGGAGAGCAGCATGCCTAAAGGTGTGCATACTGTGTGTGTACACACTGTAGGAGGAAGCAAGCAGTCTGTACCATAGTCTGCCTAGGTGACGGGGAGTTGTCAGATGAAGGACAGAACAAATGGCAGGCATTCTATGGGCTAAGATAATACTGAGAGGGAAATGCAAGTGATGCTGAGACAAAACATAGAATCCTAGAATCACCGAGGCTGGAAAAGGCGTAAAAGATCATCCAGTCCAACCGCTCACCTATTCCCAATAGCTCCCACTAAACCATGTCCCTCAACACAACATCCAGCCTTTCCTTGAACACCCCCAAAACAAAACATGCTGTTACGGCCTAGACATCACTGTGAAAAGATACTCTGAACACACCTGGGTGCTTTCCTGTGCAACCTACGTTAGTGAGCCTGCTTCTAGTGAGGGGTTTGGTCTACATGATCTCCAGAGGTCCCTTCCAAGCCCTGTGATGATTTTTGTGGATCTGTGATGCTCTAAATGAACTGCCCAACAGTTCAACTTAAACAAATTTCATCTAGTTATTGGTGATGTGGAAACTTAAGGTGAAAGATCTGGCGCGCTAGCAGTCATGGAAGCAAGTAATAGTTAATGTTAGATCTTTTAATAGAAGGCCTACAATTAGGTATTTCTGTGTGTTAGGCTGTGAAATCACTAGTGAAGTAGAATAGAGAACAGTAAGAACAAAAAAATCTAGCACTACCGAATGAGGGAAGAGGAAGAGGAAGAATGGACTGACATTTTGAGTGGGTTTTGTTAAGTGTTCTCTGCAGCTCATTGCTACTACTTGGACACGTTTCAAATTTTGAATTTCAAGTTTTCTGTCAAGAAAGAAATAGAGAAAAAGCATAAATTGGACAATGCTTAGTTGTTGTTTGCTATCTTACTGTATGTTTCTGTGTAAAAACAGTGGAGTCCTGCCTGCAATCTCTCTTAGCGTGAGAGATAAATAGAAGTGTATATTGGAAGCCAGTTTGATGGCATACGTCTGAGAACAGAAGTAGGTATGTGAATATGTAAAATGTACACAGAGCTGATTTTTGCTAAACATCATTTAGAGGTGATGACAATTGATGTGGAAGAATAAGGACAATTCAGAATGACATGAATATGTTTCACCGCGTTCTTGAAAGCCACGGTTAGAAAACAATTCAATGGCCCCGCTTCACAGAACAAGTGAAATGGTGTGCGTTTAAAAAATAGAGTGCAGGACAGAAAGAATTCTAATGGTAGTCTTGGTCCACTACCAGCTGTGACTTTGAATAATGTGTGAAAGGAAGGCTTTCTGTAGATCTTCATACTGTTCTTGAAGTATGCCTCTGTGCACTGCTGTAGATAACAAGTTTTGTGGAATCACGGGACATCCCAAGTTGGGAGCGACTCACGGGGATCATGGAGTCCAACTCCTGGCTCCGCTCTGGACCGCCTAAAAATCAGACCGTATGCCTGAGAGCATTGTCCACATGCTTCTTGAACTCTGGCAAGCTCATTGCTGTGACCGCTGCCCTGGGGGAGGCAGTTCCAGTACGGGACCACTGGAAACAGAAATCCAACTCAGATCTCCCCTGTCACATCTCCAGGCTGTTCCCTTGGGCTCTGTTGTTGTTTGCCAGGGAGCGATCAGTGCCTGCCCCTCTGCTGCCCCTGGTCGGGAAGCTGTAGAGCACCACGAAGTTTCCGCTCAGTCTCTTCTCTGGACTGAGGACTTCAGCTGCTCTTCGTATGTGTTCCCCTCTAGACCCTACACCATCTTTGTAGCCATCCTTTGGACACTTTCTCATAGTTTTATGTCCTTTTCATACTGGGGTGACCCAAACTGTATGCCGTACTCAGGATGAGGCCACAACAATGCAGAGTAGGGTGGGACAGTCCCCTTCTCTTGACCTGCTAGTAGTCCTGTGCTTGATGCACTCCAGAATACTGTTGGCCCTCCTGGCTACCTGGGAGCGCTGTTGACTCGTATTCAACTTACTGTCAACCAAGACCCTCCAATCTCTTTCCTCATGGCTGCTCTCCAGCATCTCCCCCCTTAGTCTGTGTGTATAGCCAGGGTTGCCCTTTCCCAGGTGCAGAATCTGTC
Organism: Tetrao urogallus; assembly: GCF_951394365.1. NCBI lineage: Eukaryota > Metazoa > Chordata > Aves > Galliformes > Phasianidae > Tetrao > Tetrao urogallus. The sequence continues at coordinate 71,333,506 of NC_136817.1, forward strand.
ACTTGCTCGTACTCCATTTCTTGCAGTTGGCGATTGCTCAGTTTTCTAATTTCTCAGGATCTCTGTGCAAGGCCTCTTCACCCTCAACAGATTCAGCAGTTCCTCCCAGTTGAGTGTTGTCAGTCAGCTTGCTCGTAACACCTTCTAGTCCTACATCCAAGTCTTTATGAAAGCATTAAAGAAAGCTGGCCCTAAAATAGAGCCCTGGGGAACGCCTGGAGTGACTGACTGCCAGACCGATGTGACCTCGTTTACTGTGGCTTTTTGGGCCTGACCCATCAGCCACTCATTCACCTACTGCATTGTATTGCTGTCTAGTCGTATGTTGGATGTTTTGTCCAGGATTCTGTGAGAAACGGTGCTGAAAACTTTACAGAAATCCAGAAAGCCCTCAACGGGCTTTTCTAGGTGAACTACAGAGGTGACCTTGTCATTAAAGAAAGCATAGTTAGTTAAATGGTCCTTGAAATGGTGCTTTTTTTACAGCAGTCGTATCGTACCGTCTTCTTAGCAATCCTGGTTCTTGTGGTGTCCCGAGCGTGTACTGTTCCTTAATCTTTGCTCTGTCCAAATGCAGTGCCTGCTATAAAACGTTCCACTTTGTGATTCTCCTACTGCGTGCAGAAGAAAAAGCTGCAGTCTTTGGGTATTTTAACCCAAGTTGTATCCACTCTGAGCTCCTCGCTTTCTTCCAAAAGATCTTTGTTGTAAACTCTCCAACTGCAATTTGAACTGTTGCTTCTTTCAGCAAGCAAGAATTGAATATTCAATATACGTTGCATCACACGATCTCCGGGTGTCCATTCCAACCCAAATTACTTTGTGATTTGCTGTAGGTTTGGCATGTGTGACTCAGGCTTTGTTCACATTTAGCTAAGTGTAAGCTATCTATTTATGTCTGTTTTCAGTTAGTTGAACTGTAGTCCTCGCTGTCCCTGGCAGCACCCTCATCTGTTGTAATACAGCTCATAGTACATGCATCCAGTCAATGCTGGTATTTCAGAAGTGAAGGCACTGTATTTTTGAATGGCGTTCTGTGCAAAGCTATAGCTTGGTGTGAAGAGCTTTATTCTGAAGGATTCTTGAAAACTTGTGACTTACTAGCCCTGGCCATTGAGGTTTTGATAATTCTCTTCTAGTGGATTTGAGCTACGTGTTGAAGAACTCAGTTCTGTCCATTCATGTGGTCTCCCCGAGGGATTTTTTTTCTGCTTTTTCCTTTATTTATTACTATGTCCAAAAATGTGTGGCTTCCTTAAGGTGGAGAAGTGGTCTTGCTTTCTTTGCTAGTAGAAAATGATTGCTACTAAAATGTTGCTATTCTCCGTGGGTATTTGGTTTAGCACCAATAGCACTTTTCTTCCAAAGCACAGTTTCCTGATGATGGTAAAGGATTGGACAAGGATTGGATCTTGTATTTCTTCTTCTATCCCTTTCTCTCTAGGAGTTTTGGCTGTTGGGCTTATCAGCGAGGCGCTGGATGAAGGAGACACCAGAAAAACTCTGCAAGCCTTACAGGTTCCTGCAGCAAAACTGGAGGGTGTAACCCCAAAGGTAGGTCAGCATTATCAGGGCACACTGCTTGGGGCTAAGAGAGAGAAAGCACAGGTGGGTGTAGTTGAAAGTACCTCTCCAGAAGCCTTTGCATCTGTGTACTGAGGGCATTCCTGATGTTGGGAAAAAAGCTGGGAAACAGATGTGGAAATGAAAGGGTGAACGCTGCATGCTATCAGCTGATGTCACCTGGCCAGTTTGGATCTGTCTGTATGAAGGCAAGAGAGATGCAGGCATAACACGTGGATCTTTGTGAACTACAGCGATGGGCTTAAAGATATGAACTGCTTGAGATGCATTGCTCTAGCTAATCGTACGTCCAGAGTGGCACACGTACCTTCTTTTTGGAGATATAAGGAGATGTGTTCAGTTTCATTTGTTTTTATAAGAAGGCAGTGTTTATCCTAATAGTTGTGAATTTCCAAATGCAAGTCTCGTTCAGTCTCCGTTTTTCAGTGCTATTTGTTAAATGTATCCATAGGTGTAGTTACATAAAGCACAAATGAAGTTTGAGAAGTAGGCAAAAAAACTTGTTAGGTGATGAATTTGTTCAGAAGGAGGGGAAAATAGAAAACAAAAGATATGCTTCTAGCAAGATGTGTATGAATGCCTGTCACTCACTAGGTGACACTGCAGATGCTATGCATTTTTTGCATGGTGGTTGTCTGTTGTGGTAGCCCAGGACTTCTCCTGACTTAGATGGAGTTGCCTCTTGGTGTAACTGGTCTGTATGTACAGGTGAAAATGGAGAGAGGAAGAATGATCTCACCTTACTGCTTTAGGAAGGAAGATGAAATGCTGTATGGGTGGTGTTTGGTTGCCCTGCCTCGGGCAGGGGGTTGGAGATTGGTGATCCTTGAGGTCCCTTCCAACCCTGTGATTCTGTGGTGTACATGCTACTGATTTTTTTTTTTTTTTTTTTTTTTTTAACAGATGAGTGGGATGCTATTTTATTTCCTTATGCTTACACAGAAGTAGCAGATGTGCTTCCTTTCAGTTGCCTAAGTGTGTTTAATTTCTTTTTGTAATATCTTTTCAGTTGTGGAGCACATTGTTCTAATTCCAGCAGGGATTTTAGCATAGAGAGTGGGATGATGCTGTGTTCAACACTGGTGTTTTTTTGTATGTTTGTTTGCTTTGTTTTTTGTTGAGTAAGTGTAAACCTTCACGATGGCAGTGTCCGAAAACTGCGCTGGTGATGAAGATCACTGAGCAGCTTCGTCAGTGGCCCTGAAAGGGTTCATGTTCCTCAGGAACCCATTTTGTGCCGAAGCATTTCCTCCTGCTGAGTGAGAATGAAATAACGAGTTGTTCTTAGTGTGCATGGAAGCTTCTGCCAGGCTGGATTGGTGACTTCAGTTGACGTGAAATTACCTCACTGAGGCATATGTTCAGTGTAGGGCTCCTCCCTGCAACATGGCAGCAATTTCAGAGCTGGTGAGATCGTGGTACAGACTAGCACTGTGGGTAGAACAGTTGCTGTCCTGAGTCAGCGTGCTTACTAGCTGGTGACTTCTGTACCTTGGGACTGAGAGGGATTGTAGTTCAGCACAAGGCAGGGGATCTGGCGTATGATGCGATTTCTCACGTGATGAGCAGTGAGAGAAGTGTTAACCCTGCAATGTGTGACAGCGCGTGTCCCTGCTGGGGGGACTGTGACAGGAAATGCACGGGAAAGATCAGAGGGTTTTGATAGTCCTGGGATTGATGACTCTGCTGGTAGAGATGACAGTGCAAGAGTTTGTTGTTGTAAGTCTCCCACCCTTCCCCAACAGGAATTTCTACATTGCTGAAGCAGTCATGGGACTCCTTGGACATTCAGATAAAACTTGTTAAAGGGATGTAGGTTTCAATCCAAAGCAGTGGTAATGTGGAGGGTATGTAAGGAAATGTCAGTTTTCAGTCCTGCCACAGAACTCTTCATGCTGGAATACAGTGGCTCTTTGTGCAGGGTGATTATTAATCCGTGTCAGAAGTCAATGTTTCCTGTGTCCTGTTTGCACATCAGGAGTTGTTGGAGGGATGGCAATTGCTTCTTCAGATCTCCTTCCATAGTAACCCCCAGGAAGCAACAGTGGGGGTGGAGGAGCTGTGCTTGGCAGCTGCTGGACTATTGTTCATGACGTGTATTTTGGGGTTTGCTAAACACTTGTCTCTTGGAAAATTTCTGCGTGTAACGTTATTTAATGAGTTTCTTCAGCCAAAACATAAGATACGGTGTGATCAGTACTCCACAGCAAACGGTCTGTTAAAAGAGAGACTTGAGAGATGCTTTTACTGTTGTACGTTTGTATTTACCCCCAGTACATACAGTGCTTTTTGATTTGCTGGTCCAGCAATCTGCAACCCTTTGTGGACGGGACAAGAGCAGCCTGCTGTTGTGTTAGTTACCCATCAGTTTTTGGTTGCTGCTCCTGTATGTGCATTTCCACTTCCTAAAGTTTCCCTGAACAAGTCCTTGCAGCCCGGTACTGGGAAAGGACTCTTGTTAGTCTATGTTTGTGTCCACCTCAGCGGAACAAAGCTTTTCAGGAAAAGTCCTAGGAGTGCTGGTAGGCAGACACCCAGGTGGCTGTGAGTCGGCAGTGTGCTCGTGCTGCCTGGAAGGCTTCAGTAGAGAGGTGATCCTTCCACTTGGCATTGGTGAGGCTGCTCCTGTACTGTGTCCAGTTCTGCCCTGCCCCCCCCAGACAGGAGACATGAATGTTCTGGAGATAGGCCAGCGTAGGGCCACTGAAGTGCCTGAGGGACTGGAACACCTCTCCAGAGAGGAAAGCTGAGGGTGAGGAGACTCTTGAGTCTAGAGATGAGAGGGCTTGGGGGGAATCTGTTCAGTGTATGTGAAAGCTGGAAGTGAGGATGCAGTTGAGGACAAGAGGCATTGAGTACAAACTGGGGTTCAAGAGGTGCCATCTAAACGTCAGGCAGCACTTTACAGTGGAGGTAACTGAGCAGTAGCGGAGGTCGAGCAGAGGGGGACTGGAGTCTTTTCTGTGGAGTTGTTCAGAAGCCATCTGGATCTGGTCTGTCCTGGATAATGTGCTCTCGGTGTCCGTGCTGGAGCAAGGGGATTGTCCCAGATGAGCTCAGAGGTCCCTTTCCATCTTAAATTGTTCTGTGATTTTCTTTTTTGGGCTCCTTGGAAAGGCACGTCCTGTTGGCAAGTACAGCTTTAGGACTGACCAGTGCAGATTGCTTGGCGTTGGGATGTCCTGATGTTTGTTGGAGTGATACCACTGATGGAACTTGTTGGTGGGAGTTCCTTGTCCTGAGAAGAGTTTTGGCCCGGTAATGCTGTAGTTGCTTCTGCTGATAACAAATGTCCATTATGGCCTTGTGTTGAAATTGATTAGAAAGATACTGGAGTGCTTCCTGTATCCCTTGAGATTGCAATTGCTCAGAGGTGGTGGTTTTATTTTGCACAACCAGTGACACTCTTCCTCATGCTGCGAATGCTTTCCTCATCATATTCTCTTCAGGACACTCAGGATGAAACAGCTGTGCTTTGGCTCGATGAAACTCAGGACGGGATTCAGAAGGCTAACAGGGACACTGAAGAGTCACAGAGATGTAAGCATTGTGGCAAATACCGTGGTTCAATGCCATTGTCAACCCAATATTCGTCACCAAATGGAAGAATGCGAGCAAGAAATGGACACATGCAAAGGAAATTAGAATACAAGTGTTTGCTTCAGGTAGGTGTAGAAGTTTTTTCTTTCAACAATGAATGTCACAGCCTTTCAATTTCAATTCTTTACATCTTTTTGGAAGCATATGTCGTTGTTTCAGTTGTGCTTGTGACTGTGTTACATCCTAGGCAGAGATACCTATTGAATCTCTGTCAAAGTGTTTGACATTAGCAGATAACTGTGTCTGTCTGTGGTTGGGTAGTCAAGCGTGGGGATGTTCATGTGCGCCGTTCTGGTGCATCTTAGCTTTCATTTGTGTTGTACTGTTGCCTTAATTCTATGAAGTATTTCTCAAAGTACTTTTTTTTTTTTTTTTTCACTAAGTGCAGATAAAAACACAAATCAGTGCAGTTGGCAGGTGGACTGTGCCAAAGTACATTTGGTCAAAAGCAGGATTAAAGTATGCTTCTTTGAGCCAGAATAAGATCTTCAGATACCCTTCTACCTCTCTGTGTGTGAACAGAGATTTGCTCAGTGCTGAAAATGACTGTATCTCGTGTTTACTGCATCGGTGAGATACCTGTGGTTGATTTTGTACTGTGTTTGCAACAGAGTTCTGGAGTAGCCCTGGGTTAGCTCTTTCCTCATCTTTTTCTTGTTGATAACCTGTTCTGTGTTCAGGTTGCTATTCTTGCTAGGAACGGTGCAGTCACTGGAAAGGTGCTTTTTGAGTCAGCTGTCTGCTGTACCAGGGCTCTGCAAGAAGAAGCTGCCTTGACTGCAGCTGTTGTCAGAGTACAGCTGAGTGAATGGATAAAAGGTTGTAGAGAAATACTGTCGATAAGTCAGCACCATAGTAGGACTAAGAGCACACAAAAAAGCGCTGTCAGACACTGTGCCATACACAGATGCACACTGTACTGAAAAGCTTGTTGTACACCAAGTTGTCTTTTTTTAACCCGTATTTTTATGCATAAATACAGGAAGGTATTTGTGTCCACTCGCACAGTGCCTTGCTCTCTTGTTTGTTGTGAGTCACTGAGCTCCTGACTGCCCAGGTAACCTGCCTCCTCCTGTTGTTGAAGTTTCCTTAGGAATTCTGGCCGTGAATGAAGCAGTCGATCACGGAGATACCAGCCCTACCCTGAGTGCCTTGCGCTCACCAGATGTGGGGCTGTGCGGAGTCGCTCCAGAGTGTGCAGAGACATAGCAGCGAGAGTTGGCAGAAGTGGAAAGGAGAAGAATGGCAACAGGTGAACCCCAAATAGCTAACTGCTAGTGCAGTAAATTCAAGATGATTGCCTGTAGGATGGAAAGCAGAGGGGGAGAAATGTGAGGAGAAGTCTTGCGTTCTGGGTATCTTGTTAGAATCTCATGTTACAGGGAATTGAGGCTGCCTTGTAAGCTGAAGTCTTTGTTAAAGGAAAGAAGAAAAAGGTAGGAAGGAAATGAAAAAGTCAGCAGTGAAATATTCCCCACTTGTAGAATATATTGTGCTTAGGTAGTTGTTGCGGTGGTTCATTGGAATCTGAGGCATTCCTTCTATTGCTTGGAGGAAGGACCCTCTCCATGCGTTTCCTTCTTGTAGTATTTGTATGTGAGGAAGCTAGAGACGTGTTTGCTTTCAACATAGCACCATTTCTGCTTTTAGGAGGCAGTGGCAGTGAACGGGTGAAACACTGGGTGAGAGGAGGCTGTCATCATTATCATAACCTGAGGACCAGAGAGGGAGGATGGGATGAGCCGACTGAATTTGTGCAGCATGACACACAGCTGTCACGGGAGGAGATGCAGGTAAAGTACGTGCTCTTTTTCTCTGCAGTTGAAGTTGCCCCTGTTTCAGGCCTTATTGCAACTTTAAGAAGTAATGTTTCACCACAGTAGTGATGTTAGCAAGCTTTGTATCTTATTTCCGTGTTCATTGTCTACTTTGCACGTCAGCACCTGCTGCTGTAGGAGCCCGTTTTGCAGGGGGTTGGACTCAGTGATCCCTGGAGGTCCCTTCCGAGCCCAGTTCTGTGATTCTGTGATTTTTCTCTTTGCTTCTTGCAGCAGTATGGTGCTTGGTGTTTCAGAAGAGAGAAAAGCACGGCGGGCATCAGCTGGATTTCTGTGGCTGGTAAAGCTGTGCCCCTGAGAACTGGGCTGACTGCTGCCCCTGGAAATGTGTGCAAAGTCTGCAGAGGCAGAGGAATGACTTTTCTCTCAAAAGTTGAGCTTGTCTAAGGCAGGTCACTGCTAGGAGAGCTTCTGCTTTAAAGCATCAAGTTGTATAAGTAAGGTAATTTAAAAAGCAAGCTTGCCAGTTCTTTTTTACCTAAGTGATTTTTTAGCATGGGAAGGTTGGAGAGGCTTTTTGCTAACAGGAGATGGAGGGAGGAAAAGCAAGTGAAAGGCACGCTGTGCACAGCCAGCACACAGCACCTGCACCATTGCCCTGCACAAAGGAGGAGCAGCTCAGCAAGCTTGGCCTGGGCCATGGAAGGGAGCGTGCAAACGTCTGGAGCAGCCCCAGATGGGCTGGTTCTGCAGGTTGTTGTCTGCTGCTGTTTTCTCTCATCCTGTTGTGCTCGGGGGTGGATTTGTTCATGTTCAGAGCTAGCAGGAAGCTCGCACAGCCCTTTGTTTCAGCTGTCCCAAGGCTTTGGTCCCTGGCTGCTGGGATGGGGCGTTTGAGGAGTGATGCCTGTGCTGTTGTCCAGCCAAGCTTTGGGGATGAGTCTCGTTACCGGGGCATGTCTGACAGGGCTGAGGGTGGGGGACCGGGCCAGTGGCGCTTTGCTCTCAGTCTCGGTGTTTGTCTTTGCTCAGGAGGGCAGGTGGTGAACCTCACGAGCCAAAGCCTGCAGATGGGGTTTGCGGAGAAAGAGGTCCTGCAGGCCTTGTGTGGCAGCCACGGAGCTGGAGCGAGGCTGCGTCAGTGTAAAAGCCCAGCAATGCACGGAGGTGTGAAGGTGAGCTGTGGGCTCCAGTAACACAGGAGAGGATGTGCATGTTGGGGGCTTGGATGCTGCTGTGTGTTTGCAGTGACTGTGGGGTAGTTAGCACTGCTGGGTCAGCTTGAGTGCATGGAACAAGTGTGACGTGTCTTCCAGTTGCACGCTGTGTTCCTCCTGTTGCGTTGAGCTCTTGAGCTCCAGCCCTAAGTGAGGATGCAAGCGCTACCGCAGAAGGGATGGTTGAGATTGGAAGTGCAGTGCAAAGGGCTGGAGCCAGCAGGAGCAGGGATGTGATCATCCCCCTGTACTCAGCTCTGGTGAGTCCTCACCTTGAGTGCTGTGTTCAGTTCTGGGTCCCTGACTACAAGAAGGACACTGAATCCCCGAGATCTTGCCAGAGAAGAGCAGTGAAGCTGTGAGGGGTGTAGAGCACCAGTCTCATGGGGAGCAGCTGGCTGAGAGAACTGGGGTTATTTAGCCTGGAGAAGAGGAGGCTCAGGGCAGACCTTATCCCTCTCTACAATGAGCTGAAGAGAGATGATGTCGAGGTGGGGGTCGTCCTCTTCTCCCGTGTAAGTAGCGATAGGGCTGGGGGGAACGGCCTCAAGTTGCACGGGGGGAGATTGAGGCTGGATGTTAAGAAACCCTTCTCCACAGGAGTGCCCAGGGAGGTGATGGAGTTACTGTCCCTGCAGGTGTTCAGAAACGTTAGATGTGGCAGTGAGGGATGTGGCTTAGTGGGGAATATTGGTGGTAGGTGGACGGTTGGACTGGATGATCTTGGAGATCTTTTGCAAGCTTGCTAATTCTATGATTCTGTGAAAGGCATCTGCTGGGCGTGTGCTTTGGTGGGTGAGCATCAGGCTGCTGGACAGCAGGCAGCTGTTGTCTGTGCAGACAGCCACATCCATGGGGAGTGGAGGCTTTTTCACCTTAGCCTTGTCTTTCATGTCTCACGTGCAGTAAGTGCTGTTGTTACACACAGCATCTTGGGGGCAACCTTGATTTCTGCAGCCCCGAGCTTTGTGGCATGAGAGCTCTCCGCCATGCTTCTCCCTGTGATGTGTGACCGTATGGAAGGCCTCGCAGAAGCCTGGGTAGGTGATGGCAGTCGCTCCTCCTTTCCCCAGCGATGCTGGAAATAGCGTGGAACGGGACGGGGGGACATCCCAGCCGTGGGTTCCTCTCAGCAGGTCTGAGCGGCTGTTCTGATCCTCGTGTTTGAACTTGAGGGAATCTGATGCTAAGTAGAGAAATGAGGGGCTTGTTAATGAAGAAAAAAAGACTGTGTGGCATCTTGTGGTGCAGGATGTTCTCCGAACTGCTGCTAACAGTGCCCAGGATGCTCCCTTTTTGATGGGGAGAGGTTTAGCAGGGATTTCTTAAATGAAAATAGTTTGTTGTGTAATTTCCTTTTCATCGACCTTTCATGCTACTTCTTGATAAGTTATCTTTGGACTATGAATCAATATTTATTATTGAAGAGAATTGAAGAGAATACGTACGCACCCTGCGCCTTCATCTGCACCAAGAATCTTCTAAACATCTTTGCACTGTTTCTTTTTGGCCCTGAGACGAAGCTGTGTGGAATATGGGCTTGGATGCTTTTTCAGTCAGGTGCAGGACACGTAACGCTCATCTGAGTTGTCATGCTGACAAGAACAACGGAGTAGTAAATTTTTCAGGGTTGCGTGCTTTACTTTACTTTTTTTTTTTTTTTTTTTTTTTTTCCCCTCCAGTCATAACCGTGGAGCCACAGAAGCGTTACCCAGACGGAAGGAGCCTTTGTCACCTGGCCTTCCTACCAATGACACAGGCAGTGGAAGTCAGCATCCCAAGCATCCATGAAACCCCTGCACAGGACTGGTGAGAGTTACCCTGGTGCCGTCCTTTGGCAATCTCAGGTCTCTCTGTAAGCTCCCAAGCTGTGTCGTAACTGCTCCCGTGGTGCTGACTCAGCTCTCCCAGTCTTTTGTGGGGGAGAGCTGGAGTTGAGCTCCTTCCTGCTTCCTGCCTCTGTCCTCCCTGCTTTGCCCACGGCCCACTGAGCCTCCATCCTTGTTCGGTGTCTTGAATTACTGAGTTGCTTAAGGATTGGGTGGACCAATTAAATTCTTAGCGATGTCTCTAGATCCACGTGTGCACAAAAGCACACTCTGATGCAGTCAGCGTAATGATGAACACACGCCTTGTTTCCTTTAGCCCGTATTTTTAGTTCAGGAGAACAGATTTCTGGAATGATGTTCAGCTTAGCACCAGAATCCCCTTGCCGCCCCCCATTCCAGTCACTCACGAGGGCTTGAGATCCACAGGGAGGAAGTATTGCCGATAATTACAATCCGTGGTTTTGAAACTGATTTAATCTATGGTGTATGATATGAATACTCCTGGTGAATGATGTGGCAAGGCATCCCAGCAATTTTCAACAGGAATACTTCAAGGCAGCTTTTCAAGGTTTCTTTGAGAACTCTCCAAGTCTCCAGGAATTTTCAGCGCCAAGGTTTCTTAGCCTTCCGAATGGCAGTGTTTCTATCGAAGCTGGCAGCCTTTAAACCCAAACCCAAACCGAAGCTTGCTCATCTCAGTGGAGGTGCCTTAGCTATATTCTAACGCTGCGTGGAAAATGAGTTCCACGTTCACGAGTCCTTTCTGACTCGCTACGTGTTTGATTGCATAGGAAGAAAAGCTTGATGTCTATGCCAAGGGAGACGTACACCGCACTTGCGCTGCCTGGACGATTTGGAAACTGGAAATTCTGGGGTGTGCTGAAGCATGCCCTCTCAGGTCAGTCTAAGCGTACATAGAGTAGACCTGTCTAACCAAACAGGTAATAGACAGTTAAACCCATTCTGTTGGGAAATACTCTCTCCTTCTAAGTACCTTTAGAACGTGAGTTTCTTCAATTAATTACTCAACTCATTTGCTTTTCCTGAATGATCACAGAATCACAGAATTGTAGGGGTTGGAAGGGACCTCCATAGATCATCGAGTCCAACCCCCCTGCCAAAGCAGGTTCCCTACACCAGGTCGCACAGGTAGGCATCCAGGCAGGTCTTGAACATCTCCAGAGAAGGAGACTCCACCACCTCCCTGGGCAGCCTGCTCCAGTGCTCCGTCACCCTCACTGTAAAGAAGTTCTTGCGCATGTTTGTGCGGAACTTCCTATGCTGCAGTTTCCAGCCGTTTCCCCTTGTCCTGTCTCCACTCACCACTGAAAACAGTCTGGCCTCGCCATTCTGCCCCCCCCACACCTTAGATATTTATAGACCTGGATCAGGTCCCCTCTCAGTCTTCTCTTCTCAAGGCTGAACAGACCCAGTTCACTCAGCCTTTCCTCATAGGAGAGATGCTCCAGGCCCATCACCATCTTCGTGGCCCTCCGCTGGACTCTTTCCAAGAGATCCTTGTCTTTTTTGTACTGGGGAGCCCAGAACTGGACGCAGTGCTCCAGATGAGGCCTCAGCAGGGCAGAGCAGAGGGGGAGGATCACCTCCCTCGACCTGCTGGCCACGCTCTTTGCAATGCACCCCAGGATGCCATTGGCCCTCTTGGCCACAAGGGCACACTGCTGGCTCATGGCCAACCTGTCATCCACCAGGACACCCAGGTCCCTTTCCGCAGAGCTCCCCTCCAGCAGGTCATCCCCCAGCCTGTACTGGTGCATGGAATTATTCCTCCCCAGATGCAAGACTCTACACTTGCTTTTGTTAAACCTCATCCGTTTTTTTCCTGCCCAGCTCTCCAGCCTATCCAGGTCTGGCTGAATGGCAACACAGCCTTCAGGCGTGTCAGCCAATCCTCCCAACTTCGTATCATCAGCAAACTTGCTGAGGGTGGCCATTATCCCCTCATCAAGGTCACTGATGAAGATGTTGAACAAGACCGGACCCAGCACAGACCCCTGAGGAACACCGCTAGTTACAGGCAAATGATCCTAAGTTCTTTTCTCGGGCTACATCTGCACTCTGCTCAGTCCAAGGAGAATCCCTGCCTGCAGATGCAATGACACAGCATGGCTCACAACCTCATTTTTCATTGCTTACTCTTACGGTAGCTGCCATCCATGTCCGCCCTGCGTATTCTTAGAGCTCTTCTGGAGTCCATGGGGCAGACTTACGGTTGAACTAAAGGGAATTTTTTCATATTGCTCTAGCTCCAGATGATTATCCCTAGTATCATTAAATTTAAAAAAAAAAAAAAAAAGGCGTTTTGAAGTAGTGTGATATATATTCTGTGCCTCAGAATGTGGCACGTGTGGCATGAGAGAGTTTTGAGGCCACGAAGACTGCCCAGACAGCATGAGAAGTGTAAGAGCAGAGAGCTATAGGTGATGCAGCGCTATTCGTGCCACCCGCAGGAAGCGGGAGCTGGAACAAAATATGGCCAGAAGAGTGATCAGATTGCGTTTGGTAAGGAACTATTTCATTAGTTCTAGAACTTTGGCAAAATGTATATTCAGGATGATGATCAGCATGGCAGGTGCTGGGACCATGCCGAAAGAGAAATGGTCTGAAAACGTCGGTGCAATTTGAAATATATCCCCTTCCACAAAGCCCTCAGATGCATGCTGCAACTGCATCCAAAGCAAGCCAGAGCCCTGTGCTTGTTGTAGCCGGAGCTATCGGTGCCAGGAGTTGCTGCTGTGTTTGCAAGGACGTTGTGTCAGCAGTGTGACGTCAGTGGGGTTGTTTGATGGCAATGAAACAGCTGAATGGTGTACCTCAAGACTAAGAAAAAAGATGGTAGTGGTGACTGTGTGTCTAGGTATAGATAGCTTGATAGAGATATATAGGACTTCAGTGTGGATTTTACATAGGCCCTGCGCTGCAAGGTACGCTGTTGGGAAGCAATGTCCATCTGCCCGAGGGCAGGAAGGCCCTGCAGAGGGACGGCCTGAGGCCAGCCGTACGAGGCTGCCCAGGAGCAAGCGCTGGGTCCTGCGCTGTGGTCATGGCAACCGCATGGCAGCTTCTGCAGGATTGGGCTGAGGTAGAATTCCAACCGCCCGCTGATTCCAGAATGTTGGGGTGTGTGATGGTGGAATCTTCTGGTCCTGTGACATGGTCTTGCCTCCCCACCCTGTCGTCATGGCGGAGCAGCCTGGTGGCCCTTAGTGATGTCACAAGCGGCTGGAATGAGGGGAGGAGCAGTGCGTGCTGCGTCCCTTCATTGGAGCGCTTGAGCTCTGCGTGAGTAGCTCGCTTGTTGCCCTTGTGCAGCGACTGAGTGCCTTTGTTTTCACCCCGTCTTGTGCAGCATCTTGTAGGTAAGCTGAGACAGGGCGTGGGATAGAGGGGTGGGCAGTGAGCTGTTGAGAACTGCTGGCTGGTGGAGCTCGTAGTGTCATACTGCTTACTCTTGACCATCAGACGTAATTTTTACTCCGTACCTACATTCCAACGCGATGCATAGAGGTGACATTTGTCTCGTGGCTTTTCCCTTGTCTTCTTTGCTAAATGGTGCAAGCTGACTGACCAGCTCTTTCTCTCTGCTCTCTCCTCCCCCTACCTGCTCCCTTGGTGCAGCTTTTGCTCGTGGAAGAACAGAGCAAAGTGACAAGAATCAGCTGCGAGTTCAAGACACTTGTCTACCTTGTTCTGATCTCCTGCCAGGTACGTGCCACGCTTTGTCCTCCCACGTGGTTTAGCAGCCCGCGTCGCACCGTGTTTAGTAACACAGCCCCATCCAGTTTTGATGGGACACTGGTCATGTGTAGGTCTTTTCCGCTTCCCTCCAGCTCAGCTCTCAGAAGGATGTTGTCTGTAGTGCTGTGACCAGCTGGTCTTAAGGAGACCAATCCCTTAGGCAGAGTCCGACCCCCGGTTTGTGCAGAGCTGCACAACATGACCACAAGCACGCGTGCTTCGGCTGTGTGAGTGTGCTGCCCGACAGCTGTGGGGAGCACAGCACAGTCCCCATCTGCTAGCAGAGGGATAGCCACTTGGTCAAATGCTGCCTAGTAGGCTCTCATTTGAATTGACTGAAGATAGTGGCTGTTTCTAGAACATCTGCCTATGCCAGTGGATAACTGAGGGTAGTTCTGAAGAAGTCTCTCAATAGAGTGGTGTGTGAAGAGAGAAAATATGAGGGTGTTTCTTTTCATTCCAGCTTGTCGTGCCTGCTGTGATGGGCGTTGCGTGCAGCGAGATCAGCCGTGGGCCTGACATGGCACGGATGGAGGTAGAGTATGAAGCTCTGATTGGTCTTTGTTCCCTGACTTGAGCCAACAGAGTGAGCTGCAGGTGTGCTCTCCTGCTTTTCAAGAGAGGCAGAGTCCTTCCAGCTCTATCTGTGTCCTGAAAAGCTGCCTGAAAAGCTTCATGTCCTTGCTGCGGGCATCTAGATGGCCGTGGAAGTCGTAGTACCGACAGAATCAGATGCGGCGTTATAAACGTGCGGAAGCATTTTCCCCGTCCTGCCTGGATGTTGTCACCCACAGACAAAGTGTTGTTCTCATATTCAGCAAGTTAAAGGAAGCTGGCACTTGTAGTGAGCCAAGGATTGGGTCAGTGGCCCAGCTGCTGTGTCCAGTCCACGGCTGAGGTCTCCAGGCAATAGGTGACAGGAAGTGAGCAGACTCTTACGCTCCTCTTTGGGAAGGCAGTAGTGCAAGCGTGGCAAGTTTATGAAACTGCCGGAGCCGTCTTGGTTGTGGAGTTTGTCCTCTTAGTCTGGGTAGAGAGATGCATCTTTGCACTGCCTGGCGATAGTGCTGCGCGCCGGGAAGGGAAACAGCTGTTATTAGACTTGCAGTTTCTTGTTAAGCGCTCGTGATAAGGACCGAGTGCATTTCCTGCAGCTTTCTCTGCCGATGTGCTCCTCACCCTGAAATCCTCCTTGCAGCCCTCAGCTCCTCACCGTGGCCTGTGCTCTCTGTTTCAGACTGAGAACAACGGGAAGCCCCTGCTGGTCTGTGAGGAGTCATCTCTTAATATTCCAGCTATTGGTGCTGCCCATGTTCTCAAGAGATACGTTGCCCAGGCACCGGATGAACTCTCCTTGGAGGTAAGCAGTTAAAGGCGTTCCTAGTTGTGGTGTACAGAAGAGTATAAGGTGTGAACGCTCAGGAATATTCTCAGACACCTTCAGAGTGTTTGGTGAGGTGAAGCCCAGAAGATTCAGTTCCAGATTAGACTTGCAGTGGGTTGGACGCAGGGAGGAGTTCAGCCATCTCCAAACTATGGCTGTATTTGGCATTGGAATCTTCTGATCAAAGAGCTACTGCCCAGTGTTGTAGCCTGGTCTCTGAGCGATGGCAGACCAGTGTATGGAGTGTGCAGATCTGTTCAGGATCTGTTCCGCTGACTTATGCCTGCGGTTTAATTGGAGCTCTCCCTTTGGCCAAGAGCCTGCTGCTTTTGAGAACCATTTCATACCGAACAGCTGAATTCTGTATGTTGTGTATTGTAGTGACTCTTCTACCTCCACGTTCAGTTGTACAACCGCAAATGCCTGAAGAGCTGCACTGGTGCAATGGCTCTCAAGCTTGACGATATTGGGCAGTGCAGAAGAATGCAGTCATTTGAGCTGCGCTTTCCTCCCAGCCGTGCTGAAGCTGGGATTGACGTTGCAATCTCTTGCAGGTGGGAGACCTCGTGTGCGTCATCGATATGCCACCTCAGGAGCTGAGCCCCCGCTGGAGAGGCAAGCACGGCTTTCAGGTAGGCACAAGCTTCAGACGTGAGAGCGCAACTTCGGTCGAGGCAGGAATCTCAGCTTAGAGCTGCCCTGCCTGCACAGCATGGCTCCACATGGAAAATGGTTTCCCTGTGTTGGTGTCAGGGGACTTTGCCTTTTGCTGTGGGCTTAGGCCAGAGCTGAAAGTTGGTCTTTGTAGCAAACTGTCTCCTCAATTAACTTAGAAAGAAGAGCCCTCACAACATGCATCAGGTCACGGCCACTGAACCGCACCTTTGGAAATGCAGCAGCTAGGACACGTGTTTCAGTGTCTCTGAGCACTTGTGCTTGCACCCATGCAGAAGGTGAAGTCAGTGTCTTTCAGGAAGTCGCTGCCTGTCAGCTGAGATGAGGCAGGGTAACAGAGCCTCTGCGTGCTTGCTGCTGCTGCTGGCTGCCGAACGCTGGGTAGCTCAGAGCTGGGGATGGCAGCTGCATCTCAGTCAGCAAGCAGAAAGTTCATAGGCTGTGCTAACTCAGATCTAGCTGCATCAATCTATCATAATCTATAGCTTCTGTATGAAGTCTTTCCCTTCGGGCACGCTTGAGATTTAGGGGCGCATAGCATACTTGTCCTTTCCCTGCTCCATATGCAGTTACATGGATAATTGGCTGCCGGTTTTGAATAATTATTAATTTTAAGCAGGCCATTTTTTGTTTGATTGTCTTAGGGAGCACCCGGCAGGCACGTTATGAGGAAAATGTGATGTTTGAACAGTTCAGGCCTGAGAAACGCTGCCTTCAGTATCGCACCTCTCTTCTTCTTCTTGTTACAGGTTGGATTTTTCCCCAGTGAGTGTGTGGAGCTCATTAACGGAAAAGTCCCGGAGAGTCTCATCAATTCAGTGCCAAAGCCAGGTACGATGATCCATTTGATGGTGCAGGGAAGCAAAATGGAGTCTTTTTTGGGTGTGTTCCGTGGTTAATACCTCCCTTATCCTTCCCACCTTATCCTCTGTGCTGATGATCCTTCATGCATAGCACGGGGCGTATGGCTGGTGTTTTGTAGGCAGCTAGAATGAGGGAAGGCAAAGGCAGTTCTCCTGCAAGTCAGTACGAGGCTGAGAACAGCCAGCGTCCCTGGTTCCCTGGGGAAATCCTAAAATGCTTGTAGAATAGCTTGGGAATGGAAGGGAGCTCAAGGATCATCAAGCTCCAAGCCCCCTGCCTCAAGCTGGGCTGCCAACCAAGCTCCACATTTAATGTGGGACTGGACTAGGCTGCCCAGGGCCCCATCCAATCTGGCCTTGGACTCCTCCAGGGTTGGGGAAAATCCATTTTTGTACGCACTTGCTCATCATGTTCTTCCCGTTTTGAGGTGCTCTGTAGAATGTGTTGTGCTCGGCCTCGTCCAACGGAGCCAAGCCTAAAATGAACTGGTTTCTTCCTTTTGTTGTGCAGTGCCAAAGAAGCGCGGCAAGCTCCTCACCTTCCTTCGTTCCGTGGTGAAGGCCCGCCCAAAGCAACGGAAAGAGCGGGAGGTGGAGAAGGAAAGGGTGTTTGGCCGTGACCTGGGAGAGCATCTTCTCCACCCTGGTCGTGATGGTAAGGGACAGCCCATTCCTGAGAGCTTCCCTGTTTGGGAACCTAAAGATGAAAGGGAGATGGTATCTAGCAAGGGGCAGGTTGATACCAGTGGAGAAACGGGGAATGGGAGTTGACAACTGAAAGATCAACTGAGTAGGTGATGGCTGCAAGGTAAATGCTCCCAAGGGACAAGCACATTTGTATTTGCTTAAAGCAAAGCCTGTAAGCCAATCCCATGGTAGCCTGAAAAGAAAGGAAGCCTTTTGGCCAAAGAGAGTGTCTTGCATCAGTTTCCCGCTCCTTCCGGGCGTGAGATTTTCCACCTCCATTCCCATGGGAGCTGTGATGGGACTTGCAATGTCTGCGGCTTCCCCGGAATTACTTTCTCCAGGCTGATTCCTAGGTCCTGGCATTTCTGGAATGCAAAGAACGCATCTCTGTCCAGTTTCCTCAGCAGCTCCTGCAGAGGTGTCTCTGACAGCTGTCCCCTTCAAGGAAGAGCTAAGCAGTAGCCTGGCTGGGCTTAGTGGATGGGATGTGACGGGAGCGCAGCCTGAGCCAGGACTTGAAGAAGGAGCTCCAGTAACCGCCGGCACGTGTTCTTTAGTCCCCCAGGTCCTCCAGAGCTGCGCCGAGTTCATCGAGCAGCACGGCGTGGTGCAGGGGATATACCGCCTGTCCGGCGTCGCGTCCAGAGTCCAGAGACTGCGGTAAGAGTGCTGCGACTGACAGACACAGCTGCCAGCAGGGGCACGTGCCCTGTTGCGGGCGTTCAGAGGCCTGCGGGCAATGCCTTAGCACAAAGAAAAGGTCTCCTTTGGGAACATCCCATCCAGCACGGCTGACGTGGTGCTGCTGGCCGAGTGTTTGTGTTCTCCTGTACATCAGGAAGCCCTTCCAACTCTTGATTGCATTGGGTGTGGCTTTTGACTTGCTTTCCTCTTTCTCAACCATTTTCGTGTCCTTCTCTGCAGCCAGGAATTTGAGTCTGAGCAGGTTCCTGAGCTGACCGTCCGCGACGTTCACAGCGCGAGCTCCCTCTGCAAAATGTACTTCAGGGAGCTCCCGAACCCCCTGCTGACCGACCAGCTGTACGACAAGTTCTCGGTAAGCACAAGGCAACGCCGTTCCTTTACCTCTTCCCTGGGCCTCTTGGGAGATGGCTGCAGCAGTGCCCCAGCTCCGAGGCCCTTCTTCTGTTATCCCCATGGGGTTTACTCGCATGTCTTTGCCACATCCTGCATGGTGCTGATGCCACTTCTGGTGGCCCCAGGAGGTGGTTCTTTCCATATTCACAATGCTTGCGAGAATTCCTGTGTTGTTTGTTTGTTTGTTTGTTTGTTTGTTGCTATTCCCCAACTATTTCTGGAACGGGAAGGGGATTAATAGCCAAGTGTACTTGGAGATGAATGCCCCCTGCGAGGAGCTGAGCTGCCCAACCAGGCTGTAAACCAGCCCGGTGCTTGGACTCCTTGGCCGTGGTGGCACCAGCTGCGTGCCGCTATGTTCCCCAGATGCCTGTGGGGAGGCCTAAAGTCTTTCTCAGTGCTGACCAGCAGCGTGCTGTCCCCTTGGTTCCCGACCCTGCGGCAGGTATCTCGCCTGATTTGTGTCTCAATCCCTTTCTGCCCTTTTCCAGGATGCTGTTGGTGCCACTACGGAGGAGGAGCGGCTGGTCAGAATGCGGGACGCCATCCAGCAGCTACCCGCTCCTCACTACAGGTCAGTGCTGCCCTCAGCCCGCTGAGCTCAGCCCTGCTGCACTTCAGAGGGCAAAGTGCAATTCCAGGCTTTGTCTCACGCGAGCAACGGGATGCCTGGGTATGCTGAAACACTGCATGGGGTTAATTGATGGGGTCAGTTCCTGGGTACGGGGGCACACTTGGTGCAGCTGATGGCTGTGGCTGTGCTGTGCTGGTGCTGGGTGCTGCAGCGTGGCACTTGGTCAAGTTGGATCTACTTCATCTTCAGTGACAGTAGCAGTAATAACAACTAGTGTGAATTGAGGTTTGCTTTGTGAGTCGCAGCACGGGATGCTGGCTGGTGCTGAACATTTGCCGCTCTTGTTTCCCAGGACCCTGGCGTATCTGATGAGACACTTGGCCTGTTTGTCTGCGAACAGCTCTGTCACCAACATGCACGCTAAGAACTTAGCCATTGTGTGGGCTCCAAACCTCCTAAGGTAAACTTCTTTTTCCGTTTCAACAGAACGCTTACATCTGTTCTCCAGTAAGATAAAGCAGTCCTCCCTTCTTCTGCACCACATGTGCTCTTCTCCTGTAAAATGTGCAGTGAGTGGCTGACAGCAGAGCAGGAGCCTGGACTGTTCTCCAACCCCACGTGGGCACAATTTCTAGATGAGCATTGCTGCTCTCTTGTTTAGATGGGGCTGGTGTGTCCTTGATCAGCCAGGAGAACTTCTTCAGTGGCATCACTGACTGCCCACTGCGGAAGTCTCCGGAGCTCAGTTTGACAGCTTTGGGCTGCAACAGTTCAGACCCGGGGAAGCGATGTTGGCTGACTGACTTGTAAAACCTGCCTTTTCTACAGATCACAGCAGAGCGAGTCTGCCTGTGCCAGCGGGAGAGCTGCCTGCACGGAACTGCAGACGCAGTCAGCCGTGGTGGAATTCATCATCGACCACACAGAGGTCCTCTTCTGCTCCACATCTGGACCTGACATCGCAGATGGAGCAGGTGAGTGTCTTCCTCCATTAGCTTTATCTTGATCAGACACCTGGATCAAATGCAGGCCTTCTCCAAGTCCTTTGAAATACACTTTTCCTGTCGAGGGGACAGCAGACTTCTGGGCTTAGGTTAGAATCTGGCACCCTGTTGCTGGATGCTGAGAATGTGCAAGCCCAAACGTGACAAGAAGAAAACCGTCACTGTCATTATGATGTTTTGCAAGCAGGTGAAGCTTGATTAACGTGTGGCAGCAAAGCTTTCTGAGTTCACCGTACCTGCTTTCTAGGGTTTTTGTTTGCCTGTTTCGATACAGGGAGCTGCTCTTAATTATGACTGCGTCCTTTGCCATAGACACACCTCTGAGCACATGGTTGTTTTGAGCTGCTCTTCTTGCAGCGGCTCGGAGAAGCAAATCTGAGAGAAACACAGCAGCTCCCCCGGACCTGTGATGGCCGTAGTGCTGCCGCTTTCTGATCCTGGCTCTCACCTGTGGTTTTCCCTTACAGGGCACAGTTCTCTCTCAGGGCCCCAGTCTGTGCAGGCGTCTTCTCCTGCCACAGAGCTGCTCAGCCTGGAGGAGGCGCAGGCACGGAGGCGAGGCCACAGCAGCTCTCCTGTGGTTGTGACACAGAGCAGGGACATAGAGGTGGAAGAAGGCCCCACAGCTGTACGGGGGAAATTCCACACAGTCATCGACTTTCCACCTGAAAGGTAAAGAGGACTTCCTTTTCCAGTACCTTATCATCATTGTTTGGGTGGGTTTTTGTGCTTTCTTTTTGTCTTGGTTTTTTGTTGTTTTTTTTTTTTTTTTTTTTTTTTTTTTGCCCCCATTATTTCTAGTGCCAAAGCTTGCTGAAAGTCAGTTAAACTGGTGGTGCCTGAAGTGTTGCAGTGAATCTGCACTCCCTTTGCACTGTGAGACTGAACTCACATTCAGTTGCCCGCCGGGCTGAGTTTAGCCACACAAAGCTGGCATTCCCTCCTTGCTGGGCAGGCAGTCACGAGCTGCATAAAGCCATGCTGATGTCTATCCCGGCCTGTGCTGGCTGTACCTGGAAACATTGGGGTTTTCCGGACTTGAGGGCCACGTGCCTGAATCCAATTCCAGTTGTCCTCGAAGCAGAGCTGTTGGTCAGACCTGCTGGCACGAGAAACTAGACATGGCAGTGAGATGGGGCCGATGAGCTGTCAGTGTCAGAGTCAGAGATGCTTCTGAAGTTCCACGCACGACTCACACCATTCCCTGTTTTCTCTCTCCAGACCAAGTCCACCCAGCAGGATGAAGGAATCACCAGCTGGCTGTTGGTGTTCCTGCTTCAGCCTGGGAAAACCATCCTCTGTGGCCAAACGCCAACCGCAGCGCCGTCCCAGGGAGCCCTCAGAGACAGACGTTGTAGTGCTGGCAGGTAAGGGTGCAAATCCAGCTTTCAACACCCTGCTTCTCAGCAACGTAGAATTCTTGCTGTCAGTGGGCTTGTATCTCCTTCTAGCGTTCCAGCCCATACCTGACACCTTCAGTTCTCCCCTGATCAAGAACCACTTTTGTAATTCAGCTTGGGAGAGTTTGACACCAAGCCCTGTTCATTCTTTTATAGGTGATTCGAGCTCTTGTCAACCGAGCAGAGCTGGAGCAAGTAGCGATGCTGGGCTGTGTGCTTCCATGAATGGAGAGCTCGCAGGAAGCACAAATGGCTGCGGTTCAGCTGACAGCGTGCCGCATAACAACAGTGGCGCACACAAGGAGCTGATCCAAGTTCAAGCCCTCATTTCTCCCGGCTCTGCTGAAGATGCTGACCTGAGCCTGCCAGACACCACAGGCACCAGCCTGGACTGTGACCCGGTGCCTGTGCAGTGCAGCCCAGCCCAAGCAGAGCCTGAGTGCCCCGACAGCAGCACCTCCATACAGGAGCAGGTCAGCACCAGCGAGGAGAAGCAGAGCCTCTTGGAGGGGGGCTTAGAATCGGGCCTCCAGTCCCAGGCACCGGGCAGCAGCACTGAGAGCTCTGAGCCCCTCTCTCCGTGAGCTTTCCACCCAAGAGAGGACGATTGCCATCTTTACCTGGACCTCTCACGCCCTCCTGTCTTCTCCTTTAATAATAAAAGCACACTTGTGCTCACTCAACGCCTTGACTGCCTGAGGAGTTTTCATTCCCGGGGACTGGGATGAATGCAACACACAGCAAAGCACCTCAGCTTGCAACGCTGAGGCTGTGGGGTGCATGCAGCAGAGCTCCAGGTTTGTTCCCGTTGTGTCTGGCTTCGGGATGTCTGCAGCTCCCATTTGGTACAGTAGCAAACCATCTCTAGCATCCTGGATGCTGCTCGTGATAACCCCAAGCTTCCTGGCGGTGGCTTTGTGATGCCTTTCAGGGCTTTTGGATGCACTGTGATGCCTTGGCTGCTCCCTATCACCTCTCTCCTCCGGCCGCGTCCATTCCTGGCTCCCAACCTCCGAGCTGCCTGCGCAGATCACCTGCAGCCGTGTCCTCATCACGCTGCAGAAGGACGAGCTCATCCTGGCCCGGCCTCTCATTGGTCCGGGGCTGCGCTGTCCCGCCCCTGCCTGCCTCTCATTGGTCCGGGGCAGCGCTGTCCCGCCCCTGCCCGTCTCTCATTGGTCAGCGGCAGCGCTGTCCCGCCCCTGCCCGTCTCTCATTGGTCAGCGGCAGCGCTGTCCCGCCCCTGCCCGTCTCTCGTTGGTCAGCGGCAGCGCTGTCCCGCCCCTGCCTGCCTCTCGTTGGTCCGCGGCAGCGCCGCTCCGCCCCCGGGCGTTCGTTGGTCCGCGGCAGCGCCGCCGGCTGCCATTGGCTGAGGCGCCGTGCGCGGGAGCGAACGTTGGGAGCTGGCAGTTGGAGGCGCGGCTCTCCTCCCTGAGCGCCGCTGCAGCCGCCTGTGCTACCCCGTAGGGGACCGCGGCGGCAGCCGGAGCTGTCCAGGCGGCACCGGGAGGGAAGCCGCGGCAGCTCGGGAGCGAGTGCTGAGGACAGCTGTGCCGGAGGTGTGTTGGAGAGCGGTGCCGGGACGGGGAGAGGGGCTGTGGGGGGCTCTAGGAAGCTGCGGGGAGGCGACGGGTGGGGGAGATATATAGCGAGATGTGAGGCTGTAGGCGGCTGTGAGGTGATGTAGGGGTTATGGGGAGCTGCTGGGGGGAGAGGCAGATACGGGGCTGTGAGGGTGGTGTATAGGGAGGTAGGGGGCTGTGGTGGGCCATAGGGTCATATGGGACTATTGGGGGCTGTTGGGAGCTGTAGGGAGGAAGGAATATGAAGCTGTAGTGCATTGTGGGGGGACTGTAGGCGTGGATATGTAGATTTCTATAAAAAATGAAGCCCCTGTTTTGGGCTGCATTGCAAAAGGGGTGACCAGCAGGGAGAGAGAGGTGATTGTCCTCATCGACTGAGCTCCTTTGAGGCCTCATCTGCAGCGCTGCATCCAGGCCTGGGGCCCGCAGCACAGGAAGGACGTGGAGCTGTGGGAGCGGGTGCAGAGGAGGCACTGAGATGTCAGAGGGCTGGAGCAGCTCTGCTGTGAGGAGAGGTTGAGGGCAGTGGGCTTGTTCAGCCTGGAGAAGAGTAGGCTGCGGGAGACTTCATTGTAGCCTTGCAGTACTTGAGGGGAGTGTATAAGCAGGAAGGGAGCGGCTGTTTACGAGGGTGGATGGTGATAGGACAAGGGGGAATGGTTTTAAAGTGAGACAGGGGAGGTTTAGGTTGATATTAGGAGGAAGTTTTTTGCACAATGGGTGGTGCCACACAAGAACAGGTTGCCCAGGCATCAATGATTTATAGGCTGGTTTGGCCCTTATTTTTGTTTTAACTAATGAAGTGCTGGAGAAAGTTTTGGGAAAGTTTCAGGTTGAAGAGTTGGTAAAGCTGTGACAGTATGTAGATGATTTGCTGGTTTGTGGAAAGGAGGAGTCTAAAGTAAAGGAGACTGCAAGTGAAATTGTGAAGTCGTTACTTGTACTGTATGTCTTCAGTGTATTATTTTCTGAAAGTGTGCACCCAAGCAGAGATGTAAGGGATCGTGTGCCTTCAGAGCCTAGAAAAACGTGTCCAGTTTCAGCAAAGTAGGTCTTGGGCACTGTGGTGGATGCATATGTCTGTAATGGGTGTAACATACTGTGACTTGGTTGCATTACTGTGACTAATTGAAGTGGCTTAAGGAAAGGCTGTTTTCTTCTGTTTGTTTATTCCCTTTGCTGAGCTATTTGCACGGAATGAGCTGATGTTGTTGTTGCTGTGGGGTGTCATCAGAAGGATGGGAAAGCGCAGTGTTTGTGTTCGCATGAGGTTATAGCAGGGCTATGTCAGACTATCGTGGATGTTCTTTAAGTAGTTTGAGGCTCCTGGCACATGGAAAATAGTCATGACAGCTGGCTCTGTCTTCTATCGAGCTCTTAAAAATACTGCTTGAGATAACAGCAGGTGAGATGAAATGCTGAGCAGCATGGGGCTTGTGTCTGCCTTCAATAATTCTTTTCCTAGGCAGTGTGTGTTAAATTTTGTTCTATGGACTGTGACAGAAATCTGGATTGCTCCGTGAGGTGTTAAAACTAGCTTACCTGTTGACTACTGACATAAGGCTTAGTTGATTTGAGCTATGGAACTTTCAGCTTTTTTTTTAATGGCTGTTTCTAGGTATCAGATAGCAAATAAAACGTAGATCACAGTGGCTGGATTTGTTTTAATCAGGTGCTTCTGACACCATGCAAAACTCTCTTCTGGAGAAAGTTCCAGAAGCTTTCAGTGTTTAATTCTGGCTGTACAAGAGCAATTAGTTCAATTTATAACACATGAAAAGCAAGCTGATAGGGATCTGGTTCCAGGTGGTTTAAATTACAAGAGGGAGATGGTGCAGGTGTAGTAAGTAGGAGGTTACCTTCAAAGTGCCTTCCTGGTTCTCCGTGCTGCTTGATGTTTATTTACCCATTTGTGCTGTGTTCAAGTGCAAGCACTGTAGGGTGTAGAGAACACTGTAGAATGCCTGGTGCTGCCACGACCAGTCATAGATACTGGAAGGAAAAGTTGTTATGAACTACCGATGGAAAACATGGACAGTTTTGAGGCTTCATCTTGGCAGAAGTTGGTGAGACAGTCCTCTGATAATCAGACAAAAGGTAAACTGGTTTAAAAATGAGTCTTACTTTCAAGAGGGCCTTGTGTGGTCTGGTTGTTTACAGTAATGCAGGACTAGTTGGGTAAATAACTGATTGGAAAACCTGTAAGGGAATTAGGTTGTTTTTTTTAGGTTAGGGTTCTTCCTATTGAATCCAGTACAAGTGCTTGCATGACTGGGAGCACAACTGTCTGCCGCGGTTGTTCTCATGCTGCCTCTCTGATGTGCTGCCTCTTCAAACTGCTAGGGCTGGCAGCAGCGACCAGCACTAATGCTGCAATTAGAATGGGCGATGCGGAGAAGACTGTGGCAGAAATGATGAAGCCAGAGGCCCAGCTAGCAGAGGTTTATGCATTTGCTGCCGATCTTTATCCCAAGGAGCTGGCCGCCTTGCAGCAACAAAGCCATGATGTAAGTAATGCATTCTGATGCCTGTGAATTGATATGGATCACCAAATCTGCCTTGTCTGTTTCACTCAATGTGCCTGTCTTGAGTGTTTGTAGAACTGCCTTGATGCTTAGTCTGTTCTGACGTGATGCTTCATCTTGAAGTCTTGAGCTACTCGGCACTGTGAGATTCTAGCCATAGTTTTGAAGAGCAAGTGTAATTGATCTGTATTCCCCTTTGTATGCAGGGTAACCTCACCCATGCAGAATTATCTGTTGCTGTAGAGATGCTGTCTTCTGTGGCTGTGATGATCAGGGCTTTGGGTTCAGGGGATGTGAGTGCAGTATGGAGACAAGTGAGCAATCCTGTCCCAGGGCTGACAAGCACTGAGGATGAGAACTGTCAGAGGTGAGTGTTTGGAAGGTTCGTGTCCGTCTTTGATGTTGCTTACATTCCCGAGAGGTTTGGTTTTCTTTTCTTCCCCTTATACTTCAGGTTCTTTCACTGCTGACTCCAATATTAGTTTATTCTCTCTCGGTTCTTGCATCTTGTCTTTGCATTCCCCGTTTCTTACTAATCTGCTCTGAGTACCGTCTCTCAGACCTTTATCAAGGTTTCACGACAAAGCTATGTTCTGGCCCTACGAGGTTCTCAATTGCACTAGGCCTGTTCCTGCCCTGTGTTTTTTGTCTGAAAGTGTCATGTGGTGTTTTAGTGCTTTTCTGGATTGTTTTGCACTGGAGCTGACCACCTTGCTCACGGTCTTTTGTCTTTTTCCTATTCCTTCTTTCTTTCGTATATGTCAGTTTTAACCCTTGTGTTACTTCTTCCATTTTGTGTTTAGTTCTCGTTGCTGTCTTGTGTGTTCCCTGGCCAGTTTTTCATGACGTGATACTTGCTGCTTTTGATTTTTGTTCTTTGACAGATGTGTGGACGATGTGATGAAGCTGAAAGCTCAGATGCGTGCAGAAGAAAATGAGTTTATCACGTGGAATGATATCCAGTCACGTGTGGATCGTGTGCACTTAGCTGTGCACGAAGAACATGAAAGTAAGTTTTGCTTGATTAGTGCTAGACTGATCCTAGATCATAAGGTGTGCTAAAACTAGGTGCATGCCAACGAACAATCTTGTTGCTTGATTTGTGTAGACTGAGATAGTTGCCTTTTGCCACTGCTTCTTGTGTAGCTGAGTTGCCCTGAAAAGGCTGTAATCTAGAGAGGCTTAAATGTTATGTCAGAGCCTGGAATCTTGACTAACTTGCTTCCTGGATCTGCAAATAGACACGGGCTTCCTGTGTGGCTTCAGTTCATCTGATCACGTGACCCGAACAAGTGCACGCCACGTGCATGCGTGCACCAGAGCACTAGTTTTGCAGCCTTGTATTTGTGAGGCATCACAGCAGAAGCCTGGAAGTTCATGTAGTCCAGCTCCTTGTTTCTTGTAACACTCCTATAACCCCTAAAACAATAGAGACAACAGGGAACCCAAACCATCAACCGTAAAACGCAGAGAATTTTATAATGACATCAGTTGACATCTTATGGCATAGTTTTGGTAGGAAACTTTTTAATTCTTTCACCTGTTAGTGTTTCATAGAATCATAGAATGGCCTGGGTTGAACAGGACCATAGTGATCGTCTAGTTTCAACCCCCCTGCTGTGTGCAGGTTGCCAACCACCGGCCCAAGCTGCCCAGAGCCACATCCAGCCTGGCCTCGAGTGCCACCAGGGATGGGGCATCCCCAGCCTCCTTGGGCAACCTGTTCCAGTGCAAATATGTTCAGTTTCTTGTGTGCCCCTGTGCATGGATACTTCTTATCTAGTGTCAGAGGAAGTCCTGAAGCCATAGCGACATGTACCCTTCTGCTGTCCTGAAACTTGGTTTCAAATTCAAGAATGCTTTCTAATGAGGAGCTGTAACATATTGTTGTTTCACAAGGGTAGTCTTTTTGTGCCGCTGTTGGCTAATTAATCAAGGATAATTACTGCTTGTCCTCTGTGCCCTTTCCTAAGTCAAAAGTTGCCGTGTCTGTTTTCCTTCGTTCTTCATGAGATGGAGTAGTGTCAACCGTAGTGTGTGTGTTTTTGTAAGAAAGGTCTTTCTTTTCCTACTTTCCCCCCGCTTTCTCTCATGGGGAGAGCAGCATGCCTAAAGGTGTGCATACTGTGTGTGTACACACTGTAGGAGGAAGCAAGCAGTCTGTACCATAGTCTGCCTAGGTGACGGGGAGTTGTCAGATGAAGGACAGAAAAAATGGCAGGCATTCTATGGGCTAAGATAATACTGAGAGGGAAATGCAAGTGATGCTGAGACAAAACATAGAATCCTAGAATCACCGAGGCTGGAAAAGGCGTAAAAGATCATCCAGTCCAACCGCTCACCTATTCCCAATAGCTCCCACTAAACCATGTCCCTCAACACAACATCCAGCCTTTCCTTGAACACCCCCAAAACAAAACATGCTGTTACGGCCTAGACATCACTGTGAAAAGATACTCTGAACACACCTGGGTGCTTTCCTGTGCAACCTACGTTAGTGAGCCTGCTTCTAGTGAGGGGTTTGGTCTACATGATCTCCAGAGGTCCCTTCCAACCCCTGTGATGATTTTTGTGGATCTGTGATGCTCTAAATGAACTGCCCAACAGTTCAACTTAAACAAATTTCATCTAGTTATTGGTGATGTGGAAACTTAAGGTGAAAGATCTGGCGCGCTAGCAGTCATGGAAGCAAGTAATAGTTAATGTTAGATCTTTTAATAGAAGGCCTACAATTAGGTATTTCTGTGTGTTAGGCTGTGAAATCACTAGTAAAGTAGAATAGAGAACAGTAAGAACAAAAAAATCTAGCACTACCGAATGAGGGAAGAGGAAGAGGAAGAATGGACTGACATTTTGAGTGGGTTTTGTTAAGTGTTCTCTGCAGCTCATTGCTACTACTTGGACACGTTTCAAATTTTGAATTTCAAGTTTTCTGTCAAGAAAGAAATAGAGAAAAAGCATAAATTGGACAATGCTTAGCTGTTGTTTGCTATCTTACTGTATGTTTCTGTGTAAAAACAGTGGAGTCCTGCCTGCAATCTCTCTTAGCGTGAGAGATAAATAGAAGTGTATATTGGAAGCCAGTTTGATGGCATACGTCTGAGAACAGAAGTAGGTATGTGAATATGTAAAATGTACACAGAGCTGATTTTTGCTAAACATCATTTAGAGGTGATGACAATTGATGTGGAAGAATAAGGACAATTCAGAATGACATGAATATGTTTCACCGCGTTCTTGAAAGCCACGGTTAGAAAACAATTCAATGGCCCCGCTTCACAGAACAAGTGAAATGGTGTGCGTTTAAAAAATAGAGTGCAGGACAGAAAGAATTCTAATGGTAGTCTTGGTCCACTACCAGCTGTGACTTTGAATAATGTGTGAAAGGAAGGCTTTCTGTAGATCTTCATACTGTTCTTGAAGTATGCCTCTGTGCACTGCTGTAGATAACAAGTTTTGTGGAATCACGGGACATCCCAAGTTGGGAGCGACTCACGGGGATCATGGAGTCCAACTCCTGGCTCCGCTCTGGACCGCCTAAAAATCAGACCGTATGCCTGAGAGCATTGTCCACATGCTTCTTGAACTCTGGCAAGCTCATTGCTGTGACCGCTGCCCTGGGGGAGGCAGTTCCAGTACGGGACCACTGGAAACAGAAATCCAACTCAGATCTCCCCTGTCACATCTCCAGGCTGTTCCCTTGGGCTCTGTTGTTGTTTGCCAGGGAGCGATCAGTGCCTGCCCCTCTGCTGCCCCTGGTTGGGAAGCTGTAGAGCACCACGAAGTTTCCGCTCAGTCTCTTCTCTGGACTGAGGACTTCAGCTGCTCTTCGTATGTGTTCCCCTCTAGACCCTACACCATCTTTGTAGCCATCCTTTGGACACTTTCTCATAGTTTTATGTCCTTTTCATACTGGGGTGACCCAAACTGTACGCCGTACTCAGGATGAGGCCACAACAATGCAGAGTAGGGTGGGACAGTCCCCTTCTCTTGACCTGCTAGTAGTCCTGTGCTTGATGCACTCCAGAATACTGTTGGCCCTCCAGGCTACCTGGGAGCGCTGTTGACTCGTATTCAACTTACTGTCAACCAAGACCCTCCAATCTCTTTCCTCATGGCTGCTCTCCAGCATCTCCCCCCTTAGTCTGTGTGTATAGCCAGGGTTGCCCTTTCCCAGGTGCAGAATCTGTCACTTGCTCGTACTCCATTTCTTGCAGTTGGCGATTGCTCAGCTTTCTAATTTCTCAGGATCTCTATGCAAGGCCTCTTCACCCTCAACAGATTCAGCAGTTCCTCCCAGTTGAGTGTTGTCAGTCAGCTTGCTCGTAACACCTTCTAGTCCTACATCCAAGTCTTTATGAAAGCATTAAAGAAAGCTGGCCCTAAAATAGAGCCCTGGGGAACGCCTGGAGTGACTGACTGCCAGACCGATGTGACCTCGTTTACTGTGGCTTTTTTGGGCCTGACCCATCAGCCACTCATTCACCTACTGCATTGTATTGCTGTCTAGTCGTATGTTGGATGTTTTGTCCAGGATTCTGTGAGAAACGGTGCTGAAAACTTTACAGAAATCCAGAAAGCCCTCAACGGGCTTTTCTAGGTGAACTACAGAGGTGACCTTGTCATTAAAGAAAGCATGGTTAGTTAAATGGTCCTTGAAATGGTGCTTTTTTTACAGCAGTCGTATCGTACCGTCGTCTTAGCAATCCTGGTTCTTGTGGTGTCCCGAGCGTGTACTGTTCCTTAATCTTTGCTCTGTCCAAATGCAGTGCCTGCTATAAAACGTTCCACTTTGTGATTCTCCTACTGCGTGCAGAAGAAAAAGCTGCAGTCTTTGGGTATTTTAACCCAAGTTGTATCCACTCTGAGCTCCTCGCTTTCTTCCAAAAGATCTTTGTTGTAAACTCTCCAACTGCAATTTGAACTGTTGCTTCTTTCAGCAAGCAAGAATTGAATATTCAATATACGTTGCATCACACGATCTCCGGGTGTCCATTCCAACCCAAATTACTTTGTGATTTGCTGTAGGTTTGGCATGTGTGACTCAGGCTTTGTTCACATTTAGCTAAGTGTAAGCTATCTATTTATGTCTGTTTTCAGTTAGTTGAACTGTAGTCCTCGCTGTCCCTGGCAGCACCCTCATCTGTTGTAATACAGCTCATAGTACATGCATCCAGTCAATCCTGGTATTTCAGAAGTGAAGGCACTGTATTTTTGAATGGCGTTCTGTGCAAAGCTATAGCTTGGTGTGAAGAGCTTTATTCTGAAGGATTCTTGAAAACTTGTGACTTACTAGCCCTGGCCATTGAGGTTTTGATAATTCTCTTCTAGTGGATTTGAGCTACGTGTTGAAGAACTCAGTTCTGTCCATTCATGTGGTCTCCCCGAGGGATTTTTTTTCTGCTTTTTCCTTTATTTATTACTATGTCCAAAAATGTGTGGCTTCCTTAAGGTGGAGAAGTGGTCTTGCTTTCTTTGCTAGTAGAAAATGATTGCTACTAAAATGTTGCTATTCTCCGTGGGTATTTGGTTTAGCACCAATAGCACTTTTCTTCCAAAGCACAGTTTCCTGATGATGGTAAAGGATTGGACAAGGATTGGATCTTGTATTTCTTCTTCTATCCCTTTCTCTCTAGGAGTTTTGGCTGTTGGGCTTATCAGCGAGGCGCTGGATGAAGGAGACACCAGAAAAACTCTGCAAGCCTTACAGGTTCCTGCAGCAAAACTGGAGGGTGTAACCCCAAAGGTAGGTCAGCATTATCAGGGCACACTGCTTGGGGCTAAGAGAGAGAAAGCACAGGTGGGTGTAGTTGAAAGTACCTCTCCAGAAGCCTTTGCATCTGTGTACTGAGGGCATTCCTGATGTTGGGAAAAAAGCTGGGAAACAGATGTGGAAATGAAAGGGTGAACGCTGCATGCTATCAGCTGATGTCACCTGGCCAGTTTGGATCTGTCTGTATGAAGGCAAGAGAGATGCAGGCATAACACGTGGATCTTTGTGAACTACAGCGATGGGCTTAAAGATATGAACTGCTTGAGATGCATTGCTCTAGCTAATCGTACGTCCAGAGTGGCACACGTACCTTCTTTTTGGAGATATAAGGAGATGTGTTCAGTTTCATTTGTTTTTATAAGAAGGCAGTGTTTATCCTAATAGTTGTGAATTTCCAAATGCAAGTCTCGTTCAGTCTCCGTTTTTCAGTGCTATTTGTTAAATGTATCCATAGGTGTAGTTACATAAAGCACAAATGAAGTTTGAGAAGTAGGCAAAAAAACTTGTTAGGTGATGAATTTGTTCAGAAGGAGGGGAAAATAGAAAACAAAAGATATGCTTCTAGCAAGATGTGTATGAATGCCTGTCACTCACTAGGTGACACTGCAGATGCTATGCATTTTTTGCATGGTGGTTGTCTGTTGTGGTAGCCCAGGACTTCTCCTGACTTAGATGGAGTTGCCTCTTGGTGTAACTGGTCTGTATGTACAGGTGAAAATGGAGAGAGGAAGAATGATCTCACCTTACTGCTTTAGGAAGGAAGATGAAATGCTGTATGGGTGGTGTTTGGTTGCCCTGCCTCGGGCAGGGGGTTGGAGATTCGTGATCCTTGAGGTCCCTTCCAACCCTGTGATTCTGTGGTGTACATGCTACTGATTTTTTTTTTTTTTTTTTTTAACAGATGAGTGGGATGCTATTTTATTTCCTTATGCTTACACAGAAGTAGCAGATGTGCTTCCTTTCAGTTGCCTAAGTGTGTTTAATTTCTTTTTGTAATATCTTTTCAGTTGTGGAGCACATTGTTCTAATTCCAGCAGGGATTTTAGCATAGAGAGTGGGATGATGCTGTGTTCAACACTGGTGTTTTTTTGTATGTTTGTTTGCTTTGTTTTTTGTTGAGTAAGTGTAAACCTTCACGATGGCAGTGTCCGAAAACTGCGCTGGTGATGAAGATCACTGAGCAGCTTCGTCAGTGGCCCTGAAAGGGTTCATGTTCCTCAGGAACCCATTTTGTGCCGAAGCATTTCCTCCTGCTGAGTGAGAATGAAATAACGAGTTGTTCTTAGTGTGCATGGAAGCTTCTGCCAGGCTGGATTGGTGACTTCAGTTGACGTGAAATTACCTCACTGAGGCATATGTTCAGTGTAGGGCTCCTCCCTGCAACATGGCAGCAATTTCAGAGCTGGTGAGATCGTGGTACAGACTAGCACTGTGGGTAGAACAGTTGCTGTCCTGAGTCAGCGTGCTTACTAGCTGGTGACTTCTGTACCTTGGGACTGAGAGGGATTGTAGTTCAGCACAAGGCAGGGGATCTGGCGTATGATGCGATTTCTCACGTGATGAGCAGTGAGAGAAGT
Organism: Tetrao urogallus; assembly: GCF_951394365.1. Lineage (NCBI taxonomy): Eukaryota > Metazoa > Chordata > Aves > Galliformes > Phasianidae > Tetrao > Tetrao urogallus. The sequence goes on from NC_136817.1 coordinate 71,366,416, forward strand.
GTTAACCCTGCAATGTGTGACAGCGCGTGTCCCTGCTGGGGGGACTGTGACAGGAAATGCACGGGAAAGATCAGAGGGTTTTGATAGTCCTGGGATTGATGACTCTGCTGGTAGAGATGACAGTGCAAGAGTTTGTTGTTGTAAGTCTCCCACCCTTCCCCAACAGGAATTTCTACATTGCTGAAGCAGTCATGGGACTCCTTGGACATTCAGATAAAACTTGTTAAAGGGATGTAGGTTTCAATCCAAAGCAGTGGTAATGTGGAGGGTATGTAAGGAAATGTCAGTTTTCAGTCCTGCCACAGAACTCTTCATGCTGGAATACAGTGGCTCTTTGTGCAGGGTGATTATTAATCCGTGTCAGAAGTCAATGTTTCCTGTGTCCTGTTTGCACATCAGGAGTTGTTGGAGGGATGGCAATTGCTTCTTCAGATCTCCTTCCATAGTAACCCCCAGGAAGCAACAGTGGGGGTGGAGGAGCTGTGCTTGGCAGCTGCTGGACTATTGTTCATGACGTGTATTTTGGGGTTTGCTAAACACTTGTCTCTTGGAAAATTTCTGCGTGTAACGTTATTTAATGAGTTTCTTCAGCCAAAACATAAGATACGGTGTGATCAGTACTCCACAGCAAACGGTCTGTTAAAAGAGAGACTTGAGAGATGCTTTTACTGTTGTACGTTTGTATTTACCCCCAGTACATACAGTGCTTTTTGATTTGCTGGTCCAGCAATCTGCAACCCTTTGTGGACGGGACAAGAGCAGCCTGCTGTTGTGTTAGTTACCCATCAGTTTTTGGTTGCTGCTCCTGTATGTGCATTTCCACTTCCTAAAGTTTCCCTGAACAAGTCCTTGCAGCCCGGTACTGGGAAAGGACTCTTGTTAGTCTATGTTTGTGTCCACCTCAGCGGAACAAAGCTTTTCAGGAAAAGTCCTAGGAGTGCTGGTAGGCAGACACCCAGGTGGCTGTGAGTCGGCAGTGTGCTCGTGCTGCCTGGAAGGCTTCAGTAGAGAGGTGATCCTTCCACTTGGCATTGGTGAGGCTGCTCCTGTACTGTGTCCAGTTCTGCCCTGCCCCCCCAGACAGGAGACAGGAATGTTCTGGAGATAGGCCAGCGTAGGGCCACTGAAGTGCCTGAGGGACTGGAACACCTCTCCAGAGAGGAAAGCTGAGGGTGAGGAGACTCTTGAGTCTAGAGATGAGAGGGCTTGGGGGGAATCTGTTCAGTGTATGTGAAAGCTGGAAGTGAGGATGCAGTTGAGGGCAAGAGGCATTGAGTACAAACTGGGGTTCAAGAGGTGCCATCTAAACGTCAGGCAGCACTTTACAGTGGAGGTAACTGAGCAGTAGCGGAGGTCGAGCAGAGAGGGACTGGAGTCTTTTCTGTGGAGTTGTTCAGAAGCCATCTGGATCTGGTCTGTCCTGGATAATGTGCTCTCGGTGTCCGTGCTGGAGCAAGGGGATTGTCCCAGATGAGCTCAGAGGTCCCTTTCCATCTTAAATTGTTCTGTGATTTTCTTTTTTGGGCTCCTTGGAAAGGCACGTCCTGTTGGCAAATACAGTTTTAGGACTGACCGGTGCAGATTGCTTGGCGTTGGGATGTCCTGATGTTTGTTGGAGTGATACCACTGATGGAACTTGTTGGTGGGAGTTCCTTGTCCTGAGAAGAGTTTTGGCCTGGTAATGCTGTAGTTGCTTCTGCTGGTAACAAATGTCCATTATGGCCTTGTGTTGAAATTGATTAGAAAGATACTGGAGTGCTTCCTGTATCCCTTGAGATTGCAATTGCTCAGAGGTGGTGGTTTTGTTTTGCACAACCAGTGACACTCTTCCTCATGCTGCGAATGCTTTCCTCATCATATTCTCTTCAGGACACTCAGGATGAAACAGCTGTGCTTTGGCTCGATGAAACTCAGGACGGGATTCAGAAGGCTAACAGGGACACTGAAGAGTCACAGAGATGTAAGCATTGTGGCAAATACCGTGGTTCAATGCCATTGTCAACCCAATATTCGTCACCAAATGGAAGAATGCGAGCAAGAAATGTACACGTGCAAAGGAAATTAGAATACAAGTGTTTGCTTCAGGTAGGTGTAGAAGTTTTTTCTTTCAACAATGAATGTCACAGCCTTTCAATTTCAATTCTTTACATCTTTTTGGAAGCATATGTCGTTGTTTCAGTTGTGCTTGTGACTGTGTTACATCCTAGGCAGAGATACCTATTGAATCTCTGTCAAAGTGTTTGACATTAGCAGATAACTGTGTCTGTCTGTGGTTGGGTAGTCAAGCGTGGGGATGTTCATGTGCACAGTTCTGGTGCATCTTAGCTTTCATTTGTGTTGTACTGTTGCCTTAATTCTATGAAGTATTTCTCAAAGTACTTTTTTTTTTTTTTTTTGCACTAAGTGCAGATAAAAACACAAATCAGTGCAGTTGGCAGGTGGACTGTGCCAAAGAACATTTGGTCAAAAGCAGGATTAAAGTATGCTTCTTTGAGCCAGAATAAGATCTTCAGATACCCTTCTACCTCTCTGTGTGTGAACAGAGATTTGCTCAGTGCTGAAAATGACTGTATCTCGTGTTTACTGCATCGGTGAGATACCTGTGGTTGATTTTGTACTGTGTTTGCAACAGAGTTCTGGAGTAGCCCTGGGTTAGCTCTTTCCTCATCTTTTTCTTGTTGATAACCTGTTCTGTGTTCAGGTTGCTATTCTTGCTAGGAACGGTGCAGTCACTGGAAAGGTGCTTTTTGAGTCAGCTGTCTGCTGTACCAGGGCTCTGCAAGAAGAAGCTGCCTTGACTGCAGCTGTTGTCAGAGTACAGCTGAGTGAATGGATAAAAGGTTGTAGAGAAATACTGTCGATAAGTCAGCACCGTAGTAGGACTAAGAGCACACAAAAAAGCGCTGTCAGACACTGTGCCATACACAGATGCACACTGTACTGAAAAGCTTGTTGTACACCAAGTTGTCTTTTTTTAACCCGTATTTTTATGCATAAATACAGGAAGGTATTTGTGTCCACTCGCACAGTGCCTTGCTCTCTTGTTTGTTGTGAGTCACTGAGCTCCTGACTGCCCAGGTAACCTGCCTCCTCCTGTTGTTGAAGTTTCCTTAGGAATTCTGGCCGTGAATGAAGCAGTCGATCACGGAGATACCAGCCCTACCCTGAGTGCCTTGCGCTCACCAGATGTGGGGCTGTGCGGAGTCGCTCCAGAGTGTGCAGAGACATAGCAGCGAGAGTTGGCAGAAGTGGAAAGGAGAAGAATGGCAACAGGTGAACCCCAAATAGCTAACTGCTAGTGCAGTAAATTCAAGATGATTGCCTGTAGGATGGAAAGCAGAGGGGGAGAAATGTGAGGAGAAGTCTTGCGTTCTGGGTATCTTGTTAGAATCTCATGTTACAGGGAATTGAGGCTGCCTTGTAAGCTGAAGTCTTTGTTAAAGGAAAGAAGAAAAAGGTAGGAAGGAAATGAAAAAGTCAGCAGTGAAATATTCCCCACTTGTAGAATATATTGTGCTTAGGTAGTTGTTGCGGTGGTTCATTGGAATCTGAGGCATTCCTTCTATTGCTTGGAGGAAGGACCCTCTCCATGCGTTTCCTTCTTGTAGTATTTGTATGTGAGGAAGCTAGAGACGTGTTTGCTTTCAACATAGCACCATTTCTGCTTTTAGGAGGCAGTGGCAGTGAACGGGTGAAACACTGGGTGAGAGGAGGCTGTCATCATTATCATAACCTGAGGACCAGAGAGGGAGGATGGGATGAGCCGACTGAATTTGTGCAGCATGACACACAGCTGTCACGGGAGGAGATGCAGGTAAAGTACGTGCTCTTTTTCTCTGCAGTTGAAGTTGCCCCTGTTTCAGGCCTTATTGCAACTTTAAGAAGTAATGTTTCACCACAGTAGTGATGTTAGCAAGCTTTGTATCTTATTTCCGTGTTCATTGTCTACTTTGCACGTCAGCACCTGCTGCTGTAGGAGCCCGTTTTGCAGGGGGTTGGACTCAGTGATCCCTGGAGGTCCCTTCCGAGCCCAGTTCTGTGATTCTGTGATTTTTCTCTTTGCTTCTTGCAGCAGTATGGTGCTTGGTGTTTCAGAAGAGAGAAAAGCACGGCGGGCATCAGCTGGATTTCTGTGGCTGGTAAAGCTGTGCCCCTGAGAACTGGGCTGACTGCTGCCCCTGGAAATGTGTGCAAAGTCTGCAGAGGCAGAGGAATGACTTTTCTCTCAAAAGTTGAGCTTGTCTAAGGCAGGTCACTGCTAGGAGAGCTTCTGCTTTAAAGCATCAAGTTGTATAAGTAAGGTAATTTAAAAAGCAAGCTTGCCAGTTCTTTTTTACCTAAGTGATTTTTTAGCATGGGAAGGTTGGAGAGGCTTTTTGCTAACAGGAGATGGAGGGAGGAAAAGCAAGTGAAAGGCACGCTGTGCACAGCCAGCACACAGCACCTGCACCATTGCCCTGCACAAAGGAGGAGCAGCTCAGCAAGCTTGGCCTGGGCCATGGAAGGGAGCGTGCAAACGTCTGGAGCAGCCCCAGATGGGCTGGTTCTGCAGGTTGTTGTCTGCTGCTGTTTTCTCTCATCCTGTTGTGCTCGGGGGTGGATTTGTTCATGTTCAGAGCTAGCAGGAAGCTCGCACAGCCCTTTGTTTCAGCTGTCCCAAGGCTTTGGTCCCTGGCTGCTGGGATGGGGCGTTTGAGGAGTGATGCCTGTGCTGTTGTCCAGCCAAGCTTTGGGGATGAGTCTCGTTACCGGGGCATGTCTGACAGGGCTGAGGGTGGGGGACCGGGCCAGTGGCGCTTTGCTCTCAGTCTTGGTGTTTGTCTTTGCTCAGGAGGGCAGGTGGTGAACCTCACGAGCCAAAGCCTGCAGATGGGGTTTGCGGAGAAAGAGGTCCTGCAGGCCTTGTGTGGCAGCCACGGAGCTGGAGCGAGGCTGCGTCAGTGTAAAAGCCCAGCAATGCACGGAGGTGTGAAGGTGAGCTGTGGGCTCCAGTAACACAGGAGAGGATGTGCATGTTGGGGGCTTGGATGCTGCTGTGTGTTTGCAGTGACTGTGGGGTAGTTAGCACTGCTGGGTCAGCTTGAGTGCATGGAACAAGTGTGACGTGTCTTCCAGTTGCACGCTGTGTTCCTCCTGTTGCGTTGAGCTCTTGAGCTCCAGCCCTAAGTGAGGATGCAAGCGCTACCGCAGAAGGGATGGTTGAGATTGGAAGTGCAGTGCAAAGGGCTGGAGCCAGCAGGAGCAGGGATGTGATCATCCCCCTGTACTCAGCTCTGGTGAGTCCTCACCTTGAGTGCTGTGTTCAGTTCTGGGTCCCTGACTACAAGAAGGACACTGAATCCCCGACATATTGCCAGAGAAGAGCAGTGAAGCTGTGAGGGGTGTAGAGCACCAGTCTCATGGGGAGCAGCTGGCTGAGAGAACTGGGGTTATTTAGCCTGGAGAAGAGGAGGCTCAGGGCAGACCTTATCCCTCTCTACAATGAGCTGAAGAGAGATGATGTCGAGGTGGGGGTCGTCCTCTTCTCCCGTGTAAGTAGCGATAGGGCTGGGGGGAACGGCCTCAAGTTGCACGGGGGGAGATTGAGGCTGGATGTTAAGAAACCCTTCTCCACAGGAGTGCCCAGGGAGGTGATGGAGTTACTGTCCCTGCAGGTGTTCAGAAACGTTAGATGTGGCAGTGAGGGATGTGGCTTAGTGGGGAATATTGGTGGTAGGTGGACGGTTGGACTGGATGATCTTGGAGATCTTTTGCAAGCTTGCTAATTCTATGATTCTGTGAAAGGCATCTGCTGGGCGTGTGCTTTGGTGGGTGAGCATCAGGCTGCTGGACAGCAGGCAGCTGTTGTCTGTGCAGACAGCCACATCCATGGGGAGTGGAGGCTTTTTCACCTTAGCCTTGTCTTTCATGTCTCACGTGCAGTAAGTGCTGTTGTTACACACAGCATCTTGGGGGCAACCTTGATTTCTGCAGCCCCGAGCTTTGTGGCACGAGAGCTCTCCGCCATGCTTCTCCCTGTGATGTGTGACCGTATGGAAGGCCTCGCAGAAGCCTGGGTAGGTGATGGCAGTCGCTCCTCCTTTCCCCAGCGATGCTGGAAATAGCGTGGAACGGGACGGGGGGACATCCCAGCCGTGGGTTCCTCTCAGCAGGACTGAGCGGCTGTTCTGATCCTCGTGTTTGAACTTGAGGGAATCTGATGCTAAGTAGAGAAATGAGGGGCTTGTTAATGAAGAAAAAAAGACTGTGTGGCATCTTGTGGTGCAGGATGTTCTCCGAACTGCTGCTAACAGTGCCCAGGATGCTCCCTTTTTGATGGGGAGAGGTTTAGCAGGGATTTCTTAAATGAAAATAGTTTGTTGTGTAATTTCCTTTTCATCGACCTTTCATGCTACTTCTTGATAAGTTATCTTTGGACTATGAATCAATATTTATTATTGAAGAGAATTGAAGAGAATACGTACGCACCCTGCGCCTTCATCTGCACCAAGAATCTTCTAAACATCTTTGCACTGTTTCTTTTTGGCCCTGAGACGAAGCTGTGTGGAATATAGGCTTGGATGCTTTTTCAGTCAGGTGCAGGACACGTAACGCTCATCTGAGTTGTCATGCTGACAAGAACAACGGAGTAGTAAATTTTTCAGGGTTGCGTGCTTTACTTTACTTTTTTTTTTTTTTTTTTTTTTTTCCCTCCAGTCATAACCGTGGAGCCACAGAAGCGTTACCCAGACAGAAGGAGCCTTTGTCACCTGGCCTTCCTACCAATGACACAGGCAGTGGAAGTCAGCATCCCAAGCATCCATGAAACCCCTGCACAGGACTGGTGAGAGTTACCCTGGTGCCGTCCTTTGGCAATCTCAGGTCTCTCTGTAAGCTCCCAAGCTGTGTCGTAACTGCTCCCGTGGTGCTGACTCAGCTCTCCCAGTCTTTTGTGGGGGAGAGCTGGAGTTGAGCTCCTTCCTGCTTCCTGCCTCTGTCCTCCCTGCTTTGCCCACGGCCCACTGAGCCTCCATCCTTGTTCGGTGTCTTGAATTACTGAGTTGCTTAAGGATTGGGTGGACCAATTAAATTCTTAGCGATGTCTCTAGATCCACGTGTGCACAAAAGCACACTCTGATGCAGTCAGCGTAATGATGAACACACGCCTTGTTTCCTTTAGCCCGTATTTTTAGTTCAGGAGAACAGATTTCTGGAATGATGTTCAGCTTAGCACCAGAATCCCCTTGCCGCCCCCCATTCCAGTCACTCACGAGGGCTTGAGATCCACAGGGAGGAAGTATTGCCGATAATTACAATCCGTGGTTTTGAAACTGATTTAATCTATGGTGTATGATATGAATACTCCTGGTGAATGATGTGGCAAGGCATCCCAGCAATTTTCAACAGGAATACTTCAAGGCAGCTTTTCAAGGTTTCTTTGAGAACTCTCCAAGTCTCCAGGAATTTTCAGCGCCAAGGTTTCTTAGCCTTCCGAATGGCAGTGTTTCTATCGAAGCTGGCAGCCTTTAAACCCAAACCCAAACCGAAGCTTGCTCATCTCAGTGGAGGTGCCTTAGCTATATTCTAACGCTGCGTGGAAAATGAGTTCCACGTTCACGAGTCCTTTCTGACTCGCTACGTGTTTGATTGCATAGGAAGAAAAGCTTGATGTCTATGCCAAGGGAGACGTACACCGCACTTGCGCTGCCTGGACGATTTGGAAACTGGAAATTCTGGGGTGTGCTGAAGCATGCCCTCTCAGGTCAGTCTAAGCGTACATAGAGTAGACCTGTCTAACCAAACAGGTAATAGACAGTTAAACCCATTCTGTTGGGAAATACTCTCTCCTTCTAAGTACCTTTAGAACGTGAGTTTCTTCAATTAATTACTCAACTCATTTGCTTTTCCTGAATGATCACAGAATCACAGAATTGTAGGGGTTGGAAGGGACCTCCATAGATCATCGAGTCCAACCCCCCTGCCAAAGCAGGTTCCCTACACCAGGTCGCACAGGTAGGCATCCAGGCAGGTCTTGAACATCTCCAGAGAAGGAGACTCCACCACCTCCCTGGGCAGCCTGCTCCAGTGCTCCGTCACCCTCACTGTAAAGAAGTTCTTGCGCATGTTTGTGCGGAACTTCCTATGCTGCAGTTTCCAGCCGTTTCCCCTTGTCCTGTCTCCACTCACCACTGAAAACAGTCTGGCCTCGCCATTCTGCCCCCCCCACACCTTAGATATTTATAGACCTGGATCAGGTCCCCTCTCAGTCTTCTCTTCTCAAGGCTGAACAGACCCAGTTCACTCAGCCTTTCCTCATAGGAGAGATGCTCCAGGCCCATCACCATCTTCGTGGCCCTCCGCTGGACTCTTTCCAAGAGATCCTTGTCTTTTTTGTACTGGGGAGCCCAGAACTGGACGCAGTGCTCCAGATGAGGCCTCAGCAGGGCAGAGCAGAGGGGGAGGATCACCTCCCTCGACCTGCTGGCCACGCTCTTTGCAATGCACCCCAGGATGCCATTGGCCCTCTTGGCCACAAGGGCACACTGCTGGCTCATGGCCAACCTGTCATCCACCAGGACACCCAGGTCCCTTTCCGCAGAGCTCCCCTCCAGCAGGTCATCCCCCAGCCTGTACTGGTGCATGGAATTATTCCTCCCCAGATGCAAGACTCTACACTTGCTTTTGTTAAACCTCATTCGTTTTTTTCCTGCCCAGCTCTCCAGCCTATCCAGGTCTGGCTGAATGGCAACACAGCCTTCAGGCGTGTCAGCCAATCCTCCCAACTTCGTATCATCAGCAAACTTGCTGAGGGTGGCCATTATCCCCTCATCAAGGTCACTGATGAAGATGTTGAACAAGACCGGACCCAGCACAGACCCCTGAGGAACACCGCTAGTTACAGGCAAATGATCCTAAGTTCTTTTCTCGGGCTACATCTGCACTCTGCTCAGTCCAAGGAGAATCCCTGCCTGCAGATGCAATGACACAGCATGGCTCACAACCTCATTTTTCATTGCTTACTCTTACGGTAGCTGCCATCCATGTCCGCCCTGCGTATTCTTAGAGCTCTTCTGGAGTCCATGGGGCAGACTTACGGTTGAACTAAAGGGAATTTTTTCATATTGCTCTAGCTCCAGATGATTATCCCTAGTATCATTAAATTTAAAAAAAAAAAAAAAAAGGCGTTTTGAAGTAGTGTGATATATATTCTGTGCCTCAGAATGTGGCACGTGTGGCATGAGAGAGTTTTGAGGCCACGAAGACTGCCCAGACAGCATGAGAAGTGTAAGAGCAGAGAGCTATAGGTGATGCAGCGCTATTCGTGCCACCCGCAGGAAGCGGTAGCTGGAACAAAATATGGCCAGAAGAGTGATCAGATTGCGTTTGGTAAGGAACTATTTCATTAGTTCTAGAACTTTGGCAAAATGTATATTCAGGATGATGATCAGCATGGCAGGTGCTGGGACCATGCCGAAAGAGAAATGGTCTGAAAACGTCGGTGCAATTTGAAATATATCCCCTTCCACAAAGCCCTCAGATGCATGCTGCAACTGCATCCAAAGCAAGGCAGAGCCCTGTGCTTGTTGTAGCCGGAGCTATCGGTGCCAGGAGTTGCTGCTGTGTTTGCAAGGACGTTGTGTCAGCAGTGTGACGTCAGTGGGGTTGTTTGATGGCAATGAAACAGCTGAATGGTGTACCTCAAGACTAAGAAAAAAGATGGTAGTGGTGACTGTGTGTCTAGGTATAGATAGCTTGATAGAGATATGTAGGACTTCAGTGTGGATTTTACATAGGCCCTGCGCTGCAAGGTACGCTGTTGGGAAGCAATGTCCATCTGCCCGAGGGCAGGAAGGCCCTGCAGAGGGACGGCCTGAGGCCAGCCGTACGAGGCTGCCCAGGAGCAAGCGCTGGGTCCTGCGCTGTGGTCATGGCAACCGCATGGCAGCTTCTGCAGGATTGGGCTGAGGTAGAATTCCAACCGCCCGCTGATTCTAGAATGTTGGGGTGTGTGATGGTGGAATCTTCTGGTCCTGTGACATGGTCTTGCCTCCCCACCCTGTCGTCATGGCGGAGCAGCCTGGTGGCCCTTAGTGATGTCACAAGCGGCTGGAATGAGGGGAGGAGCAGTGCGTGCTGCGTCCCTTCATTGGAGCGCTTGAGCTCTGCGTGAGTAGCTCGCTTGTTGCCCTTGTGCAGCGACTGAGTGCCTTTGTTTTCACCCCGTCTTGTGCAGCATCTTGTAGGTAAGCTGAGACAGGGCGTGGGATAGAGGGGTGGGCAGTGAGCTGTTGAGAACTGCTGGCTGGTGGAGCTCGTAGTGTCATACTGCTTACTCTTGACCATCAGACGTAATTTTTACTCCGTACCTACATTCCAACGCGATGCATAGAGGTGACATTTGTCTCGTGGCTTTTCCCTTGTCTTCTTTGCTAAATGGTGCAAGCTGACTGACCAGCTCTTTCTCTCTGCTCTCTCCTCCCCCTACCTGCTCCCTTGGTGCAGCTTTTGCTCGTGGAAGAACAGAGCAAAGTGACAAGAATCAGCTGCGAGTTCAAGACACTTGTCTACCTTGTTCTGATCTCCTGCCAGGTACGTGCCACGCTTTGTCCTCCCACGTGGTTTAGCAGCCCGCGTCGCACCGTGTTTAGTAACACAGCCCCATCCAGTTTTGATGGGACACTGGTCATGTGTAGGTCTTTTCCGCTTCCCTCCAGCTCAGCTCTCAGAAGGATGTTGTCTGTAGTGCTGTGACCAGCTGGTCTTAAGGAGACCAATCCCTTAGGCAGAGTCCGACCCCCGGTTTGTGCAGAGCTGCACAACATGACCACAAGCACGCGTGCTTCGGCTGTGTGAGTGTGCTGCCCGACAGCTGTGGGGAGCACAGCACAGTCCCCATCTGCTAGCAGAGGGATAGCCACTTGGTCAAATGCTGCCTAGTAGGCTCTCATTTGAATTGACTGAAGATAGTGGCTGTTTCTAGAACATCTGCCTATGCCAGTGGATAACTGAGGGTAGTTCTGAAGAAGTCTCTCAATAGAGTGGTGTGTGAAGAGAGAAAATATGAGGGTGTTTCTTTTCATTCCAGCTTGTCGTGCCTGCTGTGATGGGCGTTGCGTGCAGCGAGATCAGCCGTGGGCCTGACATGGCACGGATGGAGGTAGAGTATGAAGCTCTGATTGGTCTTTGTTCCCTGACTTGAGCCAACAGAGTGAGCTGCAGGTGTGCTCTCCTGCTTTTCAAGAGAGGCAGAGTCCTTCCAGCTCTATCTGTGTCCTGAAAAGCTGCCTGAAAAGCTTCATGTCCTTGCTGCGGGCATCTAGATGGCCGTGGAAGTCGTAGTACCGACAGAATCAGATGCGGCGTTATAAACGTGCGGAAGCATTTTCCCCGTCCTGCCTGGATGTTGTCACCCACAGACAAAGTGTTGTTCTCATATTCAGCAAGTTAAAGGAAGCTGGCACTTGTAGTGAGCCAAGGATTGGGTCAGTGGCCCAGCTGCTGTGTCCAGTCCACGGCTGAGGTCTCCAGGCAATAGGTGACAGGAAGTGAGCAGACTCTTACGCTCCTCTTTGGGAAGGCAGTAGTGCAAGCGTGGCAAGTTTATGAAACTGCCGGAGCCGTCTTGGTTGTGGAGTTTGTCCTCTTAGTCTGGGTAGAGAGATGCATCTTTGCACTGCCTGGCGATAGTGCTGCGCGCCGGGAAGGGAAACAGCTGTTATTAGACTTGCAGTTTCTTGTTAAGCGCTCGTGATAAGGACCGAGTGCATTTCCTGCAGCTTTCTCTGCCGATGTGCTCCTCACCCTGAAATCCTCCTTGCAGCCCTCAGCTCCTCACCGTGGCCTGTGCTCTCTGTTTCAGACTGAGAACAACGGGAAGCCCCTGCTGGTCTGTGAGGAGTCATCTCTTAATATTCCAGCTATTGGTGCTGCCCATGTTCTCAAGAGATACGTTGCCCAGGCACCGGATGAACTCTCCTTGGAGGTAAGCAGTTAAAGGCGTTCCTAGTTGTGGTGTACAGAAGAGTATAAGGTGTGAACGCTCAGGAATATTCTCAGACACCTTCAGAGTGTTTGGTGAGGTGAAGCCCAGAAGATTCAGTTCCAGATTAGACTTGCAGTGGGTTGGACGCAGGGAGGAGTTCAGCCATCTCCAAACTATGGCTCTATTTGGCATTGGAATCTTCTGATCAAAGAGCTACTGCCCAGTGTTGTAGCCTGGTCTCTGAGCGATGGCAGACCAGCGTATGGAGTGTGCAGATCTGTTCAGGATCTGTTCCGCTGACTTATGCCTGCGGTTTAATTGGAGCTCTCCCTTTGGCCAAGAGCCTGCTGCTTTTGAGAACCATTTCATACCGAACAGCTGAATTCTGTATGTTGTGTATTGTAGTGACTCTTCTACCTCCACGTTCAGTTGTACAACCGCAAATGCCTGAAGAGCTGCACTGGTGCAATGGCTCTCAAGCTTGACGATATTGGGCAGTGCAGAAGAATGCAGTCATTTGAGCTGCGCTTTCCTCCCAGCCGTGCTGAAGCTGGGATTGACGTTGCAATCTCTTGCAGGTGGGAGACCTCGTGTGCGTCATCGATATGCCACCTCAGGAGCTGAGCCCCCGCTGGAGAGGCAAGCACGGCTTTCAGGTAGGCACAAGCTTCAGACGTGAGAGCGCAACTTCGGTCGAGGCAGGAATCTCAGCTTAGAGCTGCCCTGCCTGCACAGCATGGCTCCACATGGAAAATGGTTTCCCTGTGTTGGTGTCAGGGGACTTTGCCTTTTGCTGTGGGCTTAGGCCAGAGCTGAAAGTTGGTCTTTGTAGCAAACTGTCTCCTCAATTAACTTAGAAAGAAGAGCCCTCACAACATGCATCAGGTCACGGCCACTGAACCGCACCTTTGGAAATGCAGCAGCTAGGACACGTGTTTCAGTGTCTCTGAGCACTTGTGCTTGCACCCATGCAGAAGGTGAAGTCAGTGTCTTTCAGGAAGTCGCTGCCTGTCAGCTGAGATGAGGCAGGGTAACAGAGCCTCTGCGTGCTTGCTGCTGCTGCTGGCTGCCGAACGCTGGGTAGCTCAGAGCTGGGGATGGCAGCTGCATCTCAGTCAGCAAGCAGAAAGTTCATAGGCTGTGCTAACTCAGATCTAGCTGCATCAATCTATCATAATCTATAGCTTCTGTATGAAGTCTTTCCCTTCGGGCACGCTTGAGATTTAGGGGCGCATAGCATACTTGTCCTTTCCCTGCTCCATATGCAGTTACATGGATAATTGGCTGCCGGTTTTGAATAATTATTAATTTTAAGCAGGCCATTTTTTGTTTGATTGTCTTAGGGAGCACCCGGCAGGCACGTTATGAGGAAAATGTGATGTTTGAACAGTTCAGGCCTGAGAAACGCTGCCTTCAGTATCGCACCTCTCTTCTTCTTCTTGTTACAGGTTGGATTTTTCCCCAGTGAGTGTGTGGAGCTCATTAACGGAAAAGTCCCGGAGAGTCTCATCAATTCAGTGCCAAAGCCAGGTACGATGATCCATTTGATGGTGCAGGGAAGCAAAATGGAGTCTTTTTTGGGTGTGTTCCGTGGTTAATACCTCCCTTATCCTTCCCACCTTATCCTCTATGCTGATGATCCTTCATGCATAGCACGGGGTGTATGGCTGGTGTTTTGTAGGCAGCTAGAATGAGGGAAGGCAAAGGCAGTTCTCCTGCAAGTCAGTACGAGGCTGAGAACAGCCAGCGTCCCTGGTTCCCTGGGGAAATCCTAAAATGCTTGTAGAATAGCTTGGGAATGGAAGGGAGCTCAAGGATCATCAAGCTCCAAGCCCCCTGCCTCAAGCTGGGCTGCCAACCAAGCTCCACATTTAATGTGGGACTGGACTAGGCTGCCCAGGGCCCCATCCAGTCTGGCCTTGGACTCCTCCAGGGTTGGGGAAAATCCATTTTTGTACGCACTTGCTCATCATGTTCTTCCCGTTTTGAGGTGCTCTGTAGAATGTGTTGTGCTCGGCCTCGTCCAACGGAGCCAAGCCTAAAATGAACTGGTTTCTTCCTTTTGTTGTGCAGTGCCAAAGAAGCGCGGCAAGCTCCTCACCTTCCTTCGTTCCGTGGTGAAGGCCCGCCCAAAGCAACGGAAAGAGCGGGAGGTGGAGAAGGAAAGGGTGTTTGGCCGTGACCTGGGAGAGCATCTTCTCCACTCTGGTCGTGATGGTAAGGGACAGCCCATTCCTGAGAGCTTCCCTGTTTGGGAACCTAAAGATGAAAGGGAGATGGTATGTAGCAAGGGGCAGGTTGATACCAGTGTAGAAACGGGGAATGGGAGTTGAGGACTGAAAGATCAACTGAGTAGGTGATGGCTGCAAGGTAAATGCTCCCAAGGGACAAGCACATTTGTATTTGCTTAAAGCAAAGCCTGTAAGCCAATCCCATGGTAGCCTGAAAAGAAAGGAAGCCTTTTGGCCAAAGAGAGTGTCCTGCATCAGTTTCCCGCTCCTTCCGGGCGTGAGATTTTCCACCTCCATTCCCATGGGAGCTGTGATGGGACTTGCAATGTCTGCGGCTTCCCCGGAATTACTTTCTCCAGGCTGATTCCTAGGTCCTGGCATTTCTGGAATGCAAAGAACGCATCTCTGTCCAGTTTCCTCAGCAGCTCCTGCAGAGGTGTCTCTGACAGCTGTCCCCTTCAAGGAAGAGCTAAGCAGTAGCCTGGCTGGGCTTAGTGGATGGGATGTGACGGGAGCGCAGCCTGAGCCAGGACTTGAAGAAGGAGCTCCAGTAACCGCCGGCACGTGTTCTTTAGTCCCCCAGGTCCTCCAGAGCTGCGCCGAGTTCATCGAGCAGCACGGCGTGGTGCAGGGGATATACCGCCTGTCCGGCGTCGCGTCCAGAGTCCAGAGACTGCGGTAAGAGTGCTGCGACTGACAGGCACAGCTGCCAGCAGGGGCACGTGCCCTGTTGCGGGCGTTCAGAGGCCTGCGGGCAATGCCTTAGCACAAAGAAAAGGTCTCCTTTGGGAACATCCCATCCAGCACGGCTGACGTGGTGCTGCTGGCCGAGTGTTTGTGTTCTCCTGTACATCAGGAAGCCCTTCCAACTCTTGATTGCATTGGGTGTGGCTTTTGACTTGCTTTCCTCTTTCTCAACCATTTTCGTGTCCTTCTCTGCAGCCAGGAATTTGAGTCTGAGCAGGTTCCTGAGCTGACCGTCCGCGACGTTCACAGCGCGAGCTCCCTCTGCAAAATGTACTTCAGGGAGCTCCCGAACCCCCTGCTGACCGACCAGCTGTACGACAAGTTCTCGGTAAGCACAAGGCAACGCCGTTCCTTTACCTCTTCCCTGGGCCTCTTGGGAGATGGCTGCAGCAGTGCCCCAGCTCCGAGGCCCTTCTTCTGTTATCCCCATGGGGTTTACTCGCATGTCTTTGCCACATCCTGCATGGTGCTGATGCCACTTCTGGTGGCCCCAGGAGGTGGTTCTTTCCATATTCACAATGCTTGCGAGAATTCCTGTGTTGTTTGTTTGTTTGTTTGTTTGTTTGTTGCTATTCCCCAACTATTTCTGGAACGGGAAGGGGATTAATAGCCAAGTGTACTTGGAGATGAATGCCCCCTGCGAGGAGCTGAGCTGCCCAACCAGGCTGTAAACCAGCCCGGTGCTTGGACTCCTTGGCCGTGGTGGCACCAGCTGCGTGCCGCCATGTTCCCCAGATGCCTCTGGGGAGGCCTAAAGTCTTTCTCAGTGCTGACCAGCAGCGTGCTGTCCCCTTGGTTCCCGACCCTGCGGCAGGTATCTCGCCTGATTTGTGTCTCAATCCCTTTCTGCCCTTTTCCAGGATGCTGTTGGTGCCACTACGGAGGAGGAGCGGCTGGTCAGAATGCGGGACGCCATCCAGCAGCTGCCCGCTCCTCACTACAGGTCAGTGCTGCCCTCAGCCCGCTGAGCTCAGCCCTGCTGCACTTCAGAGGGCAAAGTGCAATTCCAGGCTTTGTCTCACGCGAGCAACGGGATGCCTGGGTGTGCTGAAACACTGCATGGGGTTAATTGATGGGGTCAGTTCCTGGGTACGGGGGCACACTTGGTGCAGCTGATGGCTGTGGCTGTGCTGTGCTGGTGCTGGGTGCTGCAGCGTGGCACTTGGTCAAGTTGGATCTACTTCATCTTCAGTGACAGTAGCAGTAATAACAACTAGTGTGAATTGAGGTTTGCTTTGTGAGTCGCAGCACGGGATGCTGGCTGGTGCTGAACATTTGCCGCTCTTGTTTCCCAGGACCCTGGCGTATCTGATGAGACACTTGGCCTGTTTGTCTGCGAACAGCTCTGTCACCAACATGCACGCTAAGAACTTAGCCATTGTGTGGGCTCCAAACCTCCTAAGGTAAACTTCTTTTTCCGTTTCAACAGAACGCTTACATCTGTTCTCCAGTAAGATAAAGCAGTCCTCCCTTCTTCTGCACCACATGTGCTCTTCTCCTGTAAAATGTGCAGTGAGTGGCTGACAGCAGAGCAGGAGCCTGGACTGTTCTCCAACCCCACGTGGGCACAATTTCTAGATGAGCATTGCTGCTCTCTTGTTTAGATGGGGCTGGTGTGTCCTTGATCAGCCAGGAGAACTTCTTCAGTGGCATCACTGACTGCCCACTGCAGAAGTCTCCGGAGCTCAGTTTGACAGCTTTGGGCTGCAACAGTTCAGACCCGGGGAAGCGATGTTGGCTGACTGACTTGTAAAACCTGCCTTTTCTACAGATCACAGCAGAGCGAGTCTGCCTGTGCCAGCGGGAGAGCTGCCTGCACGGAACTGCAGACGCAGTCAGCCGTGGTGGAATTCATCATCGACCACGCAGACGTCCTCTTCTGCTCCACATCTGGACCTGACATCGCAGATGGAGCAGGTGAGTGTCTTCCTCCATTAGCTTTATCTTGATCAGACACCTGGATCAAATGCAGGCCTTCTCCAAGTCCTTTGAAATACACTTTTCCTGTCGAGGGGACAGCAGACTTCTGGGCTTAGGTTAGAATCTGGCACCCTGTTGCTGGATGCTGAGAATGTGCAAGCCCAAACGTGGCAAGAAGAAAACCGTCACTGTCATTATGATGTTTTGCAAGCAGGTGAAGCTTGATTAACGTGTGGCAGCAAAGCTTTCTGAGTTCACCGTACCTGCTTTCTAGGGTTTTTGTTTGCCTGTTTCGATACAGGGAGCTGCTCTTAATTATGACTGCGTCCTTTGCCATAGACACACCTCTGAGCACATGGTTGTTTTGAGCTGCTCTTCTTGCAGCGTCTCGGAGAAGCAAATCTGAGAGAAACACAGCAGCTCCCCCGGACCTGTGATGGCCGTAGTGCTGCCGCTTTCTGATCCTGGCTCTCACCTGTGGTTTTCCCTTACAGGGCACAGTTCTCTCTCAGGGCCCCAGTCTGTGCAGGCGTCTTCTCCTGCCACAGAGCTGCTCAGCCTGGAGGAGGCGCAGGCACGGAGGCGAGGCCACAGCAGCTCTCCTGTGGTTGTGACACAGAGCAGGGACATAGAGGTGGAAGAGGGCCCCACAGCTGTACGGGGGAAATTCCACACAGTCATCGACTTTCCACCTGAAAGGTAAAGAGGACTTCCTTTTCCAGTACCTTATCATCATTGTTTGGGTGGGTTTTTGTGGTTTCTTTTTGTCTTGTTTTTTTTTTTTTTTTTTTTGCCCCCATTATTTCTAGTGCCAAAGCTTGCTGAAAGTCAGTTAAACTGGTGGTGCCTGAAGTGTTGCAGTGAATCTGCACTCCCTTTGCACTGTGAGACTGAACTCACATTCAGTTGCCCGCCGGCACACAAGGCTGGCATTCCCTCCTTGCTGGGCAGGCAGTCACGAGCTGCATAAAGCCATGCTGACGTCTATCCCGGCCTGTGCTGGCTGTACCTGGAAACATTGGGGTTTTCCGGACTTGAGGGCCACGTGCCTGAATCCAATTCCAGTTGTCCTCGAAGCAGAGCTGTTGGTCAGACCTGCTGGCACGAGAAACTAGACATGGCAGTGAGATGGGGCCGATGAGCTGTCAGTGTCAGAGTCAGAGATGCTTCTGAAGTTCCACGCACGACTCACACCATTCCCTGTTTTCTCTCTCCAGACCAAGTCCACCCAGCAGGATGAAGGAATCACCAGCTGGCTGTTGGTGTTCCTGCTTCAGCCTGGGAAAACCATCCTCTGTGGCCAAACGCCAACCGCAGCGCCGTCCCAGGGAGCCCTCAGAGACAGACGTTGTAGTGCTGGCAGGTAAGGGTGCAAATCCAGCTTTCAACACCCTGCTTCTCAGCAACGTAGAATTCTTGCTGTCAGTGGGCTTGTATCTCCTTCTAGCGTTCCAGCCCATACCTGACACCTTCAGTTCTCCCCTGATCAAGAACCACTTTTGTAATTCAGCTTGGGAGAGTTTGACACCAAGCCCTGTTCATTCTTTTATAGGTGATTCGAGCTCTTGTCAACCGAGCAGAGCTGGAGCAAGTAGCGATGCTGGGCTGTGTGCTTCCATGAATGGAGAGCTCGCAGGAAGCACAAATGGCTGCGGTTCAGCTGACAGCGTGCCGCATAACAACAGTGGCGCACACAAGGAGCTCATCCAAGTTGAAGCCCTCATTTCTCCCGGCTCTGCTGAAGATGCTGACCTGAGCCTGCCAGACACCACAGGCACCAGCCTGGACTGTGAGCCGGTGCCTGTGCAGTGCAGCCCAGCCCAAGCAGAGCCCGAGTGCCCCGACAGCAGCACCTCCATACAGGAGCAGGTCAGCACCAGCGAGGAGAAGCAGAGCCTCTTGGAGGGGGGCTTAGAATCGGGCCTCCAGTCCCAGGCACCGGGCAGCAGCACTGAGAGCTCTGAGCCCCTCTCTCCGTGAGCTTTCCACCCAAGAGAGGACGATTGCCATCTTTACCTGGACCTCTCACGCCCTCCTGTCTTCTCCTTTAATAATAAAAGCACACTTGTGCTCACTCAACGCCTTGACTGCCTGAGGAGTTTTCATTCCCGGGGACTGGGATGAATGCAACACACAGCAAAGCACCTCAGCTTGCAACGCTGAGGCTGTGGGGTGCATGAAGCAGAGCTCCAGGTTTGTTCCCGTTTTGTCTGGCTTCGGGATGTCTGCAGCTCCCATTTGGTACAGTAGCAAACCATCTCTAGCATCCTGGATGCTGCTCGTGATAACCCCAAGCTTCCTGGCGGTGGCTTTGTGATGCCTTTCAGGGCTTTTGGATGCACTGTGATGCCTTGGCTGCTCCCTATCACCTCTCTCCTCCGGCCGCGTCCATTCCTGGCTCCCAACCTCCGAGCTGCCTGCGCAGATCACCTGCAGCCGTGTCCTCATCACGCTGCAGAAGGACGAGCTCATCCTGGCCCGGCCTCTCATTGGTCAGCGGCAGCGCTGTCCCGCCCCTGCCCGTCTCTCGTTGGTCAGGGGCAGCGCTGTCCCGCCCCTGCCCGTCTCTCATTGGTCAGCGGCAGCGCTGTCCCGCCCCTGCCCGTCTCTCGTTGGTCAGCGGCAGCGCTGTCCCGCCCCTGCCCGTCTCTCGTTGGTCAGCGGCAGCGCTGTCCCGCCCCTGCCTGCCTCTCGTTGGCCCGCGGCAGCGCCGCTCCGCCCCCGGGCGTTCGTTGTTCTGCGGCAGCGCCGCCGGCTGCCATTGGCTGAGGCGCCGTGCGCGGGAGCGAACGTTGGGAGCTGGCAGTTGGAGGCGCGGCTCTCCTCCCAGAGCGCCGCTGCAGCCGCCTGTGCTACCCCGTAGGGGACCGCGGCGGCAGCCGGAGCTGTCCAGGCGGCACCGGGAGGGAAGCCGCGGCAGCTCGGGAGCGAGTGCTGAGGACAGCTGTGCCGGAGGTGTGTTGGAGAGCGGTGCCGGGACGGGGAGAGGGCTGCTCCCTATCACCTCTCTCCTCCGGCCGCGTCCATTCCTGGCTCCCAACCTCCGAGCTGCCTGCGCAGATCACCTGCAGCCGTGTCCTCATCACGCTGCAGAAGGACGAGCTCATCCTGGCCCGGCCTCTCATTGGTCAGGGGCAGCGCTGTCCCGCCCCTGCCTGCCTCTCATTGGTCAGGGGCAGCGCTGCCCCCTCCCCCGGTGTCTCCTTGATCTGCTGTAGCTCTGACGGCTGCGATTGGCTCAGCTGCTGCACGCGGGAGCGGTTATTGGGAGCCGGCTGTTGGAGGCGCGGCAGACCTTGGTGGCAGCCGTTGCTGTCCTTGCAGTAGCTTGGCGGAAGCTGCAGAGTGACGGAAGCGAGTGCTGAGGGCAGCTCCGCTGGAGGTGTGCGGGAGAGCGGTCCCGGGACAGGGAGAGGAGCCCTGCGCGGCCCCAAGCAAGGGGAGATGGCCGAAAAGTGGAGCACGGGAAGTTCCGCCCGTGGATGAGAAGGGAGTTCTTCACGGTGAGGATGGCGCAGCTCTGGAACAGGCTGCCCAGGGAGGCTGTGGCTTCTCCTTGTCTGTAGGTATTTCAGACCTGCCTGGACACCCACCTGCGCAGCCTGCTGTAGGAGCCCGTTTTGCAGGGGGTTGGACTCAGTGATCCCTGGAGGTCCTTCCAGGCCCAGTTCTGTGATTCTGAGATTTTAATTCCTGCTTCTTGCAGCAGTACAGCATTTCAGAAGAGAGAAAAGCACGGTGGGCATCAGCTGGATTTCTGTGGCTGGTAAAGCTGTGCCCCTGAGAACTGGGCTGACTGCTGCCCCTGGAAATGTGTGCAAAGTCTGCAGAGGCAGAGGAACAACTTTTCCTGGCAAGTTGAGCTTGTCTAAGGTAGGTCACTGCTAGGAGAGCTTGTGCTTTAAAGCATCAAGTTGTATAGTAAGGAAATTTTAAAAGCGAGCTTGCCAGTTCTTTTTACCTAAGTGATTTTTTAGCGAGGAAAGATTGGAGATGCTGCTTGCTAATGGAAGATGGAGGAAAAGCAAGTGAAAGGCACGCTGTGCACAGCTGCCACATACCATCGGCACCACTCTCCCCCTTGTGAGAGATAGGTTGTGTTTTTACAGTGGAAGTTTCCAGTAGTTCTGTATGTAGCACAGGATAATTTGCCTTTCACAAAGAAAGCTGCTGAACAGCTCTAGGATTGCAGTTGAAAACTTATGAAACAGGTATAAAGGTGTCCATGAATCTATTAATAACTGCTAATGAAAAAAGAAATAAATGCAAAGGTGCGAGCAGGGGAAGGAAACTGGGTGGACTTCGAATTACTTCCTTAACAATAACTGTCCAAGGAGGAAGTGAAGCTGCAAAACAGCGACAGTTATCCCCCCATGCCTTTAGAAAGGATAATGGGTCTAAAGGCTGTAATACAAACATTGGTTAAGATGGTCTTCTGGGACTCTATGTCACCCTATAACGCTCCAGTTTTGCCATTACAGAAGGCAGATGGCACCTATCGACTGGTACAAGATCCAAGCAAAATTAATGAAATAGTTCTCAAGTGACCCCCCTGCTTCCTAACCCCTATACTTTAATGAGTCAAATCCCACACAGACACAAATGGTTCAGTGTAACAGACCTCGAAGATGCTTTCGGGACCTGCATTTTAGACTCAGAGAGCCGAGATCTTTTTGCCCTTGAATGAGAGGATCCAAAAATGCGACAACAATAGCAAGATAGGTGAATTGCTTTACCCCAAGGGTACATAGAATCGCCTAATTTATTTTTTATTATATTTTATGTGTTTATATATTATATATATATATTATTATTATATCTATAATTAATAGATATATTATATTATATTATATTATATTATATTATAATATTATATATAATATATTATATATATTATATATATTATATATATATAATATTATATTATATTATAATATCTATAATTATATCTATTATTATAGATATTATATATTGTGTTATTATGTGTTATTTTATATACTTTATATATTTTATTTTTGTTTTAACTAATTAAGTGCTGGAGAAAGTTTTGGAAAAGTTTTGGGTTGAGGAGGAGGTGAAGCTGTTTCAGTATGTAGATGATTTGCTGATTTGTGGAAAAGAGTCTGAAGTAAAAGAGACTAAGTAAAATTCTGAATTTCTTGGGGAATATGGGCTAGGGCTGTTTGAACTGTAGTATGTGGAAAAAGAAGTCAGATACCTTGGGCATGTGATTTCTGAAGGGAAATGGAGAGTTCTGAAAGAATTCAGGGCATTGTGCAGCTTCATTTGCCCAGGACAAAGAGGGGAGCGGCAAAAGTTTCTAGGTTTGATTGGATTCTGTATTTTGTGAATAGAAGAATATGTACAAGAAACAAAGATTGTATCTCCAACTATCACAGGGAGAACCCAACATATTAAAATGGACAAAAGAGGGAAAAGAATTAGTAGAAGTATTGAAACAGGACTTAATCACAGCACCTGTGTTAGAACTGCCTGCCTTAAAGGAACCATTTCACCTTTTCATAACTGTCAGTGAAAGAGCTGTTTCAGGCATTCTAACACAAGAATAGGGAGACAAAAGAAAACCTATTCATACTTGTCCAAGGTATTAGACCCTGTATCTCAGGGTTGGCCTGAACGCGTGACTGTGTCCAGGTGGTAGCAGCAACTGCCTTACTGGTAGAAGACAGTGTGCGTGTACACTTTGGGAGTGTAAGGAGCAAGTTGCTGACAGTACGTGTTCCCCCCCTACCCTTCCATGAAGAGATTGCTTCACATTTTGAGGCATGATGGTTACAAAAAAAAAAAAAAAAAAAAAAAAAAAAAAAAGAGCAGGAATCTGCTCCTCAATCTCTTAAAAAAAAGCATAGTGCCAAACTCTCCCCCGTGGAGATGAAATGGGCATGGAATAATTGGTCCAACTTAGAGGGAGTCATGGGTCATATTAAATTCCCTCCACAAGCAAATTTGTATGGGGGAGGAAAAGGGAATATCAATCATTTGTGCAGTTCCAGGAGCTGCTCTTAGTACTGCCATAGAGATCCGCAATGAACAGCACACGGTAGAAACCCAAATCATAAAGTCCTTGCAGGAATTGGTGACATACCTGCAGTACCAAGTAGAAGATCTTAGGGGACAGTAAAAGAAGAACATTCAAAAGGCCTCCCTTAGCAAGCCCTTAGAGAACAGTTGGTAAATGACAGGGAGATAGATGCTAGTTCCCCAGGTAGTGACTTTCCTCCAGGAGAAAATCCTGAGGATGTGAGAGCCCAAAAAGACAAGTTGGGAAACCTGGCGATCCTTCTCTGCCTTTAGATAGAAACTGGGCGTGCATGGGAAGAGACTGGCAGTGGGTATTCTGATGTTCATATTGACGAGGTTCCCTGTTTGCTACAGAGCCGGCCAAAGTAAGGAAGGATTTTGGTTGCACCCTTAGGAAATCAGTATGTGTGGAAAGTGCCATTAACAGAGGGAGGTCAGATCTTGCTGACTGAAAAGGAATCAGAGGGTTATTGGGGACCTGGAATATTTTTCACCACGGGCAACAATTGCCAGTGGTCCCTTACTCCAAGAGCTGCTTATTGGGATGATTACTCCCCAGGACAACTGCTGTTGATTGATTTGCCCCACCGTGGTCCTGTCCCTTTAACCCTCAGGGAGACTCTTCACAAATACTTCTGGAAGCCTCAAGATGATCAGGAGGAACGGTACAAAATTAACCGTCTGGATTTCACCTCCCTTCTAACTTTGGTTCATTTAGGACTAGGAAGTTTTATTTTTGTTTTCTTTTCCAGTTTTGCTTCTTCTAACCTTGGTTCCTTTGGAACCAGGAAGTTCTCTCTTGTTTTCCAGATGCTAACGAATGCTGATACTGTTGCTGTAGCTCACATGTTCCCTTCTCACACTGCTCCTTTCTTTGGGATCCCTGTGGTATCATTGGTGTTACTGTTTTGGTCAGGAATCTTCTTCAGATTAATTTTTGTAATTGCTTATGATGACCTTAACACAGTCACTGGCTGGTCACGGTCCCATGCCCATATTGGCAGTACTGGGCATCTAGTTAGTTTTGCTTATGATCCTGTCACTAACTCTGCTGCAGCTTTTGTCCTAACAATACACAATGCTTCGGTACATACCATACACCTAATCATTGTGCTGGGACTGAATCACAATGGAGTTTTTTTGGGGTTTTTTTTTGTTTGTTTTGTTTTGTTTTTTTTCCCCTGCAGAGGAGAAAGAATCACAAATGCTTGTGGAGAAAAAAAGACTCAGGGATTTCTTCTTTCTTGCTAGCAGATCTTGATGCTCTCCTCTTCCTGCCAGTGGGCTGCATGTCATGCCATAGTCCTGCAGTCTCCAGAAGTGACCCCACGTGCTACCAAAACAGATCACAGACCTGGATTCAGGCATTCCTAATTCACCCACTGCACGAGCTGTCATGGAGCAGCGTGCTCCTCAAACGTGGTCATTTTGTGAGGTTACGCAGTGTTTGTGTACTTATGTAGGAATGGAATGTTATTTCTGCATTACAACTAAAGCGTGAGTATTTTATGTCATTGTCTCTGCTCCAATCTTGTGTTGTTTGTTTACTACTACTAATTACTACTTTTTCTTTTCTCCTTTTTCTTTTCTCTCCTTGTTCTTTTATTTCCTTTTCTACTTCCTTTTCTTTCTCTTTCTAATTTGTTTTCTTAAGACTTTTTCAAATTCTTTTTTGTTTTGAATTTTTTCTATTTCTTTCTAATTCTTTCTTTTTCTTTGGATAATACTGTTTCCAATTCTGTTTGTTTCCAATTTTTTTTCTTTTTCTTCGTGTTCCTTTTCTTAGTCATATTCCTTTCCATATTTTATTTTCTTCAACATATTACAATTCCCATTCCAATTCTTTTTCCTTTATCAATTATTTTTCCATTCCCTTTTCTAAATCTTTCTCTCTTTCTAAATCTGTTTCTTCTTTCCTGTTTCTAATTGTGAGAATCCTTTGTTTTTTGGCTCAAAGCTTGCTTCCTGAGGTTTTTCTTGTGATAAGACTCTGATTGATTTATTGAGGAGGCAAGTGATGGGTGCTAACCGTTTGACAATCGACATCACTTTGGGAACATTTGAAAGCCCCTTCCTCCAGAGCTGCTTGCCTCTGGAGTGTTTACTGGCGGAAGATCTGGCCTGTTACTAAACAGCTCCAGCTAGATATGGGAAAACTGGGGAATGATACCATCGTGTTCTGTGAAAAACAGGATGCACATGGGCATCCCTGCTCCCTCTTATCTGCTGGCAAGGCCCGGAAGATGGGAACAAAGGAGTTTCTGCTGAGATCCCAGAGCCTGAAGCTGCCACTCCAAAGAGAGCTGACTCAACCACTTTGGGTTTGAGCTGTCACTCCAAAGACAGCTGACTCGACCGCTTTGAAACTATTGAAAAAGGGCCGTCATCGCCATGGTCATGGTCGTCGTTCTCATCGTTCTCCTCGTTGTCATCAACAGAACAATGCCTGACGACCCACCACTACTGAAGATGAAAGACTGAACTATGAACCATGCTGGATCCATGGTGGTGACTGTCTCCCTCTTGCTTCCTATAAAGACTCCTTGCTGCTTCTTTTCTACCTTTTCTATCTTTCCTATTGCCCTCCTTCCCTTCCCCATCACCCTAATTCATAATAGTGTCCGTCCTCCCTTTCCCCATTTCCCTAACTACGATTTGTAATAAATTGGTCGGACCAACATTTGAACCGTTGTTTGTTAATCTCACGCCGGGTATATAGATAATAAAAGAACCTCCTCTCCCTCCTATAAATTGGAGCAAGACACTAATCTGTTTTGTTTTTCTAATTTTTTTTTCCTAATTCTTTTCCTATTTCTTTTTCCTGTGTCAAGTCTTTCTTTTCATTGCAAGTCTTTTTCCTTTTTCTATTTCATTTTTTTTCTTTTTTGAATCCCAATTCTTTTTCAAATTGTAGTTCTTGTGTTCTCTTTCTGGATCATTTTCTATTTTTTTTTTCCTAATTCTTTGTCTAATTTGAACTATTTGTCTAATTCTTTTTCTATTTTTTTCTTTTTCTCATTCTTTTTCTTTTTCCAATTCCTTTTTGTTTCCTTTTTCCATTTCTCATTCTAATTTTAATTCTTCTTCTTTTTTTAAAAAAAAATACTTTCTGGTCTTTCTAATACTTTTTGTTTTCTAATTTTCATTTTCCTTTTCTAACGATTTCTCATTCTTTTTCTGCTCCTTGTTTTTTCTTTTTCTAATTCTTTTTCCAAGCCTTTTTTGTGGTCCTTTTCCCAGTCTAAGTCTTTCTTTTTTCTATTTCAATTTTTTTCTAACTCCACCTCTTTTTCTAATTGTAGTACTTTTTCTTTTCCCTGTTCCACATCTTTTCCCTGTTCCATGTCCTTTTCATTTTTCTGTTTCAGTTTTTTCTTCTGCATTTTCCAATTTTTTCTTATTTTTTAAATTAATTTCCTAATTCATTTTCTATTTTCTGTTCATTTTGATTGTTTCTTTTTTTTCCAGATTCTAAATATTTTTCTACTTTTCATTGTAAATCTTGATATCTTTTTATTTTTTCTTTATATTTTTCCTTTTTCTAATTCATTTTATTTTTCTCAATCTTTTTCCAGCTCTTTTTTTGTTTCCAGGTTTTTCTTTTTGCAGTTTTTTCCTTTTCCAATTATCGTTCTAATTCTTCTCCTTTTTCTTTATCCATTGATTTTTCTTTTTCTAATTCCTTTTCTTTTCATATTCTTTCTCTTGCTCTAGTGCTTTTGTTTCCTTTCTCTTCTTTTTCATTTTCCAGGTCTGTTTCCATTTCCAGTTCTCTTTCCAATTTTTCATCTATTTTTCTCCATTTTTTCTTTTCTCAATTCCTTTTTATACAATTCCTTTTCTTTTTCCAATTCATTTTCTTTTCATCTTCTTTTCCATATTCTTGTTTTTCTTTTTCTCACTCTGATTCTTTTTCTAATTCTTCTTCTATTTTTTCTAATTATTCTCTTTTTTCTTATTATTTTTCATTGTTCTATTTCTAATTCTTTTTCTAGACTTTTTTCTCACTTTTTCATTTTCCTTTATTTTTTCCACTTTTTTGTCTTTCTACTTCTAGTTCCTTTTCCAATTCCTTTTCTAATGTTGTTTTCTAATTCTTTCTCATTTCACATTTTTTTCCAGTTCCTTATCTTTTTCTTTTTCCAATTCTCATTCTAATCCTAATTCGTCTTCGTTTTTTCTTTTTCTAATTGTTTTTCATTTTCTAATTCTAATTATTTTCTTTCTTTTCTATTTCGAATTATTTTTATATTTTCTTCGCCTTTTTCTTCTCCCCTTTTCTTGTTTTTCTGTTTCTTACTCTTTTTCTAATTCTTTTTGTCTTATTTCCTAATTCTTTTTCTAATTCTTTTTCATATTCTTTTGCTTTTTCTAATTCTTGATTTTTTTCCTTTTCTAATATTTTTTTCCCTAATTGGTTTTCTTTTTCCTTTTTATTTTTGTAATTCTTTTTCTAATTCCAGTTTTTTCCTCTGCCTTTTCCAATTCTTCTTCTAGTTCTATTTCCAATTCGTTTTCTATTTATTTTCCTAATTCCAATTATTTTGTCTTTTTCCTCGCCTTTTTCCTATCCTCATTGTAATTCAAATTCTTTTTTCTTTTTCTAATAATGTTCCTTTTAGTAATTCTAGTTATTTCTTTTTCTTTCTTTTTCTACATCTTTCTTTTCTCCTTTCCTTTTCCCTTTTTTCATTTTTATCCCCATTTTTTCATTTCCGTTTTCCTTTTTTTCTTTTTTTTTTTTCCTTTTTTTTTTTTTTTCCTCTTCCATTTTCCTTTTCCTTTTTCTTTTCATTTTCATCTTCTGTGAACCTGAAGTGCTCAGGCAATGAGAAACCGGGGGAGGAGAAGGTAAGAGTTGGATAACAGATCATGGACGATGTCCCACTGGTTCAGATTTCAGTGTTCCTGAAGAAAATACTACCAGTCTACAAGAGCCTTATCCAGCTGGGCTGCATTGCCAGATAACAAACCTGAATAAACCAAAGGACGCACGATGTTGTGGGTTTTCACTTGGGTTCCTTGTACTGTCCATGCGGATTCACGGTATTTTTGTACAGGCTTGTGGGTTTTCACTGGGCTTTGCAGAAGTCCGCCCTGGTTCACTGAAGACTTTGCAGGATCACTGGTCTTCACTGAGATTCCATGAAGTTCACGTGGTTTTGTAAGATTTTGCACAGCTTTGCTTCTGTTCACACTGGCTTCCCATATCTTTGCTTTGGTTCAGTCAAGACTGCACAATTTTGCTGGCCTTTGCTGCCTTGAAGTTTCACTCCTTTACTTAGTCCCTGACAGTTTGCAGGTGGAATCTCAAATTCTCAGTCATCTAGTGCTGCTGCCACTTCCCCCCTTTCCAGGGTATGAGCTTGCAATTAAATATCATCTACACATGGATACACATCCTAAGGCAGTGAAACTCTGTCAAAGTTCACTGAGGTGGCTTGAGCAATATTGGGAGAATGTGTACACCCCTGTGGGAGTCAGCTAAAGGTATATCATATCCCCTCCTGAGTGAAAGCAGACTTTTCTTTATCCTCTTCCTGCAAGGAGACTGTAAACAGCATTTTTTACGCTGAAAACTGCCATCCAAATAAGCTCCAAAGCCCATTTCACGTCATACTCCAGACCCAAACCATCAATATTTCACACCAAACTCCAGGTTCACATCCTTGCTAATTCACCCCAAATTGAGTTCCCAAAACCTCATTATTTCATTCGAAATATCAGCGCCAACACTCCCTGATGTCATCCCGTAGGGATGCTCCAGTATCAATCCCCCAGCATTACTCCTTCATATCACCCCCCTTTCATTCCAACATCACCCACCATTGCCAACCCAACAATGTCACCCCTCACCATCACCACAATATCCACCCTCAGCATCACTCCAACATTGTCATTCCCCAGTGTCACCCCAACACTCTCACCCCAGGATCAGTCATTCACGTTAAATCCCTGTGGTACTCCCACATCACTCCCGATGATGTCATTCTATCGTGCTACTCCCTGACAGCTATCCTATTGATACCCCAACATCACTCCAACATAACCACAGTGTCACTCTAAAATTTTAGATAATTCCATTAAGTGGGAAGCAGAATCTCCCTAAGCAAGTATGCTATTACTATCTGACCCTTGAGAGATGGCAAGCCACCGAAAAGGAGAGAGAAGGAACACGCCAGCAGTGGATTTGATCAGAATTTCCAGCAGGGCATCCCCTGCTTCAAAGCACACTTCCACTCTTTCTCCCACTTTCATTCTCCCCAGGGTCTGCAGAGTTTGTTCCACTTGCATGCTGTACCCGTATGGCCAGCGCATGATACAGAGCTCTACAATCAAAGAATTTTAGGATGCTATAATCACAAAATAATCAAGACAGTTAGGCAAAGCAGACTATGACAACAAAAGAGAATAAATAGAAGGCTTACCCCTATCCTGGGCTCACTCACAAAACTCCAGCAGAGCAGATCTCCAGCAGAGACCCTTCCCCCCTGGCAGCCAGCTCTTAAATAGCTCTAGGAGGGGGCAGCCAGGCTCCACCCCTTCTGGCAGCACAGGTGAATTG
Source organism: Tetrao urogallus (assembly GCF_951394365.1). Lineage (NCBI taxonomy): Eukaryota > Metazoa > Chordata > Aves > Galliformes > Phasianidae > Tetrao > Tetrao urogallus. The sequence continues at coordinate 71,395,883 of NC_136817.1, forward strand.
AATTGCCTTCACCTGTGCTCCTCTGGCTGGCTTATGGCTCGCCTCAGGTGATCAATCAGAGGTTCAGGCCGTGGCTCAGCAGTTCCCATACAAGAGCCCAGCTGGAACATCGGCTTGTAAAACAAGTCTTTGCAAGAACAACACCAAATACCAGGGACAGCTCTCTCTACAAAACATTTGCAGCCACAGCCACAAATATCAACTCCCTTAAAACTGCCAAAATACCTTATTCAATTCCAGGATCATTCTTCAGTCAGGGGCTGTTAGGTCCCCAATATAACACCCCAACAACGTCACCACCCAGTGTTCACTCCCTGATGCCACCCACCCTTCCTCCCCAAAAAGCCCCAACATCACCCATGCCACTACAATGACACTTCAGAATCACTCTCCAGTGTCACCCCAATGTCACTCCCAGAGTCGTGCCAACGTCACCCCCCAACATCACACTAAGTCACCCCAGTGTCTCCATCGAGTATCTCTCTCTCTCTGATCCCCCCCCCCCCCGCAATACCCCAGCATCACCCCCCAGCATCACTCTCCAGGCTCAGTCCACAACTTCACACCGGTGTCATCCCAGCATCACTCCATGGCATCACCCCAACTTGCTTGCCAAGTAAGCAAGGTTTGGGACAGCAGCTCCTAGCGGGGCTGTATAAGCTTTCAGACACCGATAATCGATTGTTAATCACCACCTTCCATCTGGTTTCCAAACCAGATGACAAGAAGTTATGTGGGGAGTCTGTTCTGGAAACGATTTGTCTTTTCTCCAAACCCGCTATGAGTTCAGAAATCCCACATCATGCTGTAGCAGAAATGGGGTACAGTGGTATGTTAGCAACCCCTGCTTCAGGGAGCACAGGGGCTGCGTAAAGTGCACACGCTGCAGTCTCCCTATGTCTTTGGAGTCTGGGATTGAAACTTGACCCAAAAGGCCACACGCTGCCATACAGGCAGGTGCCAGGTTCACCCACTGAGGATGTCAAATCCTGAATTGTTTTCACGATGGGCTTTAATTACAAAGAAAGTAGGCGACACGTTTCTCACTGGAGAGCCACAAGCTGTCCCCACTAGTTTGGCAAACAGCGCTCGCTCCGATCACACCGGTAATCTCAACTCTGCCATCTAGGCTGCACACACAGCTTGTCAGCATTTTGCTGTATCAGTACTGAAATTTGTGCTCCCCTATCTATTAGAAATTTTACTGAATGCTTTTGAGGACAGACTTCAATCAAAATATGCATGCCATTGTTGCTCATCCTTTGATCAAACTCCCCTTGCCGGACAGGCAGATCCAATCATCTGCTTGTAATTAGTCTTTTTTTTGTTTACAGTCCGAAGCAGTGATTGAGCACCTGGTGAGGGGTGTGGCCAGCCCTGCCAGCACAGGTGGAAGCAATTTACCTGTGGGACCGGATAGGGCTGGGCTTGGCTCCACCCCTCCCTGCCCATATTTAAGGGCTGGGAACAGCAAGGGTAGCATTCTGCTTGGGGCCTGCCTCCTTGGGAGCATTGGGAGCAAGTTTTGCTCTTTGGAATGGGGTGAGTGATTGATGCTTTATTGCAGGGCTCTGGTCTTTCTGTTTTGGGGGATCCTGACTGCTTTTAAGGGCAGAAAGCTGTAAGGGCAGCGCCTCTGCATGGAGACTGCTTCCTTTGGGGTGTGGGCTGAGTGTTTGTTTTTGGAATGGGATCATTGATTTTTTTCTGTATTGCTGGATTGTAATTTTACTTTCTGGGGGGGCTCCTGATCACATTTAAGGTCTGTCAGCAGAAAGAGCAGCAACTGCACCTGGAGACTGCTTCCTTTAGAGTGTGGGGTGAACCCTTGAAACAGGGTGAATGATTCTTTATTCCAGGGTTGCAATATCTTGTTTTTGGGGGGATCCTGACCCCACTTAGGGGCTGGTAGCCTTTAAGGTGGTATCCATCTTTAGAGACTGTCTCCTTGGGAGTGTGGGTTGAGGTCTGGTCCATGAGAAAGGATGAGCGATTCCTTCTTATTTTAGGGCTGTGACCTTTCCCTTCTGGTTTTTGGGGCATCCTGACCACATTTAAGTGCTGACAGATGTAAGGACGATGTTGATCTCTGGAGACTGTCTCCTGTGGAGCATGAGTGAGTTTTGGCCTCTGAGAAGGGTGTAAGTGGTTTCTTCATTTCAGGGCTACAATCTTCCCTTGTGTGTTTTGTGTGTGTGTATTTTTTTTTTTTTTTTTTTTTTTTTTTAAATAGTATCCTGACCACTTTTAAGGGGTGGAAGCCATAAGGGCAGCATCTGTACCTGGAGACTACTTCCTTGGCAGTGTGGGCTGAGTGTTCATCTTTGGAATGGGGTAACTTATTCTTTCTTTATTTCAGGGCTGTTATGCACTGCTTCCAACCATGCAGAGTTGTTTAAGGGCATTCTGTGCACCCTTAGGTGTAATAAATCTTCATCTTTATAGAAAGCCAAGGATTATCCTCTTCTGGACTGCTGTACTCAGCATCACCCCAGATACCTCCATCCTAATTGTCTGGAGATGCTGTTAGTTTCATAATCTGTATGACACCCAAATCCCAATTCCTCTTCCTCCCACCCCCTGACCCGCATTCAATAGCTCTGCAGCTCTGGTTCCCAACAACGTGATGAAGTGAAGCCACTGGTCTGCTGAATACTGGGACTGGCCCAGAGAGGCTCTGTGACGGATGTGGATTATCCCAGCTGGAGTACCTGGTACCATTGGTGGTGATCTCGTCCAACTGCCACACAACTAACAGGAATATCCACAGCCAGATCAGGTTGCCGAGAGGCTGACCCAGCCTCACCTTGGAAGGGACAGGGCATCCATCACATGTCTGGGTAACCTGTTCCACTGTGTCACCACCCTCACTGTACAAGATTTTCTTTATATCTAGGCTAAATCTTTCCTTGTTCTTCCCTTCAAGTATTGAAAGGCTGTTACCAGATCACCTCGGAGCCTTCACTTCTCCAGGCTGAACAGCTCCAGCTCTCTCTCTTTATAGGAAAGGTATTCCATCCTTCGGTTCATATTTGTGGCTGTTCTCTGGATGTGCTCCAACAGCTCCACGTCTGTCCTGCACTGCGGACATCCACATCCAGACACAGCACCTCCAGATGAGGTCTCACAGCGCAGAGCAGAGGGGCAGGACCGCCTCCCTTCACCTACTGACCGCACATCTTTGGATGGAGCCCAGCATACGTTTGGCTTTCTGGGCCAGGAAGGTACATTGCTGAGTGCCCACTAGTCAGCCTGTTGAGGTCCCTCTGGATGGCATCCCATCCCTCTGGTGTGTCACCGCACCCCGCAGCTTGGTGTCATTAGGGTGCTCTTGACCCCACTGTCGATGTCACTGATGAAGGGGCAATCCCAGATGTTTGTACAAACTCAGCAAAGAACACCTTGAGAGCAGCCCCACAGAGAAGGATTTGCAGATCCTGGTGTGTGAGAAGCTGGACATGAGCCAGCAGAGTGCGCTTGCAGCCTGGAAGGCCAGCTGTGTTCTGGGCCGCATTAAAAGAGGAGCGGCCAGCAGGGAGAGGAAGGTGATCGTCCCCATCTACTCGGCTCTTGTGAGGCTTCATCTGCAGTGCTGCATCCAGGCCTGGGGCCCCCAGGACAGGAAGGATGTGGAGCTCATGGAGCAGGTCCAGAGGAGGCACTGCAATGATCAGATGGTTGGAGCAGCTCTCCTACAAGGAAAGGTTGAGGGAAGTGGGCTTGTTCAGCCTGGAGAAGAGAAGGCTTAGGGGAGAACTCATTGCAGCCTTCCAGTACTTGAAGGGAGTGTATAAGCAGAAAGGGAAACGGGTGTTTATGAGGGTGGATCGTGATAGGACAAGGGGAAATGGTTTTAAACTGAGACAGGGGAGGTTTAGGTTGGTTATTAGGAGGAAGCTTTTCATACAGAGGGTGGTGACGCACTGGAACATGCTTCAGAGTCACTTCCAGGAGGATCTGCTCCATGATGTTTCCCAGCATGGAGATGAGACTGACATGTTGGCAGTTGCCAGGGTCATCCTTTCTATCTGTAATAACAGCTGTGCTGTCGCCTTTTTTCTGCTCACCAGGGGCTTCACGTGACTGCCTCAACTTCTCAAATACCACTGACAGTGGCTCAGTGACTGCAGCACTGAATTCCCTCAGAAGTCTGGGACTCGTCTCATCAGGACCCAAAGACTCCTGGATGTTCAGGTCCTCAGATGGTCCAGGACCTGATCTCCCATCACAGTGTGGGATGGGGGGGGGGGGGGGGGGGAGGAGGGGGGGTGGCGGCATTGCTTCCTCAATCCCCACCTGCCAAACCAAAGGTGAGGGCAGCGTATAGTGAGCAGTTATCAGAGAAGATGGAAGCAAAAATATTGTTGGGTACCTGAGCCTTCTCCTTGTCTGTTGTTCCCAGCTCAGTGCTGCCGGTAAGCAGCATCGTGCACAGAGTGCAGCCATGTTGCTCTGAGAAAGGAGCACTGCAGTGCATGTCTGAAAAGAACACTGCCCTACATCTGCAGCGCCTTCGTTACTGCATTGTGTCCCACAGGTGGCAGCGGGCTGTGGTGCTCCTGAATGCTGTAACGACTACATGGAGATGTGTGGGTCTTCACGGCAACAGCAAGGAACCAGAATCTGTATTTCCTGGAATGCCCCGGAACCTCACTTTACTGGCTGGTAATTGTCTGCCCAGCAGGTAAGGGCAATGAGCTCCCACCAGTGTTTACCCACTCCATAGCATGGCACAGCACGGTGCTCCCAGAGCTCTTAATTGCACTTCACGGTGCCCGGAAGGCTGCCTGTCCTTTTCTTTCTGCGTTTTCCTTGTCTCTGGCCTTTCACTGCAGTGTTTTCCTTCCCTTTGCCATTGGTGTTCCCTACTGCATTCTCTTGCCCTCCTGTTTTTGTGTTCCATGCCACGTTCATTTGGCCATTGCCCTTGGCTTTCTTTGCCATATTCACTTCGGCATTCAGTTTTGGCGTTCCCTGCTGCGTTCTCTCGCCCTCCTGTTTTGGCGTTTCTTGCCGTGTTCTCTTGGCCATCATCCTTGGCGTTTCCTTCCGTGTTCTCTTGGCCCTTGCCCTTGTCTGGGCATTCCCTTGCCCTCCTGTTATTGTGTCCTGTGCCACATTCTCTTGGCCATTGCCCTTGGCTTTCTGTAGCCACATTCTCTTCAGCATTTGATTTTTGGCGTTCCCGGCAGCGTTCTGTCGCCCTCCTGTTTTGGCATTTCCTGCCACGTTGTCTTGGCCCTTGCCTGGGCATTCCCTGCGGCATTCTCTTTG